>NW_027508777.1:9222500-9822500 GCF_051911475.1 Siphateles boraxobius | reverse complement strand
AGGCGTTTCTTGCCTCCGTCTGCAGTCAGGGACATCTCTGTCATTTTGTTGGCACGTATGCTGAATGGGCTGCCTTTAATATGCTGATCATAGAGCTTCAGCGAGAGCGTGAAGCGGCCCTCACACGGGGCCGTGTATACAAACTCATAAGTGCCATTTTTATGATCCGTGACTTCACCTTCCCCCACTATGGTGCCAACAGAGGCAGAAAGATCAGCTATGAGCAGAGCATTTCCTGTCCGGCACAGTCCACCGTCTCTGTCTTTTGTTGTTATGGTCACAGAGGTTGGCTGTCCCACGATGCAGTGCCTCAGGCCTTCACCGGTGGCAACAGTTTCTGCGGCTATAGCATTGGTGGTTACTATTGCACCAAGGTTGTGGATGGATTTGCGAAGACCGTCGGTCTCCACCGAAAAGTCCAGCTGGTTGTTCTCCTCTGGCTGAAGTGGGAGCTCCTGATTGGCCAGCTCGTCAAGACGCTCACTCATCTGCTTCTTGACCAATAGGACCTCAGCTTCCGAGCCGTGATTAAGAGCCTGCTCTGTGAAACTGCAGCTGCTGCATATGCCCTCCTGCCCCTGCAGCAAGGACTCCAGCTGAGCTTGCAACACCTGCAATGACATACAAATTAGATTTCAGTCATGACAACTCTCAGAGTGGATCCATTTCAACCAGCATTTATTGGCATGGGCATTAAATATACATAGACTTGATTTTGGCGGACGAGATCTGCTACGCTGCTGCTTCTTTGCAAAAACAATAATTTGTTCAGCTTAGTCAAAAATAACCAACAAAGGAAAGGCTGCTGCAAGAAATGGTAGAACCCCAGTAGCATATCTCTACAGGTGGTGCTGGGGAGGAGGAGGGATAACAGAAGTATTCATATTGTGCTGCGTGCCGATCACAGGCTAGGGTACGATATGGTTACGTGGATTTGGAAGTACTTCTGATTGGCTAGTTCCGCCAATCAGAAAGAACCAATCGGCGTTCGGGCGTACAATAACACTCATTTAATGGCCCAACACTACGAATAAGTGTTCCTGTATCCAATTGAGCCTGAAAGGTTTGTTCACAATGGCATAAATGTTTAGATTAGCAACCACAAAGACATAGCAGCACAAACAGATGATGATACACAAATATAAACTGCATATACAGTGGGGTCCAAAAGTCTTTGTTTTTAGATTAGAAAATGTAAAGACAAACTAAGAGGAAATATTTAATATTTTGCATTATTTCTAGATCACCAGTCAAATGCAATAATAGTGAGATCATCTTAACTCATTTGAACAGAAGACCGGATGTTTTTGCTTCTATTAAAGCACAAGATGCTCTCTGGAACATTTGCAAATCACGCTGGACAACATGATCATTAGGTTTTGTACTTAGACTGTGTAAAATCAAGTACATGCTGTCAATTAAACTACTAAAAAACAAACCATTTTCACTTGTGGAGCCCAGTGTCTGTCTAAACAAACAAATGCTAGCAGTTAATACGTGCTAAAAGCATGCACTGGTCAACATAAAAGTCACCTCTAAATGAACATCAATTCCTGACATGTACAAGTGCTAATCATTTACCGAATCTGGTACTTATAAATTCATTCTATCAAAGAAAAAATGTCTGATGAATCAGTCAGCATTGCATGACAAGGACCAAATGTACTCAACAGTGACAGATCCATGCTTTGATAAAGCCACCCTGTTCAGTCGGAGTGTCCAGTCATTTCAAATATAACATCATGAAAGGATATCAAATAAGGAAAAACTTGACACAGTTTGATCCTAAAACTAAACTAAACTCCACAAAACAAACTGAATTCAGAATCCAACCTCACCCCAACTTGCTTATCAGAGTCATCTTCCATTACAATGCCCCCAAACTATCTGTGCCTGTTAGCGACTAGCTGTGCTGCCTTTGTTTACTTTGTGTTTAAAGGCTGACTCTGTAGTTGGTCTGGTTCTTCCAGATGAATCATTCCCATGTGACGCACTGCCAGCAGCCAGGACTGATGTCAGACCCACACAGAAGCATGTGCTACAGAGTTATTAATTTGTTTAATCATTCAACATAGCAAAACAGCGCGACTGATATGGGAGGAGACAAGATTTTGCATGTGTGCAAATAAACATTGCAGGGAATAAACAAGTCTACTCTCTTTGCAGCTTATTTGGTTCGAGAACTGCCTTTTGAATAAGAAAGAGGCAGACATGTAAAATAGTCAATCAGAATTCACTTGTTTTTATTTGACATTTATTTGACATTGGTCCATGGCGATTATGTAATAGATACAGTAGGTGTGATCTGTGGCTGTGCCTTCTTTGACGTGGAAATCTTCTCCAGTTCATTTCTTCTGTTTAGTGAGTTGAGGTCAGACACGAGTATAACATGAACACACTGGAGAGCTGCTTTAGAAATTAAAGTTGTGATTCTAGCTGAAAGTGACACTGACACGTTTCTTTTTTCATGGTTAATACTGTAGAACTGTTTGCTTTAAAGTACTCTATTGTATAAAGTGGTATATAAATAAATGTGAAATTACTTGACTGGAGTGCTGAATTGTAAATCTGGTGCAAACATACTGTATCTACAATAATATGATCAGATGTCTTTACCATTTTCTCACTGCTGTCATTTTTTTTGTGTTTATTTTGTTATTGAGTGTGCATATTTATCTAAACGCCGCATCGGGATGTTTGCTAACAGTATAGCGCTGCTCAGGTATTTCAAATTTCTTTTTACCTCCAAGCAAAGCACGGAAAGAACTTTGCCATAAGTATATCGTGCCTTTAAGGCTATTTTAACAAAAACGTAAAATAATACAAAATGTTGCAAAGATTTGATGGTAAGAACACGCTAAACAGTTAATTACTTACCAATGATAACATTTTAAAAATGATAACCTCTAGAAAAGTGTACTAGCCTTCTGTTTGAGTCCGTAGTTGACCTCCAGCTCCATCAGCAGAACACTCTTCCGTACATTGAGGGTCTTTTGAAGTTCCTCAAAAGTAGCATGAATCACTTCTTCTATTGAACTCTTCTGATTGCTCAGCTGCTGTAATATCTCAGACAGAACCTCCAGCGCAGAGTCAATTTCTGGCAGTCTAAGGAAAAGAAGAACAAGTTACTCATTTGTATCTCTTTTATGTTACTTTTACTACAATTTCTATACACTACTAGTCAAATGTTTGGACAAATCTACTCGTTCTTTGTTTTTTGTTATTTATATTACTAATATTTTGCCCATTTTAGAATTATAGTAAAGTCGTTAAACCTATTTTTTTATAACCTATTTTTTTTGTCACTTAGTATTATTATCAATGTTGAAAACTGTTGAAAAATGTAAAAAAAAAATTGATTAAAAACACCTTCTGTAACATTATACACTTCCGTTCAAAAGTTTGGGGTCAGTAAGATTATTCTTTGTGGAAAGAAATTAATACTTTTATTGAGCAAGGATGCATTAAATTGGTCAAAAGTGAGAGTAAAGACATTTATAATGTTACAAAGGATTCTATTTCCAGTAATAAATGCTGTTCTTTTGAACCTTCCATTCATCAAACTATCTTGAAAAAATGTACACACAACTGTGTGGCAGTATATACACATAATGTACTTTATATAATCTAATAAAACATGCCTCCCTGGAAGACATATTTGGCGTAATGGGTGAAATTCACAGTACATTTCAGGTGTTCCTGAGTATTAATTCGCTTGTCTTCATACTGCGTAAAGAGCCTTATTTTTAATAAGATATTTTACTTAAACAGAAAACAATCTAACTAAAAATTCTATAGCAATGTGTACGTAAGCATATGTTACATGCCTGTTTTTGACGGCGTCCAGCTGCTCCTGTAGCGAGGCTTTGTGCTGTTCTAAAACATCCTTTAGCGGGACAGTGGCGTGCTCTGCGTGTTCGCCGCTTGTACACTCCTCACACATGGCTGTCTCGCATGGTGGACAGTAGAACTCCATTACCTGATGAAAAGAGAGGGAAGAAGCATCCCTGCTGGTGACAAACCAAATACAACTTTTCAAATGATGTTTACATATACTCCCTTTGCAAAAACCTTAAGGAATTTCACATACAAAAATGAACAGAATGCAACTTGCCAGGAGGAAAATACTTCTAACATACCATACAGTCAGGCTTCTAGTACACTAGAGATTTAATTATCCTGTACTGCTGTGTAAGTCTTACGTTTCCTCCATGATTGGGACAGGAGAGTGGTTGTCCAGTGGCCACTCCATTGATAGAGTCTGTGCAGTCCTCACTGAGGTTAATGTCTGGGCTCCTCTTTAGCACCTCCATCAGGTTGGTGATGAAGAAATTACTCTGAAGTGCCGCCACACCTTTCTCCGGCAGGATGGAGGTCTGACGGCACACGGGGCAAGACAGAGTCAGACTGTGGGCGGGAATGTAGTTCTGCAGACACCTGGAGCAATAGGAACAGGTTATTGAAATGACAACCTATGTGGTAGTAACTGGCTCTCACCAGAAAGACATATTCATATTGTTTTTTTTTGATAAAACTAATCATTGGGCATTTTGTGGGCACCCTGTATAGATTCACGTGAAGTGCTATTCTGGAATAAAACGGCAAAACACCTAGTTAACACTCATGTTTCCTGTGCAATATAAGGGAAGTATTTAACACTGATGCTGTGTACCTTTCCCTTCCCTTTCCCTTTTGTGTGTTGCTTCGAGGCTATGGAAATGAGCCTTTAAAGCCTTTGAGTATCGACAACAGCACCCTCTGCTGGTTTGTAAATGTACAACAGCCATAAAGGCAGGAAATATAATGCATATTGTATCAATTTTAAATGTTATTAGAAACAAAGCCATTCTAGTTTTTAAAGCAGATTTAATTTCTTACAGAAGTATATAAGCTTTGTAAGAATTATCACTGCTTCACTAAAACACACAAACCAAATGGCTTAGAAAACTTTAAAAGTACACTACACAGACTCGGAATAAAGTTCTGACACGGAAATCGATTGAACAGAAAATGAGGCTTCGTTTGTCATCATTCACGTGATTATCTGAAAAGTACAAGCCATGACACAGTGGCTTCATTGTAAATTGTGCCGCATACTCGATACATGCATTGGCACCCCGTTACCATATATTACATCACTAGTTGCTTCTATCATTTTTGTTAAATGCAAAAAGCTGGTATAGAAGAAGGGTATAGAACTTTATGGCATCTGTGAATTAGTAATATGGCCAATACTAATATTTTGTGTTGTTTCACACTTGTGCATTTGTTTATGCATGTAAAAATTTGTCAGTGTTTCTATTAATGTTCACACAGCATCTATTTAACACGCATCTGGTTCCCTGCATGTCTCCCTTAGACAAAAGTGTTGACGTATTTTGCAGGCTCCCACTTATACTCTGCTGATGACGTCATAGACTTTCACTTTGACCACTGACTTTCATCGTATGGACATTTATTGTGATTCTCAAAAGGCAGGTGTATGAAATGCATACTGGTTTAGGACGACAAGAATGTGAGTGAATAATAACAGACTTTTTTTATTTTAGTGAAATATCCCTTTAAGTTGTACTCTGTAATAAATAGGGATGGGCATTTTTGTAAATTTCTTATTTCGATCATTGATAGGTCTCAAAAAACGAGTACTCGATTACTCGGGGGCGGGGCCTGTTCGGGGCGTGGCTTATTCGGGGTAGGTGGCGGGGTGTGTCAGTCATGGAGACAATGATACCAATTTAATATTTAAGCAATATTTTGGATTACAGTAGCACTTTCTGATAAAACAAAATGTTATTTTACATTATATTGACTAACATTACACTTTAGTCAGAGTAAAACTGACATAAATTACTGAACAACACATGACTGAATATGATATATGAATACAATTTAGAGGAAATGTCATCATAAAAATGAACACACTTGATACTTTTAGGCTACTTTATTCAACCGTAAATAAAACATTCTCTTCAGTGTTAGGCTACTTCAGCAGCATATTTCAACTGTTCTTATGAAACAACAACAAAAACTAACAGCTTAATTTTCATTTAACAAGTTTAACAAAGTAACAAACGACTGCTACAGAATCATTTATTGAAACAAACACACAAAAAATAAACAAAACATCCTGTATAGGCCTATTTTTTACCACGCCTGATGAAACTTAAACAAGCTACAGCCTACATATTATTGTTCAAAAAAATAAGTTGGTCTACGTGCTCAGGTGAGAGGCGTGTTCGGAGTCTATTCACAATTAGTCCGGCGGTGGAAAAAACACGCTCCGCTGGAACAGATGTCGCAGGAACAGCTAAGTACCACTGGGCAATGATGCTCAGCTTTGTAAACCGATTCTCGTTTACCTTCCACCACAGTAGAGGGTCCTGGTTTACAGAGATGCATGGCTCACTGAAGTAGCGTTCTATTTCAGTGTCACGCTAACAAATATCACTCGTGCCGGCACCGTAATCCTCACCGAAAAGAGTGTCGAGCGCAGTAGTTGCCGCTGCTCGTTCAGGCTGAGGGTCATTTTGAATGGGTGTGACAGAATCTGTAACGCTGTCGTAAAGCTGTTTCAGACTCTCGTTTACTCTCTCTCGAAGCTCTGTGTCAAGAAACTTCAGATGTTTGTGTCTTGGATCCAATGTTGCTGCAATCAGAGGTAGAGAAACTTTCTCAGCATCCTCAGCAACAGTGACTATGCGCCGTTTCAGAGATTCTGCCACTGCTGTCTTGAATTCCGAAACTCTTGGAGACTCACCGATCTGTGTGTTTAGGTGTTTAGTGATTAGGCTATGTGTAATTGGATAGACCATTGAGACGCAAACTTGAGTCTCACTGCACATTGTTGTTGTGGCGCACTTCAGAGACTGGAGAACAGGTATCAGTTCTTCCATTATCCGCCAGTGCTCATCTTTCAAGTCCAGTGTCTTCGCATCTGCAAGTTTTGTAGTATTACGATCTGACAGAACAGCGCACACAGTCCATCTCTGTTCCAAAAGACGTTCGAACATATCGCACACAGAATTCCACCGCGTACGACAGTACTGGATCAGTTTGTGTTCGGGTACGTTCTGCTGCTGTTGTTTCTGGCGAAGTGCTGCTGTAGCCACGGTGCTGTGGTGAAAATGTGCCACCAGTCGGCTACTGGCAGCTATCACGCTTTTAACAGAAGCAACACTGAAGCCTTCGTTGATGGCTAGCTGCAGGGTGTGTGCGAAGCAGGGCACTGATTCCCAAAGTCCTCGATTCGCGAGAACCATGTTACTAGCGTTGTCATGAACACATGCTATAACTTTCTCCGAGCTTGACAGCCACTGTTTTGTAGCTCCTTTTAGGTAGTTGGCTATGTTCGTAGCGGTATGTCGTTCGTCGAAACTGCGCGTCTCCAACACTGCACTATGTATTTCCCATTCAGAAATGTAATGACAAGTTAAGCCTAGTTCACACTACATGATTTTAAAACGTCGGGCTGAACTGTGGGGTTCACACTACATGACTTGCTCTCTGTGAAATCAGGAGTGTTCAAGTTGTTGAGCTGTTCACACCACACGACACAACGTGATTGATCCACAACAGGAGGTAACGCACTACACGAGTTGACAACAACTCTGTCACCCAACGATTCTATCTTGTGTACAAACCACGTTTTGTCACGAAAAATCACGGGATAAAACGAACCGGAAATGAGGCGAAACAGCACGCGCGCCAATACCCAGCGAAGAAGAACACAACACGGCCGCGAATATGGACGTCAGACAGAAAATAGTGCTGCAAACTGTTTGCGTGATGATTTGCTGTGAGAAAAAAACGTGAAAAAATAAGAGAGTATGGGCGGGTGGATCCGCATACGCGAACAGCCGGGATTGTCTGTGCTACAGAGAGAGTTGGAGGTGAGTACAGCATGTTTATGTCATCGGAGATGTAGCTGCATGTTTATGTTTGACTGACGGCAAAAATCGTGTATTTACCTGCGTATTTACCCGGTGACCTCAATCCATGCCTTGCTCTGATTGGCTGTTGCTCATGACATCAGTGAGGTTGAGTCGTGCGACAGCTCTGGATATCTAGCATGCTAGATATTTTTCTAGGCTCGCGACGCGTCTGCGAGGCGTCTGCGAGCGTCTTTGATGCGTTGTTGGCTCTTTCATACTAACAGATTGGCGAGCGTACATCGCCCGCTAATCCCCTGCGATTTGCACGCGATAACACCCTGACCTGTCGGCGAGCTCAACGATTTGCAAATCGGGCTTAAATCGCGCTTAAAATCATGTAGTGTGAACTAGGCTTTAGTGTTATGTAGGACTCAGTGGTCAGCGAGGTCCATGCGTCCGTAGTGCTAGCCATCTTCGTTGTCTTTGACAGTCTGTCTCTCAGTGAAGAAGCAGTCTTTTCATATAGAGCCTCTATTCGTCTCGTGACCGTCTTGCGCGATGGGATGTCATACTGGGGCTCAACATAATTCATCAAATTTTTAAACCCTTCTCCTTCGACAAAACGAATGGGCAGCAAATCTTTCGTTATCATTTCGATGATTAGTTGTGTCATCTTTTCACCTCTGGCTGCGGTGCATTTCTGTCTGACGGAAAAAGATGCGATGCTCGTCTGAGTTGCGTCTTTGGTGGTATCGGACGGAAGACATTTTATGTACAAGTACAAGATGATAACGCATTGTACTTGTGGTAGATTTGTGTGACAGCTTGGCGCTGCATATTTTGCACTGAACTGTTTTTTCATCTATTTTATCGAAGTGAAGCCAGACATCACTACGTGACTTTGACGCCATTTTCTCTGTTTTCAGTTTGGATTTTGGACTGCGCTCTTTCAAAGCTAACCATTCGGTGCCGCCCAAAATGCTGCTATAACCAATCAGAAAAAGAAGATTTTTTTTAAACTCAGATCATCGTTTTTGAGATCGATCGTCGCTGTCACGTTCGAGTACTCGAGTGATCGAGTAATATGCCCATCCCTAGTAATATAAAGCCTTCTAATGAGTAAAATTACCTTTACAGAACTAAGAATGGGAAATAAAAAAAATTATGTCATTTACACTTAGCTTTGCTAACAAAACAAATAGCTGTAAAATAACCAAATTAGGCAATATAACAGAATATCAGAAATGAAGTACCTTTCACAGAAGGTGTGGAGGCAGGGAAGGACCTTGGGATTGTTGTAGCGATCCAGACAGATACTGCAAATCAGGAACTGTTTGTTGATCTGACGCACCACAGGACTTGGGAGTGTAGAAGCTTCAGTGGCCATCCTAACACTCTATCAAAGGCCTCCCACACGTCTTCAGCCCGGGCCCTAGGGAGAGGGTAAAGGAGTTCAAATAAATAAATAACAGATGAGATATTTTTTTGTTTTTTTATGTGAAAACATACTGTATTAATGAACACAAATAAGGTGCTGAGTGCAGAGGATTTCATGTCACAACACTGGAATTCCAGTTCTCGAGAAATCCTAAGCTTTCCCCATAACAAGGTAGAGTAGTAATTAAAGCATTCTGTCATGACTTATTGTCAGTGGACAGATGGATCAAATGAATAATTTTAAGGGTAAAACATGAGCCATGACTGACAGTGGACAGTGACCTGATCTGAGTGCAATGTCACAGATACAGCACAATATTAAATTAAATGTTTACTGGTTAACTCTGGATATGTGGTATTGCAGAACTGCATTATAGGCTCCTTATGATCAATTGTGTTTTATTCCTTTTTTTGTGTGCTAATTTTTTTTTTTTAAATGTTACGTTTTTATTTATGTTCAAAATGTAATAAGACATACTGGTTCACACACAAAATTAGGGATACGCCAATTAAAAAATTCTGACCGATATGATAATAAGCTGATAATTATTTCCATGTTATCGCTGATAGTATAGTAAATTCTACACTAATTTGTGTAGTAAGTAATTAGTAAATAAGTTTGTAAATAAATAAGAGAATTAATAATAATCAAAAATAAAATTAAAATAAAATGTTAAAAGCTACAAGTAATTTTTGCCATTGCAACTTTAAAATGTACAGTATGAAAAACAAAGTAAATAAATTATTAAGTGTTAAATATTAACTTTAAGTGAACCTTACATGACAGCTGTCAGGGGTTGCGTGAAATAAATCCCAGAATAAAGATGTGTGATGCAGAATGAGCTAATAACAAAGACTGTTAGTCAACACATAGAGCGAAAGCATATACAACTAAAATTGAGGGAGGGCCACGGTGGAACACAGGCGCACGTGACCGAGGTGGAGAAGTGGGCTTAGCAGACCAGTGTAAGAGTGAGGACAAGGAGGAACCGGAGTGAAGGAGGAGCCCGGCGGAGCCAGAGGGGTGATGGAGGTCTGAAGCAGAGCCAGAGCGACGACAGACCAAGGTGGAGCCAAAGGGAAGAGGGAGCCCTGCGAAGCCTAAGGGATGACAGACCATGGTGGAGCCGATGAAGCATTGAGCAAAGGAGGGCCAAGGTGGAGTCCAGGGCTTGTGACGACTTGGAACCGAGCTTATCCAGTGATGACTTAGATGACTTGGAACTGGGCTTAGCCAGCAACGACTTCGAGCTATGCTTTGCCAGGGACGACTGGGAGCTTGGCTTAACCAATGATGACTTGGAACCGTGCTAATCCAGCGATGACTTAGATGACTTGGAACTGGTCTTAACCGGCAAAGACTTGGAACTGCGCTCAACCAGTGACGACTTGGACAACATTAGACTGGGCTTATTCAGCGATGACTTAGACTTGGTGTTTGATAACAAAGACGACTTGGAACGGGGCTTAACCAGTGACGACTTGGAACTGGGCTTAACCAATGATGACTTGGAACTAGGCTTAACCAGCGCCGACTTGGACCCAGGCTTATCCAGTGATGACTTACTGTAAACAACTTGGAACTGGGCTTAAACAGTAAAGATTTGGAACTGGGCTTAACCAACGCCGACTTGAAACAGGGCTTATCCAGTATTGACTTCGACGACTTGGAACTGGGCTTAACCAGTGAAGACTTGGATCCGGGCTTATCCATATCCAGCGACAACTTAGACGACTTGGAACTGGGCTTAACTAGCAAAGACTTAGATGATGTGGTGGGGTTTATTCAGTGATGACTTGAAACCTGGCTTATCCAGCGATGCCAATGAACTCCACTAAAATGCCCTCAACAATGGACGCTGATGCCAGTTAGTGGTGGCTTTTCCACAGCGGACATGGCTGACAGCTGGCTGGGCTCTGGGTCTAGAGTGGGCCTGGTGAGGTCTTCTTCAACGGGGCAGACAGTGAAGGGTAAGTTGCACTGCACCAGCATCCACTCAGTGAAGCTCCCTCAAAGACAATCCACAGGCAGGCATGCCTTTGACAACTCGTTAATCCTGTTTTTTATAGAAAACACAAAGCGAGTGGTTTTTGGAGCTAGAATTGTGTCTTTATTACATGCGAGAAAATAAATGATCTGAGAGAAAAAAAAAGTTTGAGAGAAATAGTTTTCATACCAATAGCAAAAAATAATAATATTTGAGATTAAAAAAGTTTCGAGAGAAAGTATTTTCTCATAGAACATAAAAAAAATATAAATTTGAAATTTGTAAAATTATTTATGAGAAAAAAAATCTCTCTCACAATATTTTTTGCTATCAGTGTGAAAACATTTTCTCTAAAAAAAAGAGTGTTTCTCTCAAAACGCTTTTCTTTGCTCTCGATGCAATTTCTTGCTCTCGTGTCAGGATTTTGCTTTTGCGGTGAAAATTGTGTCATGGGCGGGGCCACGTTCCTATTGGCCAGTCGGGTGAGCATGGTCTTGTCTTGGGAGTCGAACTGAATCATTACACCATTGTTTGGTTCACCTAGATAGATGCCGCCTCTGCCTTAGTTGAGCACGGACACTCCAATGTTTGAGTAAGATGATCATAGGCGTAATTTGCGGGTGGGACATGTCCCCATTACTTTTTGCCAGGGTCGATTGTGTCCCCACCACTTTTGAAACATCTCGCGGCACGGATCGATGTACCAATACAAATAAATAAAACATCTCCAGTTAATTCTAGTAGAGCATTAATTTCGTTCGTTAGTTAAATAAGAGGCGATCTAGCGCTGAAATAATTTGTTTTTGAAATCAAGTGACCAAAGTGCTCGTTGCCGCTGCTATCATCAGTGGCGCGGATACAGTGTTCTGTTGTGACTCGCATACAGTCTTCACACGGACGCGGGCTTCAATCCGTTGTGGAGACTCTCTATTCGTTACGGTGCAATCACAAAACATAATGCACAAAAAACGTGTCCCTGCTTGATATACAACCACTAATAAACAAATGGTTTTGATGAGAAAAAAAACTATACTACTTAGTGCGGATTAGTATGGAAGCTTGTTTGCAGATTAGTATGGAAGCTTGTTTCCGCCACTAAATAATTAAATAATAATAATAGCGACTTTTTATCTCACAATTCTAACTTTTTTTGTCACAATTGCGAGTTTAGCCTACATCTCACAATTCTGACTTTATTTCTCAGAATTCTGAGAAATAAAGTCAGAATTGCGTGAAATAAATTTGCAATTGCGTGTTACAACGTCAGAATTGCGTGATATAAAGTCGCAATTGCGTGTTATAAAGTCAGAATTGCGAGATATAAAGTCAGAATTGCGTGATATAAAGTCGCAATTGCGTGTTATAAAGTCAGAATTGCGAGAGAAAAAACTAAGAATTCTGACTTTTTTATTTTTCATTCTGTGGCGGAAACAAGCTTCCATAGATTAGAACCCAGAACCTCTGACACGCTTGGGAAAAGTTTTGCCACTGGACCATTTAAGTACATGGAGATAACAGTCGGATCTATGTATTTATTCACGTGAATATTCTCGCCACTAACAACATACATTAGATCTCATTATATACGACAAATTAAACACAATGTACTATACAATGTACTATACAATGTACTATACTATGTACCCCCCCCCCCCCCCCCCCCCCCCCACACACACACACCTGTCCCACCCGCTTTTTAAAACAAAGTTACCCCACTGAAGATGATGACACACACAACTCGATGGGTAGCTGGCTGAGCAAGTTCAGCATCTCTGAAGATTAAACATTAAAAAATAGCACTCATATTGATTAATGAATGAATGTGTATTATAATTGAATCCTGGTCTCTGGTGGGCAGCTGCATCAGACACCTGATACTTAGATGACCACACCACTGTGGACCCCTAGAGTGGAAATCTAAATAAGGAGTGAAACTATCTAAAATCAAAACATTCATTTGGCATTTGATTTAAAGGGGACCTATTATGCCCCTTTTCACAAGATGTAAAATAAGTCTCTGATGTCCCTAGAGTGTGTATGTGAAGTTTTAGCTCAAAATACCCAACAGATATTTTTATACAGCATGTTTAAACTGTCACTTTTTGAGGCTCAGAAAAACGCACCGTTTTAGTGTGTATCCCTTAAATGCAAATGAGCAGCTGCTGCCGGCCCAGAGGGCGGAGTCTCACAAGCTCGCGCTCCGTGTCAGGACAATCTCATCTCACGGAGTGATAATATCAAAACATAAACTCTCAGTAGCCGTGTTCATTTCGACCCGGAGTCGGACAATGATGCCCACAGAGCCAGATAATATATGCTGTATGGAGATTGAACAGGTATAGTCTAGTTTAATTACGGTTTAATTTATTTTTCCATCTTTCTTTTATCCACTATATTAGTACAAGCCTGTTGTAGCGGACCGCGTCCGAATGTTGTAAAAATATACTGATGAGTTCAATGAAGTTTATTGTACATCACACAAAAGATGAAGCTTCAGTTTCACTCCAGAAAATCACTGTAAGAGTTGAATAAACACTGTATAAGAAGTCCGCATTAAAGTCTTATCCATAAACTCTCCCCCTCTCCCTTTCATTATTATCAACATACACAGCGAAGTACAAAAAACACTCGTTACAACCATGCCTGTCGCACAAGACCTGAAAAGTGAAGCCAAAACGTCTCGATCGCCCCCCGGTGACCGGTCCTAGTATAGCTCATAAACCCCGCCTCCCCGTGTTATTCAATGGGACTTGAGACCAACTAAACAATTAAATTACACTTCACATATCTTTAGATAGTTCTTTAAATAGTTTATCTTTCAAAGATAGTTTCTGTCATTTACTGTAGTTTTCATCACGCTGATGTAATTTCAAGTGTTTGTTTTTAAAATAAGTTTGTTTTAGTTAGTTATTTGATGCTATAAAAATGGCGCTGTGACGTACATGATTTACAGCTGTGATTGACAGGTTCTCTGAGCAAAGTATTCATTGAAGCAACAACGGACTTTTTTTCGGGATCTTTGGAGGATTGAGGAGATTGGTGCTTTAAATTGAATATCTAAATTTCTATAATTAATTATTTCACACCGACATAATGTGTTGTTCTGCAGCAGAGGCGTGTGCTTGCGCTTGTTTCAGCGAGAGTGAGGGCGGGACGTTGATTTCGCGGCTTTACTTCCTGCTCACTACTGCGCATGTCTGGTCCCGAAATCGCAACTTCGCAGACTCAAGTCCCAAGATGTCAGCGTGATATCGGGACAATGACGGCTTCACTTCTCGGCAATGGAAGAGAGCGAAGGGGCGTCGTCCATCTTTTTTTACAGTCTATGGTTACAACTAACAGTAAACAAATATTATACACAACCGTTACTGATCATGGCAGTAATGAAAGTGAGAGCGTGCACTTTATTACAGTTCATAGGTTAGGCCTATCGCTCCAGTAAATAAATAGAGCTATGTGGATTAATACACAACACCGACAACGCTTGGGAGACATTCTCGTCAGTGCAGCAATGGTGGATGTGTACAACTCTCAACTCGCTGTGAACTCGATCAGGGCGGTTCTATGTTAGAACGGCAGTGTCTGTCAACACTCGTGGGCGGGGCCTGTGGCTTTAGTGACGTCACTAAAGCCGCATTCTGAAAACAGGCCGTTGGCAGACACTGCTTATGATTTATGGGGATTTAAGAAAAAGGAGTGGAAGGATTTTTATCACTGCTGGGTGGTTGTGTACACACACAGCCATCACACATTTATGTCCAAACACCATGCAAAAGTGGATTTTGCATAATAAGTCCCCTTTAAAATATTATAAACCAGGTGAGTTTGCAAGTTTACCTAGCATTAAGGCTAATTAGCAATTAGCTTTCCTAGCGATCAGCAAGCTAATAATATAATACCCATTCATTCGTGAATATGAGTGCTAATAATATAATACACATTCATTCGTGAATATGAGTGCTATTTTTTAATGTTTAATCTTCAGTGATGCTGAACTTGCTCAGCCAGCCACCCATCGAGTTGTGTGTGTCATCATCTTACCCAAATATTGGAGTGTCCGTGCTCAACTAATGCTTTCTGTACACCTAAAGACTTTGAAAAGATTTAGAAAATACTTTATAAGATTATCAGCTCACATCTAAGGACTTGGGTTCACAGTTTTTAGTCTCAGACTAAAGACTTGCGATAATATCAAACATGTTTGATATGAAACACTAGAGAAAGACTGGCATAAATCGGGTCGCCGACCGCAGATTATCACCCCAATTTAACGATCGAGACGACGGGAGGGCGCCGAGACTCCAGTAAGATTCCTAAAGACTGCCGGTCTTTAGTCTGGGACTGTGAAAATCCTTTGGTGTACGCCCGGCATAAGGCAAAGGCGGCATCTATCTAGGTGAACCGAACAATGGAGTAATGATTCAGTTCGACTCCCAAGACAAGACGATGCTCATCCGACTGGCCAATAAGAACGTGGCCCCGCCCATGACACAATTTTCACAGCGAAAGCAAAATCCTGACACGAGAGCAAGAAATTGCATCGAGAGCAAAGAAAAGTGTTTTGAGAAAAACACTTTTTTTTTTAGAGAAAATGTTTTCACACTGATAGCAAAAAATATATATTTGAGATTTTTTTCAAAGTAAATTTCTCATAAATAATTTTACAAATTTCAAATTTATATTTTTTTATGTTCTATGAGAAAATACTTTCTCTCAAAACTTTTTTAGACTCAAATATTATTATTTTTTTGCTATTGGTATGAAAATGCTTTTTTTCTATCAGTGTGATAACTTTTTCTCTCAAACTCTTTTTTTTCTCTCAGATCATGTATTTTCTCGCATGTAATAAAGACACAATTCTAGCTCCATACTGGTTGGGATATTGAGTGAGACACGTCAGATGGAGAAAGCCCCTTGTGTGATCCTCAACGCAGCGATTCCCCTGCCCCATCAGGAGGAGGCTTACTGCTGGGGATCCATGTTAAATTTTCACAGATTAAATCCTTTCACTGCTCTCTCGTCCTGTCAAGGGTTGCATGAGCTAAATTCAAGAAGAGAGATGCGTGATGCAGAATGAATGAACAAAGCCTTTTCATCCATTGATAGCATCCACAACTAACATAATCTCAACAAGAGACAATTAACAGAGAAGAACTGAAGGCTTAAATACATGAAAGATAATCATCAACAGAACAGGGACAGGTGTGGACTAATCTGAAACCATGAAAACTAATGAATGATTCGAACATAGACAATGACTACGACTAAAAACTAAACAAGACTGAAACTAAACATGACTCTGAATAAGTGCAGAAAAAGAGATGAGCTTGCACAATTAAATATCTAATATCAATTGGTACAGAAAAAAGGTCTAATCTTGTCCAGTATGGTACAATTTATTGTGCATCCACAAGGCCCTAGCTCAGGTTATGATTGATTTTTATATATAATATATATTATATATATATATATATATATATATATAAATGTTTAATGTTTTTTCTTTTTTTGTTCTTTTCTGTTTTTTATGCCTGTTCATTTTTACATAGTAAAAATGAACGCAAAATATCTGCATTTTAAGGATACTTTTTTAAAAACTTTGGTTGTCTTGATGCAGTGCAGGTTGGAGGCTTTCACCAGTTTTGTAAATATCTATTTTTATTTTTAAGAGATGCATTCTACGGTACCCCTAAGATGTTATTAAAACAGAAAGAGTCATAGCAGTAAATATTTCATAAGGCCTTTAAAAGCTGTCTGTTTTAATACATACAATGCAAAAAGCCAAGCAGAAGAGCAGGCCAGATGTCCTCACTGCTGAGCAGAGCAGAATCATGCTTCTGTGTTTCAATCCACTGACCACAACGTGCTCAGTGAAAGTCAAACTCTAAACACAGGCTTCAGGACAATATCTACATAACTGACTGAAAATTATGCTCTGGTGTGGGATATGGAAGCTCATAAAGAGAAAATTGATGGGTTTGTCTGCACTGGATGCCGTATAAGGTTTTAGAGTGAAACGCAAATCTCTTACATATTGGGAAATCTATTTAAGTCTACAGTTTAGCAAAGCAACACCCTGTCATCGTAGTAGATAGAGGTTAGTATGAAAAAAAACTGCTTTTACATTATAATTCATTCAAGTTAATACCACACCTTATCATGAAAACAAATACAGTGATAAAAAGTCCTAAAATGTATTCTTTAAAGACAGACAGATAGCTTGTCTTATCCAGTATGCTCTCAATGATGAGGAAAATTGAGACTTTATGCTCTAAGATTAAAATGCTTCAGATTACCACAATACCAGCATGGTTCCACTCAAACCCATTTGTTCTGTAATTGCTATCATTTCCTGTGTAGAGTATCCTCTTTCTTTTCTTTAAGGCAAAGTGTTTGTTTTTTCTGTTGGCTCTGCCTCCAACAGTCTTCTTGGACCCTGATGATCTTAAGCTCTTCTTGAAAATCAATAACACTGCATATTTACGCATAGCTACAGTGTGAGCATGTTACATGTAAAGCATTTCTGCCCTGTTCCTAATTCCAATACTAAATTTGGCAAATTTGTGCAGTCATTAGTACTGAGGGGTACCAACATTACAAAGTTGTAGTACTAAAATGGAAATACAAATGAATTAAAACTATTGAAATATAAATAAATGAATAAAACAAAATTATAAGAGCACACAAGTAAAAAACATAAATAAATAAATAAAATAAAAATAAAATTAAACTAAAATAAATTACTAATGGTTTATAAATAATAGTTAAATAACACACACACAAAAAAAACTTTCTCCAAAACTAAGCTGCAAACAGTTTGTTCTGTACTTCTACAAATGTCTGACATGTGCATTGGAACGCATGAACACACGAACCCACATTTACACATCATCAGTGCCTATTTAATTTTCATAAATCTGACTCGCCCAGTTGCGTTAAGGAAATACGAAGTAAGTAGGATATCACTGGTAACATCAGAAGAACTAATGAAAAGAGTAAATTGTGGGATCATCTGTCAGACCTTGGGATGTTCCCGACTCAAGTTGCTGTACATATCATAAAATTGCTCATATTAAAACTGAATATCAGCTAGGAAAAAAATGTAGTAAGACATGGTCATTAGAGATATAACAAGCAATTTATTAGAAAACATCGACAAACTGTCATCTAAAATAGAAACATTAGATATGATTCACAGGAAGTGTAGATTAGCTTGCAATGTAGGCCATGTCACAAATACTGTAGATCAGTAAGACTGAGAGAAGCAGGACACAGCCACAGTGCTGGAACAGATCCCTTAGAGGCATCCACCCCCTCGTTCTACTGGAAAAGAGCTTTACTGAGAACATATCACCATAGCAACATTGAGAGACGTAAAGAGGCCATGAATATCTGAACCAGAGCATAAGGGGGCATTCACGTAGGACAATTTCTTAAATTTAAACCAGCTAAACGGAACACATCGGAAGTGAATTAACTCCCATACACTGCTGCAAATAAAACAGATAGCGTACCCTAATACGGAGTATGGATGATACATAGATGCCTGACACACCCGGCAATGGATGTTAAAACAATATATATTGACTTTGCCCTTCGGATATGCGGCTCGCTATTTACTGGGGGCTATTTACTGGATAAGGGGTCCCACGAACTCACAAGATCCCCTCAGCCTGATATTCACGTTAGATCTGCCGAGCCTCTTCACGTCAGTTCTGCCGACCCTGAGCTGCTTCACGTCAGTCCTGCCGAGCTTGCATATCACGTCAATCCTGCCGAGCTTCTTCACGTCAGCCCTGCCGAGCCTGAGTTAATTCACGCCATACCTAATCCTTACGTCATGCCTGTTCAGCCTTCATGTCAGTCCTCAGTCAGTCCTGCCGAACCTGCACTTCAGAGTCTCCGGACAAGATGGCCGCTGTCGAGCCAGTGTCTCCGGACAAGATGGCCGCCGACGAACCAACATCTCCGGACACGATGGCCGCCGCCGAGCTAGTGTATCCAGACAAGATGGCCGCCACCGAGCCACAGTCTTTGGACAAGTAGGTCCCTTGATGGGACCATGGAGGTTGCGCCGCCATGGTCGCCTGAACTGTCTGGTTCGCCCTGGGCGGCCGAAGGGTCGTCTCCGCCCTGGCCGCCCTCTTCCGCTCCACGGGCCTGGCCCTCCATCCCACCCCCGAGTCCGCCTCTGCTACACCTCCCTCCTGGAGTATTGTAGGAGCGTCTGGAAGCTGCTCCTTTGAGGGGGGGCTATGTAATGGTCATCAGCTGGAATGCCCTTTAGAGCCACCAGAGGGCACTCCACTTCAGTTTTTTGTTTTTCCCTCACAACTACATTTCCCATAACTCACTGCCCAGACTCATCATCACAGACCACATTCACCTGTTTGTCTACCTGGATTTCAACCTGTTGCCTGTTCATTTGATTCCGTGTCTGGATTACCCCCATCTTATTAAAAGCTGCATTTGGTTCTAAACTTTCTGGTCTCAGAGCAGTTGTGACAGCGAGAGAGATGCTCTGTGCTGTACAAATGCATTTCTACCATAGGCATATGAGCAAGTGGGATGGTTAGGACCACTTTTTGCCAGGGTCGATATTGTCCCCACCACTTTTTGAAACATCTCGCTGCACGTATATACCTAATGCAAATCAAACATATCCAGGTGAGGTTCATTTGTGTTAATAAGAGGCTAAATGTGTTGTTTTTGAAATCATGCTGAGTGTTTGTTGCCAATGTTATCAGTTGCATAACTTTCTCTTTTCTTCACACAGATGAGCACTTCAATCTATTGCTTACTGCCGTTGAGGAGACTCTCTATTCTTTCCAGTGAAATCACAAAACTAAATGCACATAATGTGCCCTTGCTCTTGTTATTTAATCATTAATGAACATCTTTGATCTTACTAAGGAAAATACGAGGGCGGATTAGAACCCGGAACCTCTGACACGCTTGACAAAAGTTCTCCCACCAGATCATTAGGGGATATGAATAGGCCTACTATCTATACATAGGGTCTATTTATTTATTCACTAATGTAAATAATCTCGGGACAACAATATATTGTAAAATAGTAGATGTAAGAATGAAACTATCACATTAAACATGAGATATTGATACATTAAACTCAATGTACGATTGATTTCTGGACATTGTAATGGTATTTTTTCTACAATGGTTATTATATATCTATAGCATTGCATTAGCATTTTTATTGAACATAGCCAAGGTGCATTGGGAAAAATGTTCATCTTACGAATATATATAGCACAGACTGAACCCAAGAATAATTCCTAAACCTGAAGATCTGAGCTAACAAGGCTGAACAACAAATACAAGGCTGCGCGTTTGAGAGGGTAATAAAACATGTTGTAGAAATGTGGCATATTAGCAAATAAATAAATTATTATTTTGAACCGGTATACTGAATTATTTTTAAGAAAAAGTGTAATAAAAAAAACCTTACTAGATCTGTCCCTATGCTAAATACAAAAATCTAAATTCATTTATAGGTGTACCACTTCTCAATTGTCGGGAAAAAAAGACAAATGAGTATGCATGTAATATATTTAAATACATAACTTAAATATTTTAAACTTTTTAACATTGTAAAGTTATGGATTGAACAAAAAAGTATACTTTTTGGTAAAGGCTTTAAGAAATAAATATTGTGCAACGTCAGCCTGTTTCTTTTCACACATAATTATTTTGTATTAAAGGGATAGTTCACCCAAAAATGAAGAGATCATCGGATGCCCATTTTCCACAAGTTGGTATGATTCTTTAGGGTCTTCATGTAGAGTTTGTAACATACTTTGGTTAAAATTCATCAATGGTTGTGTAAAACAACACCCCTTTTACCTCCTCAAAAACAGCTCTGTTCACAGCGACCCATTTCGGTGCATGTGTCTTTAAATGATAATGAGCAACTGCTCACCCCGCCCCTCTCGACGGGGGTTAGTTGACACAAGACAAGTAAAGTGCTGCCATGGCAACCTGCCTTGCAGAAAGTATACAAATGGCTGAGGGAGGAAATATGCTAATACGGGACAGTCCGTCAGCGGTCATGGGCGGAGCATGATCAATATGAGATCATAGATTGTTTAGGCTTTTTGAGGATAAAAAAAAAGGAGTGAATGGATTGTTTTCATTTTATGGTGGTTGTCCACATACTGCAAAGACACATTTATATGCAAACACCATATAAAAGTGAATTTTGCATCCGATGACCCTCAATGACTAAGCCCTCAAGTTGTTCTAAACCTGTATAAGTTCCTTTCTTCTGCTGAACACAAAAGAAGATTATTTTAAAGAATGTTGGTAACCAGACAGTTGATGGTAGCCATTGAATTCCATAAAGGAAAAAAAATACAATGGTAGTCAATGGGTGCCGTCAACTGTTTCATTACCAACATTCTTTAAAATATCTTCTTTTGTGTTCAACAAAAGAAAGAAACTCATACAGGTTTGGAACAACTTTAGGGCGAGTAATACAAAATGACAAAACTATGCCTTTAAGTTAAAACTAAACATCATTTGCTGGAGTTCACTTTCAAGGCAACAATTGTGTAGACCCTTAACTATGCATGTATCCCACCACTCTCAAATAGCCACTGTAGCCAAGATTAAACATTCAGCGACAGCAACCTCATGCCAAATGTGTTGGCTTGGTCTACATATCTAGTTTAGGTCACACTCACAACTTATTATATTTCTATTTTAACAATTAGTATCTATGTTTACCAGTCATTTACCAGTTTGTGTATATATATATATATATATATATATATATATATATATATATATATATATATATATATGACAAAAGTCAGGCAACTCTAAAACAACACATTTCCCAGGCTCCTAAAGCCCTTGTAATTTTCCGCATACCATCACTGCTTGGGTCTGTTGCATAATATTTATATAAGCAAGCCTTGTGCAGAATTTCTCTGTCACATCAAAGAGTGCATGCTAAAGATGACATCGGATTTAATACCAGACTGAATAACAACAGGAATTTACCCCATTAATTAAGATCATTCTTAGGCTAACACTACATACCATAAGTCACAAAATAATGCAGTTGTAGTCCTTATGCCAACCATAAAGATGCATTAAGAACAGATTATCCTAAATATTTATAATCTATCAAGATATTATTTTTCCCACAAACAAATTAGCAATAATGAAGCATTGCTGTATCAGAATAAAAGAAGAAGCCTACATTCAGGCCAACATAACAGTGTAAAAACATCATATCATTGAGTATTATCATCCAGTGACAAAATGTTACCAGCAGCAAGAGAATCAATGGAGCATCAACAGTGTAAATCAGAAAGAGCTCCAGCTGAAACCTACCATCAACCAGCTGTTCTCAAGGCACCACCCCACATGTCAATACCCGGCAATGCTGCGTTTCACGTCAGCACTGAGAAGAGAGGAAATCTGAACACAGCTAAGCCAGAAAACAGATGACAGCTCATTTCAAACTAGTATATGATGAGAAGGATTACTGGTCCCTCGCTCTCTCTGGATCTTTAAACAGGCCACACCTTTCTTTCGTTCACTCTCTACGTCATTCATAAATTCAGCATGTAAACATCGCCACCCACCCCCCCCCCTCTTTTTCCTCTCATCAACTCACTCTCTCTAAATGCTAACTCACTGCAGTACTCTTTGCAAAGCATTGTGGGATTGTAATGTCATTTTGAGACTTAGAGAAGATGAAGATGCAGATGCCGCCAATGCGAGTCTGTTTCTCAGCCAATAGGGTGTTAGGAGATTAGAGTCAACAATGATGCAGAAGCAAAAGTGTGAGTGTGAGTATATATATATATATATATATATATATATATATATATATATATATATATATATATATATATAAGAGAGAGAGAGAAAGCACAAGCCAATGAGATATAGCTGCTTTTGTCAGCATGCATCATTAGTGCTGACTCACAGTAAGGCAGTCAGAATAAGAGGGAAGCGGTGGGACTGAAACACACACACACACACACACACACACACACACACACACACACACACACACACACACACACACACACACACACACACACACACACACACACACACACACACACACACACACACACACAGACAGACAGCTAGAATAAACAAATATTTACAGTTCCAAGAATAAAGCTAAATTAATATGAATTTATTAATGAATAATAATTAAGAGATGTGATCAAAACCACATTAAAGGGATGTGAAATAAAATAAAATAAATAAATAAAAACTCATCCTCAAGTCATTCCAAACCTTTATAGATTTGTCTTTCTTGTATGGAATACAACAAGAGATATTTAGCAGAATGTCCAAGCCATTTTATCATATAATGAAAGTGGATGGAAAAGAAAAGCTTTGTTCCACACAATAAAAATTATGTTTCAAAATGTTGCATCTATCTAAGGTCTACTACCTTAAATGTAGACAAAAAGACAATTTGTTTTAAATTATATGTATGTATATGTGTGTGTGTGTGTGTGTGTATGTGTGTGTGTACACTGCACAAAATTGTTATCATAAAATGTTATTGCTTTTTGTGTCTACTAAAAAAAAAAGAAATTCTGCTATTGTAACAACCCAAGTTTGTACGCAAATAAGCAATCAGGTTAAGTGTAAGAAAACAAAAGCATAAAAGAAAAGACAAATTCACATACAGTTTTATAATCTACAAGTGGCTCTAATTTTCCAATCGCTCTATATATTATAACATTAAATGTATATTACATATATATGTAATATTAAATATGCATGACAGAAACACCTTTTTTGAGATCTTAAGTTTAGCATCAAAGCAAAAGCAAAGTTAATCATGACTATGGAAGTAAAATAATGTCAAATGTTTTTGAAACAAAAAGCCTGTTGAATTTGAAAAAAAAAATGCATTGCATTAAACCTGCTTTTATTTTAATGCATTGTATTTTTAGGGCTTGCATTTTTATGGGCTGAAATTTAGCATGGTTGATATATTTAAGCTGTGAATATTCAAATTCAAAATATTTCAAACACATTTGCATTAGTAAAATTTAAATAATCAATATTCACCTTTCATATTTCAATTCCAAAATATTCAAACTGATTAAAAATACAACCTATAATATTCAACAGGCGGTTTTCGGTCCATTTTATTTCGCTTTGCAAATTCGCTTCCAGAAATTCAGTGGTTCAAATTCGACAGTAAATTCAACGTTGACATCCAAGAACTGCAGGAAAAGCAGTAGATTACCGAGCATAATCTCCATCTGCTGTTAGTCGATCTCACCAGCAGGGGGTGCAAGTGTGTGTTGTTGACGAAGCTCGAGCAACAGTTAGAGCAAGCCATTCATTCATAAAAACTCATTTACAACAATTGAGCATGCATTAAGTTTTTTTTGTGATTATTAGGGTCAGTATAGCGGAAAAGATGACAAAGGCACAAAATCTGTTTTTATGTTTCATTCATTAACTTCATTGTTACTTTCCTGAGTAGCCTTACATGTTATCAGCTTTTTATTTTATTTTACCATGAACGGGATTATATTCGGTTTCCCTCAATTCCTCATCATACTCAAGGATTCCCCTTCCGTCAGGAAAAAGCGCTTAACGTAGCATTAATGGACTAATACAGTGATATAAAAGACAAAACTCGCACCTTATTGGAGAAGTACATGTACTGCATTAGATTAAACTGGGAAGGGTCATAGCACTTTAATATTGTTGTCCTATATTGTTAGTTTAACTAAGTCGGTTTGGATAAAAGCGTCTGCTAAATGACTAAATGTGACATTGGCTTGACATTCGCACATTTAGGGACCGTCTCTAAAGTAACATTGGTAGTCCTATAGGCCTAAGCGTTTCTAACTTCAATAGCAAACTTCAATTTATTTGAATAAATTGCGCATTATGCCTGACACCTACATGACCACTTTACATTTGGTTTTATGACTGTAAGTCATTCTCTTCAAATGCTATTGAAGTTAGAAACGTACATACCAATGTCGGATGTAACTTTAGAGACGGTCCCCAAATGTGCGAATGTCCAATGTTGAGCCAACTTTATGCCAGTATCACTGAAAAACGCTGAGCATTAAACTTTGCGCGTTAAATTCATATTCTGAGTCCTTCTGCTTGCCTGCGAGTTTGGTCATTTATAACACTGTGCTGTATTACTCCATTAAGCTACGTTAAGCGTTTTATATGTCCAGCAGGGAAATCCTGACGTATTGAGAGGAACCCTAGTAGCCTACTGCATGCAGCACAATCGCCGCAATATTATGTTGAGGCAACTAATCAATCAATAGAAATATATGTCAAACTCAAATGTAACATTGGATCTGTACATCCACATCGTGGGAATAACATTATAATCTCGTTCATGGTAGAGAAAGATGCATGTAGGCTACACATGAAAAGTAATCGTGAAGACACTGAATTTCACATAAAACATGCGTCATAATAACCACAGATACACTTACATTGTTGTAAATTAGTTTTTTATGAATGAATGGCTTGCTCTAACTGCTGCTCTGGTCTTCGTCAACAACAAGCGCTTGCACCCCCTGCTGGTGAGATCGACTTACAGCAAATGGAGATTATGCTCGGTAATCTACTGCTTTTCCTGCAGTTCCTTGATGTCAATGATGAATTTACTATTGAATTTGAACCACTGAATTTGTGGAAGCGAATTTGCAAAGCGAAATAAAATGGACCTAAAACCACCTGTTGAATATTATACGTTGTATTTTTACATTTACATTTAGTCATTTAGCAGACGCTTTTATCCAAAGCGACTTACATTTGAGGATTAAACCAAGCGAGTCATCATGGAGAGGCAAACACAACGCAAGAAGTGCTCAGAATACAAAGTTCAAACATTGCTCAGAGTAGCATATACCAGACAAGCGAAGATTTCAAGGAAAAGTTTTTTTTTATTATTTTTTTATGTTAAGTGCTCACATAAGAGATGAGTTTTCAGTTGTCTTTTGAATGCTGTCAGGGATTCTGCATTATGGACGAGGGTGGGGAGATCATTCCACCAGCATGGAACCGTGAATGAGAATGTTCTGGACAGTGATTTTGTGCCTCGCTGTGAAGGCACCACGAGCCGTCGCTCCTTGGCCGATCGTAGGCTTCTGGTAGGGATGTAGACCCGTAGGAGCGAGTGAAAGTAGGAGGGAGCTGAGCCGGTGGAAATTCTGTAAGCAAGTGTCAGCGCCTTGAACTTGATTCGAACAGCGAGTGGTAGCCAATGCAGGAGATGAACAGCGGAGTGACGTGGGCTCTTTTGGGCTCGTTGAAGACAAGACGAGCAGCAGCATTCTGGATCATTTGTAAGGGTTTAGTTGCACATTATGGAAGACCAGCTAGAAGAGCATTGCAGTAATCAAGCCTAGAAATAACCAGGGCCTGGACAAGAAGTTGTGTTGCATGCTCAGTTAGGAAAGGCCTGATCTTCCTGATGTTGTGCATTGCAAACCTGCATGATCGAGCTGTCTTTGAAATGTGGTCTGTGAAGGTTAGCTGGTCATCAAAGATTACTCCAAGATTTCTGACTGACCTTGATGGGGTGATTGAGGATGAGTCTAGCTGGATAGTGAAGTCGTGCTGTAGAGACGGATTGGCAGGGAGGACGAGAAGCTCAGTCTTTGCCAGATTGAGCTGCAGATCACGTTCCTTCATCCATGCCGAGATGTCCGCCAGACAGCTAGAGATACGTGCAGCTACTGTGGGATCGTCTGGTTGAAATGAGAGGTAGAGCTGGGTGTCATCAGCATAGCAGTTGTAAGAGAAACCATGTGCCTGTATGATGGGTCCCAGTGATGTGGTGTAAATGGAGAAGAGGAGGGGTCCAAGGACTGACCCCTGGGGAACCCCTGTGGTCAGTCGATGTGCTTTGGATATCTCGCCTCTCCATGCGAACCTGAATGACCTACCTGTGAGATAGGAGTCAAACCAGTGGAGGGAAGTTCCAGTGATGCCCAGTGATGAGAGGGTGGACAGAAGGATATGATGATTCACAGTGTCGAAGGCAGCAGACAGGTCTAGGAGAATGAGAACTGATGATTTGGAAGCAGCTTTAGCGATCCGCAGGGCTTCTGTGACTGAAGGTAATGCGGTCTCGGTCGAATGCCCTTTCTTGAAGCCAGATTGGTTAACATCCAGCTGGTTGTTCGGAGACAGGAAAGATGATACTTGGTTGAAAGCAACTCGTTCAAGTGTTTTTGCAATGAATGGTAGGAGAGAGACAGGTCTGTAATTCTCTAGAAGTGATGTGTTTAATGTTGGTTTTTTTAACCTGTTAACCGTTTCCAGAGCGTCGGCGCACTGAAGCGTTTTTTTTTTATTTAGTTCAAATTTACTATCAGATTTAATGTTATACCTTGACAAACTATACATCATTAAAAAGATATAATACTCAAGATTCAGTATTTGACCACTATTGTATTCTGAGAAACTTATAGTGACAGTTATGTCTTAATTTGTGTCAGGAGTTATGAAATGGAAAAATGAGTCGATACCTTTAATATGAATTATGAGCGTCAGCTGGTCCATTCATAAAAAACACTCCAAGCTGTCGTCATGACAGCGATTCGCAAAACATCGTCCCTCAGGGCTTTAGCTCAAAAATGTGCAGAATTGGAGAAATATTGATATAGTCTCATAGATTCACATCATATTTCTATAGACAGGAATAATATTTGTTGAATTTATACCCAAATGCGTCGATGTAATCATTATGATCGCTTCTTACTGAGATGTGCTGTGTTTTCAATTCATACCAATAGCCTGAGGGCGCTATATGCACAATAACAGTCCATATATGGATCACGAAGAAGACCCATAGTCATGTGACATTCCAGGACGTCACTGATACAGAAAGTAGCTGACAGAGATCGCTGTAACATGCAGATAAAGATGTTTTGAAGACAATAAACATGATTGCAATGATATTTGAGTTACCTGTGTTCTTCAAGCCATGCCAGGTATTTCATAATAATAGATTATATTTATAATGCAATGCTAATCGATATAGATTTCATCATCGTGCAGAACACTATAAATAATAAATTTTCTGTCGGATTTTTTTTTTATCTGAAGCCAAATTAGATCACAGAAGATTATTTAAAACACTCGACTTGCGTTATAAAGTAAGTTTGGAGCACAAACATGGTTTCAATCTCATAAATGGTCGTGTATTGATGGTGTGCTAAGCTAACATGCTAGCTAGCCCAGGTGCACCTGCCACCAGCAGTTATTGTTTTATGATTTTTTTCTAAATAGGAATGCTTACTGAAATGTTTCAGTGCATTTGATACCAGTTTCAAATATTTAGTGAGAACTTTGATAAAAGAAATTAGGGTTTGAAACCCTATGAATAGCCTGTGAATAGCCAGTCGTTAGTAGCTATAATGCAGACAAAAGAAATGCATATTTAGAGCCATAACCAGTCTGGAGAGGTGTAAATGTGTGCAAGGAGAGACTGACTCTGAATGGGGCTCGTTTGCACCACAAAATAATAGAGACAATAGACTGATTAGATGACTCAGAAGATGACTAAACATCAGTTTGCATTTTAGAGTCTAATCAAAATAAAGTAATTTGACATGATCTTGAAAAACATTTAACTAAATACAGAGTTTTAGACTTATCATTTTCAGATTTTAAATATAAAATGGTCACACATATGGCTTTAGCTGCAGTGCATTTCTAGATTGCTCCAGGGCCAACTTCAATTTTATTTTTATGAAGATGTTTCATAAAAGTAAATTTCTAATAACTTTACAAAACTTTGAAGCTATTTAAACATTTTTTTTTCATTATGACAATAATTATTTCTACATTTACAATAAACTACTAGGTGTCAGCTTTCAAATGAGATCATACTTGTGCTTTTAGTGCAAAGGGTTCATGAACTGTATCTGTTTAAGTTTGGGTATGCCATTTCTGGGGATTTTTCAAAAGTGGCCTTGAAGGTTAACAGGTTAAGCAGTGGGGTTACCCGAGCCTGCTTAAATACGGTAGGAAAAATGCCAATATGGAGGGATGAGTTGATGGTGTGTGTGAGTGCTGGTAGAAGTGTGGGAGTGATGGCTTGAAGAAGGTGTGAGGGGATGGGGTCTAGAGGGCAGGTGGTAGGATGACTGGAGAGGAGAAGTTTAGATACTTCTTCCTCCGTTAGTGGAGAGAAGGAGGAGAGAAGGGTATTGGCTGTGGGAGAGGTTGGCCTAGGTTCCTGTGTGTGTGGAGGAGAGAACTGACTGCTAATGGTTGTTGTTTTGTTAGTGAAGAAGTTAGCAAAATCATCAACAGTTAGCGAGGAGGTGGGTGGTGGTGGAGGTGGACAGGAGAGAGTTGAATGTCTTGAAAAGTGTTCGTGTGTTAGAGGCGGTGTTGATCTTGTTGTGGAAATATGAAGATTTTGCGGCGTGAACATCAGCAGATAAGGAAGAGAGTAGAGATTGGTACATACTCAGGTCAGATGTATCTTTTGATTTGCGCCATTTCCTCTCCATTGCCCTGAGTTTAGTCCGGTGTTCACGAAGAACCTCAGATAACCAGGGGTTAGAGGGGGTAGCGCGTGCTGGCCTGGAGGAGAGAGGGCAGATAGTGTCTAAAGAAGTTAAAGTGGAGCATAAAGTATCCGTTGCGGTATTCACATCTAGAGATGAGAATTGTGAGGGTGAGGGAAGAGAAGATGACACAGCAGAGGAAAGACGGGAGGGAGAAAGTGAGCGCAGGTTTCGTCTGAAGGTAACTGGTAGGGGAGTTGGTGGAGTGTGGATAGTGAGTTGTAGATTGAAAGTAATGAGGAAATGATCTGAAACATGGAGAGGTTTCACCAAAATGTTGTCTGTGATGCAGTTGCGTCTGTAGACCAGGTCCAGTTGGTTGCCTGACTTGTGAGTACCTCTGGCGATGAGCCGTTTGAGATCGAATGAGGCTAGGAGAGAGATGAAATTTGTAGCATACGGCTTCTCTAGATGAATGCTGAAATCGCCAAAGACTACATGTGGAGTGCCGTCATCAGGGAAAGAGGACAGCAGCACATCCAGCTCCTCAACAAAGCTTCCCAGTTGACCTGGGGGGCGATAAATGACTACAATCTGGATCTTAAAGGGAGTTGTAAGTGTAACAGCATGATATTCAAATGAGTTGTTATTGCATAGAGTAGAGAGAGTTGAGTATTTCCAATTGTTAGAAATGAGAATACCAGTCCCCCCACCCTTACCAGACTGGCGAGGGGTGTGAGAGAGAGAAAAGTTGTTAGAGAAAGCAGCAGGGGTTGCTGAGTCTTCTGGACGGATCCAGGTCTCAGTCAAGCCCAAGATATTAAGAGTTGAAAGAGATGCAAAGGCAGGAATGAAGTCAGCTTTATTGACTGCTGACTGACAATTCCATAGACCCATAGAAAGAGAGAGAGGTGTGTGTGTGGATTAGAGAACGGGACACAGATTAGCAGTATTGCTCTGCCTTCTGTGCGTGATGAGAGTGCGTTGTCGAGAGACAACCGGAATGTATTGAAAGCACATGTTGATTAAGGGAAATAGAGTACAAGTAGGAAAGGAAAGGGAGAAGAAGATACTTAAGTGCTTAGCTGGTGTCGTTGCTCGGTGGAGTCGCACAGGTAGAGTCGATGGTCTTTACCCGAGTCGGTCTTCACATGAGAAGGCTGAAACGCTTACGCTGCCGCTTCCGCGATAGCGCGCACACTACATAGATATAATGCGCTCAAATAACTGAGTGAAGACAGCTGTCTCGGACCAGCAATTAACACAGCACCCTCGAATAATCCGAAAATGTCAGAGATCGAAACTAGCTGTTGGCCAGTGACTCACTTAAGTCCTATGCAATTTAAACTGCAATAATATCAAGAACGCGGCTCTTATAAAAAGTAGCAACGCGTCTAATTAAAATACAGATTTGTGAGAAGGTAAAAAAATTAAATAACCACAGAATCGAAAATAGCCCTAGCTTGAGAAAAATAATAAACCTGAAACAACAGGAGTACTGGATATTAAGAAAAAATCTACTTGCGTGCTCTTGTCGACTCCACAGACTTGACCGCTGTCCTGGCCTTGTCCTGAATCTCCACGAGTTTATATCTGTTTACAGTGGCTGTCTCGGACCAGCGATTAACACAGCACCCTCGAATAATCCGAAAATGTCAGAATGACATTTTTAATCAGTTTGAATATTTTGGAATTGAAATATGAAAGGTGAATATGGATTATTTAAATTTTACTAATGAAAATGTGTTTGAAATTAAATATTCACAGCTTAAATATTCCACCATGCTAAATTCCAGCCCATTAAAATGCAAGCCCTGAAAATACAATGCATTAAAATACAAGCAGGGTTAATGCAATGCATATTTTTTTTCAAGTAGTACAATTCAACAGGCTTTTTGTTTCAAAAACATTTGGCATTATTTTACTTCCATACATGACAACATTTCACATTATAATATGCATTGCTTTAAACATAAATTTCATGGTAGGGTTTACTCACTCTCTTACAGAGAGAAATCCTTGTTTTCTTCAGAATAGCTATAGCAAAGCATTACTGTATTACATTCAGTTCAGCTCTGCTATGATGATGTTGATCTAAACAGTCCAGCCCATCACAGGGCTTTCCAGATAGAGCTCAGCTGTTTTGTTTATGACCCATCTTTGGCAATTGACCACATTGGATTCGCACAATTGTACTGACCAGTGACCATGGTGATGAACAAGACCTTGACCACATCAGTCCAATCAACAAAAGCATAAACAAAGCTCTGTGTTTTAGAAAAAAATAAACCTAATTCCTCTTCTTACAGCTGAGTGTATAGGCTAGGGATTTGAGTAAGACCTTATACTGATCTGAAATCAGATATTTGAATATGCTTTACTGTAAGTATTTAAGCTAAATATATTTTGATTATCCATCTTCCTAAGCAACCAATATAATAACATTTACCATTCTGCTGCCTTGACCAGCACTGGAGGATATGTTTTAAAACTAGTTTATTTTCAATGTACAGTAGATTTACATTTTTTATATCACTTTGCCATCTTTTGTCAGGGCACATTTTCTCAAAGGACTAATTTGATATCCAAAAAGACAATCATGATCATGGCTATTTCCCAAATGCTTAAGCTTATTTTTAATGAATATTTCATGTACACATACCTTTCAATTTAAGTATTATAAGTAGCAGCCTTTCAAAATGCACACATTGCGTTTGTAAAGTATATACATCTAAACTACATTTTCAAAAACAATTAATTATTTTTGCAGTATAACCACTACAGTTGACCATTTATTGTATGTAAAGTATTTGTGTGAGCATATGCAGTTTGTTATTATACAGCAGGATAGACAGCAAGGGAGAGGAACCAATCAATGACTTTGTAGAGACTCATCGGATAGGTCAAAGAGGCGGCCCTGGGCCTCTGAAAGAGGGAGAACACTTGTATCAATGCCTGAGAAAAGGTCAACTGTCAATTTTGATGAACTCACTCACTTACTGTATAGAAAGAAACGTGTTAACAGTAAGAATGCACAATATGCACTACACTACACCATTGCTGTGTACATTAGTGCAAGTACTTGCTATCTATCAATCTATCTACCAAAAGAAAGAAAGAAAGAAAGAAAGAAAGAATGAATTTGAAAGCGCATACTGGAGTTAAAATTTTTTTTTTTTTTAAAAGAGCGATTCAAGCCATAGATTGTTGGGTCATTCAAACCAACAAACCATAAAAAAATTGAAAACAACTGTATTATAGGACATAATTAATCAATGTTTCACAAACTGTCTTTGATTCATTTACAGTACATCACATGACAAATAGGGCTGTGTGATATGGACAAAAAAGCTATCACGATTTTTTTTTTTGTTGCAATATTGTGATTTAGATTTTAATCAGTTTTGAAACAATATTTCCTTACACACATGCTTGTCTTATTTATGATAATACATGATACATATATAAAAGTGAAAATGGGTCTTCCATACCATAACACTGCACTTAGATATGTGTGAATTTCCCACACCAGGAGTAATAATTGATATAGTTCTATTTTATTTTATTTGTTTAAAAAATGTTCTAAGTTCTATGTAAAATGTTCTATTAAAGAAAAGATAGAAAATAAATATTTGTGTTTGCTGTAAAGTGGTTAGAAAAAATGAAATTGGAATCGGCTAAAATCAGTATCGGCAGGTCAAACTCATGAAAAATCGGAGTCGGCCTAGAAAATTGTAACCGGTGCATCTCTACTTCATTATTTAATGTATGTTTCACTACTGGTAAGTATGTAACGAAAACATGTTTTTCTTTTACAACCACTGTTAAAATATTTACAACAGCAAATTGAGGTAGAAACTTTGTGCACTTTGTGTCTTGTGCACTGTTTGTACAACTCTGTTTTTATTTGTGTTAGTTATTAAAAACAATTTGATTAATCAATTGATTATTAAATAAACTTTCTTATTGGCTTTGGTGTTTTCAGTAAAAATTCATTTTGGTGCATCACTAGTAGATATATTCATTTATAACTAATAAGTCAGCAGCTTTTATGACCTCATTATTCGAAAGACTACATGGAATATTTGTACTTATAAAAATCCATCTGTCACACTGCAGGAATATTTGCACATGAATGCAATGGAAATATAAATAAATGTACACATACACATACAAGTCAAACAAGCAAAAGTAGGCTATACTTCAGAGAACTAAAAATATGAAAGAAAATTAGGTGCACACATAGACATGTTTGACCTTTGCCATACATTCTCAGCCCATCACCAGCCATGTCACACAGGGTCGACGGCCCTCCCCCACCACTTTCATCAGCAGCACTAATCATCTCATCAGGGCTTTAACCCAGACACACACACACACACACACACACACACGCACGCACGCACACACACGCACGCATGTGTGACATCCAACAATGAGCACAGGAGAAACCACAAAGCAATAGTAAAACAGTACATTCTGCTCATTCATCCCATAACTCTTAAGAGGAATTGCAACTGTGTTTATATAATCAGGTTAGCTAAATTCCTATTTCTTACAAGTCTAAAAGATAATGAAATGACCCTACAGTGTTGACACATCATTCGATAGAATAACCATGGAAACTGAATCATATCAACAACCTTTGAGTCTATGATTTCAGAATGAGGGCAGTGGGTTGAAAGATCAGGTCAATGCACTGTAATATCTGTCAGTTTTACCATATGCCTACTATATTGATTTATAAGAACTTTGAGTTACCAATATAATAAACAATTCAATAGATGACAATTTTAATAACTTGAATTGAGAATCATCCTTTAAAACTTTGTTATATGGTTTAGCCAAATTTGTGAAGTCACAATACTTGTGTCAATACTCTGTTTTAACTAATAAACATAATTTGACCAACTTAAAGTGTTAGTTAACCCAAAAATGAAAATTATCCCATAATTTACTCACCTTCAAGACATCCTAGGTGTTTATGACTTTCTTCTTTCAGCCAAACACAATCGGAGTTATATTAAAAACTATCCTGTCTATTCCAAGCTTTATAATGGGAGTGAGTAGCACCAGAGATTCTGAAGCCCAAAAAAAGCACATCCATCCATTATAAAAGTAATCCATACGGCTCCAGGGTGTCAATGAAGGCCTTCTGAAGCGAAGTGATACTTTTTTGTAAGAAAAATATCCATAGTTATAACTTTATAAGCTATAAATCACTGGCTTACAGTAACGGTGGACGAGAGTCTAGTTCTGACGGAAGAGTGACCTCTGACCCGACGCATTAGGTACTGATGAATGTGGAAGCGCAGAGGATAGAGCAAAACAAAACATCAGTCACAAATTAGAAGGCTTAAACGAGAATTTTTAAAAAGAAATATCAGAGGATTTCGATATAAGAGAAGCGCAGCTTGAGTTTGTTGCCCAGCTCTATTTGTTTATAGAGGTGTCTACTCTCACCTAAGCTTACGCTGCTTTCTATATATCCTACGTCAACCGTCGGGTCAGAGGTCATTCTTCGGCCTGAATTCGACTAGCGTACTGCCTTTACCAGAAGCCAGTGATTATAGTTATAAAAATTGATATTTTTCGTACAAAAACGCATGGCTTCACTTTAGAAGGCTTTTATTAACCCCCTGGAGCAGTATGGATTACTTTAAAGATGGATGGATGTGCTTTTTTGGGCTTTGAAATCTCGGGCTCTACTTACTCCAATTATAAAACTTGGAAGAGCAAGGATATTTTTTAATATAACTCCGAATTTTGTTTGGCTAAAAGAGGAATGTCATATACACCTAAGATGACTTAATGGCGTGTAAATTATGGGATAATTTTCATTTTTGGGTGAATAATTCCTTTATATTTTCATTAAAACAGATTGGTAAGTCTAGTACATTTTTGTCCTGACCAATTTGTATACTCTACATATAAAAATAATTATACTGAAACTATGAACCATAGGCTACTTAAAAACTGCTAAAGTGTCAATTTAAATCATGATAGAATGGTGAACAGAACTTTATTTGCATACAGCTGTGAGTGCAGCACACTAGACAACATGATAAATAAAGGAGGAAGAGACGTGCAGGAAACTGTGCAGGAACATCATTTGTTTTTGCATGTGTGATATCTTGTAGCAGACTTATAATAACTTAAACATCAATCTCTTCTACACAAGACTTGTCTCATTTTATGGTCCTTTTTTGGACCAAGTAGTATAAATCACCAACCACTTTAGTTTAGTTTTAGCAAGGGTATTTTTTCCAAATATCTCCTTTTTTGTTCAACCAAAAAAAAAAAAAAAAAAGGATAAAAAAAAAAAAATCACACAGGTTGCAAACAGCAGGGTGCATACATTATGATTAAATTTTTGGAGGGTTAATTTTTCCTTTCAGTGTTAAAATAGACAACATTCTGTCTTTAGTACCACTAAAAATATCATGAGCCACTGCCTTCCTGTATGCAAACCAGGACACTGGGCCAATCAGCTTCCTGAGGACGCCCATCTGCTTCAGTGTGTGTGCTTTACAGCCCTGCAATCTGCATTTTCTATCACTGTCTAATCTTGGTTAAGACAAACAATAATACACAATGTTTGTCTAAAATTATATGTTGATTCAGACAAACTGCTGGCTTGGAAGTAGTGCAGTGTTACAGAAAACAGCTATTAAAACTGTGTGTGTGTGTGTGTGTGTGTGTGTGTGTGTGTGTGTGTGTGTGTGTGTGTGTGTGTGTGTGTGTGTGTGTGTGTGTGTGTGTGTGTCAGCAACCTTAACTGATTATATACACATTACAGTGATCATTAAAATTTCCATTTTAATGATCATTAAGATTTACAATATGAGAGCAGGGAGCACCACCAAGGTGTGTCTAACTGTCAAGATTAACATTACAGAACTCACACACACACACACACACACACACACACGTACACGTCTTCTCATATCAGAGTGGCATATTTTCCTTGAATAGGCGTCAGTGCACAGTCTGCAAGTGTAGATAAACTCTTTCCAGACATGCAGGAAGGGAGCAAGTATGCCACATTACAATGAATTACCACAAAAAGAAAATGGCTTGTGTATAATAATGTTTTAGCATTCTGAATCTGAAACATGGTGGTGATGATACAATTAATCACTTGTGAATAAACCTCAATAAAAGCGTCTGCTAAATTATTGAATGTAAATGGTTGGCTGCCTAACTGTGAGATTTCTGAAAATGTCAGTAGGCTACAAGTGAACAGGTGAAGCATCTGAACACACTGCTTGCTTGAGCTTCAGTCGAATACATGGCTTAAATAATAACAATATATTTTAATCATAAAGTTCATTATTTAAAATACCAGGACTGTAGTTTTTTTATCTTAAGGCTATATGTAGTGCATATCATTACAACCAGTAAGAACCGAGTTTTCACGTTATCCTTTATGAAGAAATGCTCATCAACAAAGAATAAAACAGGTTGTCTGCTGTGCCATACAAAGTTATAGAAACATGTTGCATGCCGCATCATTTATCAAAATATTGTTTTAAAATGCACATGTTGCTGGCATCGCAGACAGCACATTAAAGTAACACAACGATGGTAACTTGCCTCTCTCTGTGTGCCTTCTTTTATCTCTATGTCTAAAAATACTTACGAGTTCTCCATGTCTGCACTCCTGCTCAAGCCGAATAATTCCAGAAAACCAAACCGTCAGATTGTCTGTCCACTCATCTTCCTCTTGATGAAACGTGAGTCACGACTAACAAACTAACTGTACCGTCAGCTACTGTCAAAAGCCAAATGGAGGAGCTGTAGAAAGTGACCAATCAGAGAAGCTTTGACGAATGTCAGGGCGGAGTTACTCTCACTAGCCGCGACTTATGGCCAATCGCAAAAGTCTATTTTAAATGAGGGCGGGAGATGTGAAGTGAACTCTCACTGACCACGCAGCAAGGATGAGAGGATTTAAACAGTTAGTTCAGGTTGTGTATATTTGTGTTTGCGGATACAAATTTGTACCCAGAAGTGAGCTAAATCTGACAAAATCTCTTGAATCACACTCCTTTTGGGGTCGTTCTTATTTGTAAAAACGATAGGCTTATAAAAAGTATTATTATAATAAACTAATATTATTATACAAAATAAATTGTATTTAGTTTTCATAAATTGCTAAACACATTAAAATGAACTTGCCATTCACTTGTTTTCACACATGCACCAATCTGTAGAGTATACACTATGCCTAAAAAAAGTCCATAAAATTACTTGTCCTTGTTTTATGCAAAACTAAAGAACAATGCCAAATCACCTTTCCGTGTTGCCTTAAGATATTCAGAGAATGAAGCAAGTCTGTACAGTATATCAATGGCATTCTCTCGAACGAATCATGAAATCACAAAATGCCTAATCATACTGAAAAATCTGTTAAATGATTGAATGTGACAACCTGCAGAATAAATCAATGACTGCACTGACTGTACTAAGAATATTGTAATTTTAAATGGTTAAACAGCTTCACATGTAAAAAAAATAATAGAAATTTATTTGTAGGACCAAAATGACCCCACTCACCTTCATTTTTTCTCCTGACTGTAGATAACAGAAAATCTCACCTCAGCAATTTTAATGAATGGCTACACAATTTTTTTAATTTAGTAATTTCATCTGAATACCAACATTTGTGAGATTTAGTCAGCTGAAACAGTTTTGAGGTTAATTGCTTTAATTTTGTGTCTCTGGAGAATACTAATCTATGACATTGTATTATGTTGAATGTTAAAGTTGTGTCTATTTGTTAATGAGGGATTTGTGGACACATGAATGTTTTTAGATTTGTGGAGTAAAAGCTATAGTTTTTATTTTGATGTAAAAAGTAAAATTAGACCCTTGGGGTAAGATTACTAGTCGTTACCGTTATTATTTTTTAAATTGTATAATTATTGTTATATTAATAACACAATATTAATGTGTCAGGGTTCCTGTGTTTCATTGTGTTTCCCTGTGAGTTTCCCAGCGTGTCTGATTAGTTATCCCGTTCACCTGTTGTCTTGTTAATTAACTCATTAGTCCCTGTGTATTTAAGTCCTTAAGTCAGTTTCTTGTACGGTCTGTTAACTTTGGGATAAGTTGTCTGTCCCCCTGAGTTTTTGCTGCCTGTTCAATGAGTTCTAGTATTTAAGTCTGTTTCTTGATTCCAGATTCCTTCATCTTTGTTATCTACTACCACAGGCTAATACCACCTGTGACATAAAGGGGTTATTATTCAGTATTTACATGAATTAGATGTACACTTTAGATATCTTTGCTTTCATTAAAACCCATAGGTAGTTAATGAAATCCTTCAATTTGCATTTAAAGTGTTTCTATGACGTATCTTCAATTAAAATATGGGCAATTAAATATATGTAAATATTCAAATACCTATGAAGGTCACAGAATAATTTAACTTTTCAGTTGAATCTCTTTTAATAGGATACTGGTGTGTCTGTCATCGATTATTAAATTATTCAACTAAATTGATTTCAACAAAATTCAATTTTAAATGGAAAAGTTGATTTGGTATTTTACATTAATGACACTGAAAATATATGAAAATAAATAAGAATTATATGAAAAGTCATTTATACATTCTGTAAAAGTTTTTCCCAAGGGCTTCTTATCCCAATGTAGGGGGCCAGCGTACCCCAGTAGTGGGGTAAGACGGCCTCTTTGAATGATTTTATATTTTGTTCTATAACAACTAAATTGGCAAATGTTTCTATTTTTGTCCTATAATAACACATTGGCTGACGCATCATATTCCTGCCCATGCTAAACTTATGTCTAAATATGATACAATTTAAAAGTAAATGCACATTGTTCTTAAGGGGACATCTTCCCCCATGTTACCCTACACATATCTCTCCTGAGTTTAAAGGTTCAATAGGTGATCTGGGAAATGCTCATTTTAGCCTGCTAGCATTGAAAGCATATGATCCTGCAAATCGCTGTCCAAAGCCACTGCAATGATTGAACGAACATTTTATGGTCTTTTGTCTTCCATAGACAATATATATTTATAAAAATAAATGTAGACTGCTTAACATAGTGATTTCGATCAGGATATGAGGAGACTTTTAATACATAGGCTCTTTGTCAGTTGCCAGATGTGACTTAATAAATTGCTGTCCAATTAAATTGAGGAGACAATTTGTCTATTTTAAAATAATACATAGTAGCCTATATATATATAGCCTACTGTATATAGTATTTATTTAAAGAAGCACTTAAAGACATGTTGTAGTATCATTGAATCGTCTACATCCATAGTACATATAATAGCAATTTTTCAGGTCTTTTAAATGAGGGCAGTAAGTGATGCTCTGCTGCCCTCTTGCGTTTGGATCCAAACAGTCAGCCTAAATATTTTAATGCGATTATTCGAATAAGCTACCTTGAAGAAAAAAAAAATATATAGCGTATAGAAATCGTCGATGGTGTTTTACCTGTAGGCTAATGCTAGAAAATAAGAAAACTTTGGATATTTTACTATTGGTGGTGTTATTTCGTCAGTCCATTTGGAGTCCAAACTACATGTTTGTGCTTTGTAGCTACTTTTTAAGAGCTCTTTGTTCTGTAGTAGGCCTACAACAGTAGACCGTATAATATTCGACGCCATCGTGGACACGTTAAGCTGCAGTTGTGTTCTTGTATTTGCATAAACATGTTACTGTTATAACGTCATGCAATGGAACGCAGTGTTGCTGTTGCCTGTAATATTTTGATTCTTGTTTGCGACTGGGACGACCAATATTGTCTTCCCGTGAACGTAAATCTACAGAAATAGGCCTACATACAATTATTAAATTGTTTCAATTTATAGGCTACTTTTAAAACATATCTGCATGCTGTTTGAGCACACAATAGGACATATGGCAAGAATGGTCATGTGAAAACGTTAAATTAACATGCTAAGCCAACTTTTTATTTCAAATACTAAGGGGCGGATTCCGGACAGGGTTTAAATTAAGCCAGGAGTAGGCCTTAATCTAGAACGGTTAATCGTGTTTTAAAAATATGTCTTTCTGTAACATAGATTAAGTACAGATTACTTACACCTGGACTAGGGAGTCCTGAACTAAAATAGGCCTAAACCTGATTAATTTAAAACCACCTGTGCTAATCTGAATCAGCATGACAGAGGTTGCCTATAAAACATGGAATGCACCAAGAAAATCTTAAAATTGCTAGCAAATCCAAGGAAAAGACTGCAATAAAAAAAAAGTTACTGAACAAGAGAAAATTATTTTTAAGCAAGTTAAATAAACTGCGCACATCAGATGTGGAATAAAAGAAAAGAAATTCCTGGAAATCTGTTTGTAATTACTGTTTGTAAAATTGGTTCCAATGACCCTTGTGACCTATAGTTGTCTTGGTGAGCTAGAAGAACAGATATATATATATATCTGTTCTTCTAGCTCACCATGACATATACTACATTATATCTGAGGAAATCACGGGATCCGGCCAAATGATTGGATACAGAATGAAGCACTTAAAATATATCCAGAACGTATTTACGGTGAAGAGGGAGACAGTACGGTTACTGTTAAGTGTTCTCGGCCAAGATGGCGTTGCCTATAGACGAGGACGAAAACACGTAGGCTTAGTCAACGTGTCACATAAAGTTTGGACCAGGATTGTGGTACCTACTCCGGCGGAGTCTGTGTGCTCATCTATAAGCAACGCCATGGTGCATGGTGGTAGTGTAGCATGCAGCAAGGATGCATATAACCCATATAATCTTTAAGCTAATAAGGTTGTGTATTTGGCTTGCTGTCTGCAGTTGAGGGGCTCCAGGAAGCAGCTTCAACTCCATCTTATATTCCCCCGAGTGGGACTACTAATGCTTGGATGATAAGTGTGGTAGCAAGATGCCTAAATTATTTTGTTGGAGTTGAAGAGGTGAAGGGATGCAACAGCTGCAAGGCGAGCGGCTGCTTATATGCTCCGGCAGTTAATTGAACGAATAGATGGGTTCACTCCTCCTGATATAATGTTTGTGAACTTCACTTAAGAACTTTAGCCAGTATTCAGAGAAAGTACAGTACAGGGTGCTGAAGGTAAAGCAGTCAAAAGTGTCTGTTTGCAATTTCTTTTATCCAATAAAGCCCAGCTTAGCATGTCTCCAATCAACATCTTTTTAGCATAATACTGATAAACAACGAAGAAAAAACAAGTAGTCTACATTTATCTTGATAAAGTAGATAAAGCAAGGCTGACTTTAGAGTTGATCAATGCTATACATCACAATTTCTCTAGCTGAACGGTAGAAGCACTAAGAGAGAGGTCTAATGCGCAACAGGAAAAGCTCTTTCCGTCCATTCAATATTTAAACAGTCCTGATGTAGTGTGATGGGCATGATGGTTTTTTTTTTAACCAGTTATTTTTAGTCTCTCAGTTATCAGGCAGTATTTAAACCAAGCTGTATATAATCTATGAATAAATATTATCTTTACCAAGAATGTTAGTCAAATGTTACATATTTTGCGCTTTTAATCAAACGCGAAGCAACATTGTTATAATCAAAGAAATCTACATTTAGAACATGATTGTGAGAAGTTAAATTATTTTAGTTTAGCTGATATTCCTTCTAGTGGAAACTGTTTAAGACATCTAAAGTTGTCCAGACAAGCATGAAAGACAAGAAAAAGCCCTTGTACATGTATGGGTATGTAAATGGATTTACATACATTTAACATTTGAACATACATTTAACTACTATGTAGTGGTGTCAAAAATTGAATTTAGTATAATGTACTTATTGTGTTCATAATGCGATGTACAGTACTTATTGTGTTCATGGTGTAAGGTGAGATACAGGTAAGTTAGTGACAGATTTCATGGTATGGTTAGTTTTAAGGATTTGTTAAGGGTCAACAGTGCAATTATAGATATAATTAATTAAATAAATTTAAGCTGTAATTACGCAGGTATTTTTATTTATATATATATATATATATATATATATATATATATATATATATATATATATATATATATATATAATGTAAAAACATGTATGTACAAAATAAGTAATATTAATTATTGGTTAATTTACTTATTATTACTTATTAATATTACTTTATATTAAGATTTACACTTAATATAAAGTGGGAAAAGCAAGCTGTACCTTTGCAGACAGATGACCAGATTAAATGACCTGGTCAGTCATTTATTCTATCTGCACAATGCCATTGACATTCATCACCAACACAATGTGAATCTAAAGCCCAAGTCAAGTAAATAAATAAACCATTTTTAATGTGTTTGTGCAAACGGTTTTATGTGTATGTACAGTATGTGTTTGGCTCAATATACAACTGAAAACAAGTTGTCAAAACCTCATCACATTCAATCAATTCACACCTATCATTTTAAAAATTGTAGTGTAATGATGTGATGGATGACATCTAGAGAAATATATCTTTAAAATGATAACATGAGGATGGCATGCATAAGAAAGGTTTAAAACTTACGCTTACTATGTAGGTACCCAGCAGTCCTAAGAGTTCTCAATGGTCTTGTTGAGAGAAAAACTATTCGCACGGCCTACAGCATTCAAAGTGAACATGTCATATAGTAGAGTCTCACTAGGATGCTTCATGTAAGACCAATTTTATGAATTATTCAGCTGTTTGTGAGGAGGGCGGAAAATATAAATAAATCATAGATTAGCCTTGTTTGCATAAAAAGACGGTTTTAAAAATGAAATCAATGTTGCAGGATACTGTCCTGTGACAGATAGGTGTGTTTCTTTAATATTCATTCAGATCTTCAACTTAAGCTGGCAGACATGCTAATTTACAGAAAATAGTTTTGGTCAGTGATTTAAAAGTTTAACAACTAAAGTGAACTACATAATTTATTTGTGGTGAAGGAGTGGATTCTGGAATCCACTGCTGCTTCAATGTATATCTAATGAGTGATTATAATCAAGGTATTTATTAATCGATGTTTTTCCCTTCCTTCCTGACTTCTCTAGGTTTATGAGACTTTACTTGTTATAAAGATACCAGTGTGATTATTGAAATATTCTTTTCATGCATTCTCTAATGTCTATATTGAATATCTGAGAGGTGACTAGGGTCTGGCCCATGCCAGGAATGCAGTAACAGCGTTTGCTTATTTAGCCCGACTTTCAGAAATGAAATATGGACTCGTTTTGCTTGAGAAAGGCCTTCAACGTGTTAATATACCCTATATCTGTTCTTCTTGTGATGCGGTTAGAGAGGACACAAAAGCGAGAGTGACAATTACAGTTCTTTAATGGAAACAAAAGACTTGTCCACAGGAACTCCAAACAGAAAGTTCAATAATGTTCAACAACTGAAGATACCAGAAGGCAGGCAGGATAACGTGAACCTAAATGTCCTCTGTGGCTCAGATGAACAAAGGCAGAAGAAGCAGCGACTCTCGTGACTCACGGAGAAACAGTTGGTGCTGGGCACTGGCGGCATAGGCGCCGATTTATGTTTTCCTCCGTGGGTGCTCATGGGCGCACGCCCTTAAAAAAATAATAATTCAAAATTAAAAATAAATTAAAAACATTAGTCAAAAAATGTTTGCGTTTCAGAACCTTAGGAAATGGACAGCGGCCGACACGAATACACACACCTATTTACTTGATAATAAAGCCATAAAGTAGGCTATCTTTCAACTCTCATCTTCTTCGACAGCGCCACTTCTCACAAATACAGACAGGATTGGAGATGAAAAGTTTAACTGACACGTAACCGCGATCAGCTTCGTGGGACATTAAAAATCAATGTCATACAAGTCCACACAGTAAAAATTAGGTTTTACTTTTTTGATTAGAAATCTGTCCATTTTAGTCTCACTGTGAGTCTGATTACCGAAAGCACATCACGCACGGCACTGTATAGTGAGGGAGCGGGCGTTTTCATCTGAGAAACGCTGTGATTGGTGGATAGGATATGGAGCAGGACAAGTTCACAGGACAAGACCGGACTGAGAAACACACAGGTCAACGTTTAACTGTGGCATTCAATAATCTGACAACAAGACAGGGAAAGAGAGGGTTAGAAGAAGCCAAGATAATGAGAGGAGATGAGGAACAGGTGGAGGGGAATGAGCATAATGAAAAGTGAAGGCAGCTGTCCGTAATGAGAGTGAGAGAGGGAAGTGTGTGTGTGTGTGTGTGTGTGTGACCAGCAGAGGGAGACAGAGAAGGAGAAAGGATCGTGACACTTCTAGCTCACCATGATGACTATAGGTCACAAGGGTCATTGGAACCAATTTTAAGTGACCATTTCTTAGCTAAAGTCTTTACTTTACTGTTAGATTAAAGTGTCCTCTCATTGAGCGAAAGAACATGTTATCTGGATGTTTTGAGGAGACTCTCCTGTTTATAGTTAGAGCCTGGTCAAATTCAACTTTGAAGAAGCTGTGTGTCTGTGCGTGTTAGTATTATTGGTTACAGGTTGAGGAACAAGTGGCATTATTGGAGATTGACTGACTTGTTTTCTTCGACATGTTGGCGGAATGGCATGTTGGTCTTATGACCTCGGAGGGCCACTGGTACCTAACTCGGGGTCCTGGTGGCAGCCGTACTGACTATGGAGATATATGCTTCAGTCTATCTGTCCATGTGTGGAATTTTAGTACGTTTACTGTATCTATTTCTTAGCCAATCAGAATAATTCAACCTGAAGCAATGAGGCAGCTTAGAACTTGGTGTAGAGTATAATTGCTGTGATCTGTGTAATTGTAAGCGGGACGGCCTACGAACTCCTTGTGAGTCTTGAAGCTGACTTCTGCCTGATGAAACTGCAAACTATCCTCAGTAAAAATGTTCTTTAATTTATTAATTAATAAATTCTGACTCTTGTCTAAAATTGACTGCACTTCTAACGCCTGGTTTTAATTAATCATGTCTGGTCCTTGGGTCTTTAACTGTAAATAGATACATAAACCGAGCAATTATCAAATATAGATCTTTTCGTAAATAGTAAAATCTTAACTATATTTTTTATAACAGAAGCTACCATCTACCACAGTAGAGGAATTAATCATTACCTGACATAGATATCTCAAATTATACAATAGTTAGTAGTTAAGCTATTTTTGTTACTATAACATTTGGTATGTGTTATGTGTTAAGTTATGTGGTCTTTAATAATGTTATCAAAACGCTAGCACAAAAAATGTTATTTATACAATGTTTATGGAACGTTCTTCTGGACATTTTTTAATATTACAACTTACAAAATCCAGTTTTATAAATGTTTTAAAAACTGTTTTGTGCATGTGAACATTAAGGGAACCATTTGATCATTTGGTAAACATTACGGGAACATTGCTTTTGAATGTTCCCTGAACGTTCTGAAACAAATAGAAAAAAAACTTTTAAAACATTTTAAAAATAAAACGTTGCATGAACGATGTATGAATAATGTTTCTGTGCTAATGTTTTGAAAACATTATGAAAGTTATGAAACATTATTAAGGTTACAAGAAGAATGTTTGTTCGCAACTTTGAGAGAACCTTGCCAGAATGTTTGCAGAGTTCTGAAGCGTTCCCTGTTAGCTCTATATAGGTACTAGTGGTCGACCGATATGGGTTTTTTGATGGCCGATACCGATGCCGATATCTTAGAGAGCAGGGTGGCCGATATAAAGCCGATATTTATATGTATATATCAAACATATATATATATACACACACATATAATATATATATACATATATATATATATATACACTTTATATAAATCAATACTTAATAAATTAGATAAATTTATTAAATATTTAAAAATAAACATGCTTAGGCCCTATACTTTAGATGGCAACTTCTTGAATCTGCAATCCTATTACAGTATTTTTTACAAATGAAGTAATTGTTTAAAAATATGTGAATAAAAAGGAAGTAAACACTGTAACGGCACTTAGTAACCTGGTAATTTCATGCGCACTGATAATCATATTTTTTTTACTTTGACTTTTGACAAGGTAACTCTAATTTTACATACAGCACACAGTGAAAACGACATGAATATGATACAGTGGGCAACTGGATATAGCACAGCATATTTTAAAATGAAGGATTTAAAGTGTTTCGATCGCGTCCCCTGGCCTGTGAAGCTGATCTTTTGTTTGCATTTACTGCTACTCACTTCGCACAGACCGTCACTCGCGGGAACACGTTTATGCAGGCTACAAATGCACACTTCACAAGATATCACAGTTGTATTCGATTAAATCTGCATTTTTGTGAAATTAAATGTTTATTAGATATTCAGAGATTTGTTTAAATGATGTAGATGCGCATTTGCTGAATGTTGACGGTAAATGAGAAAGTATTTTAGCCTGATTGTTTGGCTTTTCGGTTACAAATAATATAAAAGCAAACGCATTACTTTTTCACATACCATTTACTTTCTTTGATTAGCAGTTCTGTAGCCACCGGTTCTGTCTAACAAAGTATTAGATATGACTGACAGAGAGACGGAGAATGTGAGTGAGCGCTGTGTGATCAGATTCAGGCGCTGCCGTTCTCTTCTCAGGTGCTGGTGTTCTCAGCGCCGCCCGTCAAAATAAAAGTCTGCAGCGCCGTCAAAATAAAAGTCCCGCTTCCAACACATCGGCCAATCAGAAAAACTTTAAAAAAGCCAAATATCGGCCGATATATCGGTCGACCACTAATAGGTACTTGTTTCAGATGGTTCAGACACATTCAAATGCAACATTCCCGCTTCTTTACCAGATCCACCATCAAGTGACAGTTACAAGTTGATCGCGTTCAGTACTTACTCTGCAGTAAATCGCTGAGCCATATCAAGTTTTGCTGATTATACTTACTTTTCTGTCTGCGGTAACTATGAGTAAAACATCACTTCATCATTGTTTATCAGACAATAGTACATTGTGGAATAAAGGTAAGTTGCACTTATTCAGTCATCAAATATTCAATTGTTATTGCGCAGAAAAAATATACCTCTATACATTGTTTTACAAAAAATGAATGGTAAAACCGGCATTCTTCTGTAATTTTTTTCTTGTTATATTGTTTATAATGAATTGATTGAGGAATACTAAAAAGGTTGATGTCTAACTTTAAAAAATGAATGAGAAGGAGGGTAGTGTTACGTCCCATGACGTAATACTTAGAGTTTAGGCTTGTTCGACTTGAACCGGCGCTGCACAGACCGATCGGTTGATGACATCAAAGTACCGCGAGAGCTATTAGAGAGCAGACGGCTCCTTATGCTTTTGAATCGCTCTCGCGGTACTTTGATGTCATCAACCGATCGGTCTGCGCAGCGCCGGTTCAAGTCGAACAAGCCTGAACAAGCCTTTTGTGTGCTGGCGATGTTTTCTTCCCTCCTTCTGTGTCTCTCTCTCTCTCTGCCATGCAGCACCCCAAATCACCTGCAGCTGGCACTGATTAACAGGAGTGGGTATAAAGCACCAAAGACACAGTGTTCAGGAGGAATCCCTCTTCGGCTATCCCAGACGTTGTGGTGTTACATGTTGTTAAACCTTATCTGTGTGATCTGTGTTTGAGTACCACGAGCTCTTAGGCTGTGTGAGTTTAAGTTGTTCAACCGTGTAGGGAGACGGGTGCCAATTTGTTTGGAGTATCTACTCCTGAACTTTTCTCCTGTTTATTCTTTGTTAGTCAGGGAGAGAGGTAAGATAATTGTCTTTGATTTCATCTTCTTTTTGTTAGGAAATTTAATTGGGTTTAAACTTTAGGAAGCCCCCCATTTTGTTTGTTATTTTGGCCTGGCCCTCTCCTGATGATTTGGTTATTTAAACTTGTTTATCTGTTTACTGATCCTTGCTTATTTTGTAAATATATTGAGCAAGCCTTTGTTGGCCTCTTTTCAAGACAATAAAAACTACTTAATCATTCTCTCTTAATTTCCTTTTGTGATCAGGTAAAACTCAAAGGGTGTTGTGTAAAACTGTTAAATATAAAAGTGAAACACAGATAGAGCTGGGATAGAGGAAAAGGAGATTTCTCACATTTATTATTTTTAAATCTTTTATTTATTGTTAGTCCCTCTTTTCCCCTAGACTGGAGAGGGAATGTAACAGTAGTGAATGATGCCCGGGTCACTAAAGACCCAAGTTATGCGTTTAAGGGTTAAATGTGTTATTTTCAACTGGTTGTAGAGACTTGTGGTTCAATAACATGATGCTCCTTTTGCAAATCATAGTAGCCTTGAGTATACCTTTTCTACGATGAGTATTTTTTCATTTTTAAAAAATTTACAGTCACATGTTTTTACATGATAGTTGCACCACATGAAATTTTAAATTAATTTAAACCTTTCTTGAAAATGATTTTTCAAAACCTTATTAAACCAATATGATTTAAACTCGATTTTGAAAAGATTTTTCCTTTGGTCTTATTTGTCATTGACTTACATTGTTATTGCTTTAATTTTGGACGGCTCAGCTTTTTAGGCCCTCACTAGTAAAAATGTGGCCTACTTGAGGTTGACCTCCTTGTGGTGTCTGTCAGGAGTTAATAAGTAATGAAGCACACAAGACCGGAGTCGTGAACTTCATTCATCTTGTGTTCTCTTTCAATTCCGTTCTCCTCACGTTACGTCAGAATACAACACTTTGAAATAGTGGTCAACAATATTCTCATGAACAGTGCTTGGTTGAGCACTTTTTCTGATTGTAATGTTCTTCAGTTCCACGATTTGAGTTTCGATGATGCCCTTCATTTTGATTCCACCATAAGCAACAAAGTTATCCCACTTTTTTTTACATTGCATTTTGCACCCCAGTTTCTAGTCGTTTATGGTTTGGGAATCATTTTGGGAATTGTCTTATGCTGTGGCTCCTCCTGCTGGAGACTAGGTGTACTGAATCAGTAGCTGCCTGAGATTATATTACTCTTTTTTCCCCCCTCATATGCTGTGATGGTTTTGGAGACAGTCAACTCAGTGTCTTTTAAATAATAACCTAAACTGTCACAGCCAAAGTGTCATATTTTAACAATATGTCTCTGCTGAAGGACTTGATCATTTTATGTTGTTTCTGGCTTCTTGAATACAACTAGTGTCTCTCTGAATTCATTGGGTGCTATGATTACACCTTACTACCGCTGCAGAAACAATTGAATATATTTGCATATTTGGCTTTAATCCCAAAAGACTGGGGCTGGGCAAGTGGGCTTTACATCCTGACAATTTACCCTATATCCTTGGCATTGCTAGAAACGTGCTCTCACAGAAAATTATTCCAAATTACTGTTAACTATCTGGCAATAAACTAGTATCTGTAGTTCAAGGATTTTTTTCTGTTTATCTATTAAGTTTGATTGACAAACAGTGTTTTATTCAAACACAAATTATATGTAAAATATGTCTTTGGAGCACAAAATAATATATTTTTGAGGAATGATTTAGTGTTCATACAATAGAAGTAACCAAAAATGTTTTTAGATGAACTATCCCTTTAAGTGCCATGGACAGAGGTGTTTTCACTTAGTTAAATTGTAGTTTGATATTTAGAGTGATACAAATGAAAACCCCTTTAAGGGTAAATAGTTCTCAACTGGAACAGCAGCACTATAGCAACTTAGGAACTAGAATAGAGACCACCATAAAAGTCAGGCGGTGGGAAAAGGATCTCACGCCAGCATCACCCAGCGAAGTTTATGTTCCTTCACAGAATGAACAGCAGGTGGCATTCTAGTCAAGAAAACGTGAAAAAAGGTAGGACAAAATGAGAGCGTTTGCCCAGAGCTACAGAGGTGTGTTGAGCTTGTGTGGGTGCAGGTACCGTGTAAAAAAGAAAGACTAAAAAGAGTGTTTTTTTTCGCGGTACTCTTGCTGTTATCTGGGTGATTTATAGGTTCTCTCTTTTTGTTTGCCTTACTATTCTTCATTTGCATCTCTTTCACGCTCTCACCCAAACAACTAAACATTGGGTGTGGTTCAACTAAAAAAGTGACCATTGTCAAAAACAAACCATGGCTAGCTAAATAAATAAGCACTCCATAGCTAAATAATAGCCCCCCAGTAGTTTCCCAAAAAATAACACATTGTATTTCACAATTAGCAAACTCAAATTTTCTCAGTGTACTTTTTACATGTATTTTATTGATTAGCTTATGTTGATTGTATATTCTACAATCAAAGATGACAGGGCTCAGAAATAACATTCAAAATAGAAAATTCAAGCAATATCAATTAAATATACACCTTGACACATATGCCCAACTGTCCGACTGGACAAATGCATCTTTCATTTGAATTTTAAAGTTATAGCTTAAAGTGATTTTGCTTCAAATTTTGTTAGTTTTATCTACAGCTGGAACAAGGATTCCATTGTGTCAAACTTCACCATGTTGCCATGGATATATTCTAAAGCATGTTAACCAATCAGTACTAAATACAGATATGTCAACACATAAACCTTTCTAAGAACATAAAAAGGCATTGTACATTGTAACTGAGGTACACCTGCAGAATCATTGTGAAAAAACAATGATTCACTTGATGAGTGAGCCATCAGAATATAAGAACCAGAGGTGGCAAATATGATTCTAGAGGTAGAAATCAGGATTTTTAGGCAATTCTTTGTTATCATGCTGTGAAATCAGTATTGTCTTCATCAGCTGACAACTATGTATGGTTACAATTTACTTTAAGGTGTCCTTGTTACAGTGTAATTATACACTGTACTGAATAATGTTAATTAACAACATGTACTTATGGGTTTAGGATTACATTTGGTTTAGGGTTAGTTGCATGTAGTTATGCATAATTTCTAGTTATTACTATAGTAACTACATGTAACGTGTAACAAGGACACTGTATAATAGCATTACCCTATCTATTATTGTTTACGTTTTAATTTTTTTCTATTTATAATAATAATGAATTTACATAACCATATTCTTTCTACAGGGTTAAAGTACACTTGGTGTCTGGTTCATATAGCAAAGCTTTTGCCAATGTATTAATCAAAACTAATTATGCTTAACCAGTAACACTTTTACAGTATGGTTCAATTTAACTAATTAGTTAATGCATTAGGTCTCTAATACTAACAATGAACAGCTGCTTTTATCGTATGTATTAATCTACAGAAGGTGAATGTTAATTTATTAACATACTATATTGCTCAGTGTTATTTAATGATTGTTTATAATACATTTACTAATATTAATTTTACATTTGTATTAACTAATGTATTAGCATATATATATATATATATATATATAAAGGCCTATGTATACTGTGTGTATATATATATATATATATATATGTATATATATATATATATATATATATATATATATATATATATATATATATATATATATATATATATGTATATATATATATATATATATATGTATGTATATACAGTATACAGAGAGAGAGAAATTAATATTAACCTTAATTAATAAATGAAGTAAAAAATATTATCTCATTCTTATTATTGAATTAATTAGTGCTTAGAACCGTACTGTAAAAGTGTTACCTCTTATTCTAACACTGATTCGTTAGTTTTGAGCAACACATGTTTTTGTATGTAAAAAATTTTTTTTGACTACCTGTCAACTTAATTTCAAGCAGATACTGTGAGAACATTTGAACTTTCTCAAAAGTTTGGGCCAAACTCAAACTTCACAGCCTTTCCTCTAGCACCAGGTTTTGCCACTCCCGGTTAACAGTATGGCTTTAAAAAGAAAGAGCTATCAGCATATTCACAGAAACGTCACAAATACAGTGTCATCAGCAGCAAGACAGAGTACAGCGGTGTGTACCCTGCATGAAAAGGCAAATTGAAAATAAGCAGTTCGACCGCAAAGATTTTGAATATTTCCAAAAACATCACTGGAGAGGCATCTTCGAACTACTAGCTGTAGTACGTACTCATTGCATCAGCTACACTAAGGTGTAATTGGATAACATTCATAGACATATTCATCAAACAGTCTTCAGTGTGATTTATCATCATGCACAGAAAACAGCTAAGTGAAATGATAAATGAGTGTTCATGAGTTTTTTTTAATGGAAATGTTACCCTAATAAACAGTATTACATTACTTTTACTACATATTATATAAAATAAAGCAAATATATATATATACATATATATGACATAATTGTCTTCTATTTTATTTGTCTGCAGCAATTTGTGAGAACAGCTCACATAGTCTTTGTAGAATTAATATCTATTATAAAATATAGGGTTAATCTAACACTAAGAACAATTTGTGATTGATGTGTTGTTTTGTGACAGTGGATAATGTGTCAAGTAAAGATGTAAGAAAAAGGCCATCAAAACCATCCTTGTGTGGATGTTGAAGTGCTACTAAATGTGCTGTCAAATGGTGACAGTAGCTCACGTTAATATTAAAACTCTTGGTGAGCATCTAGTGACAGAACTTCAGCTACATTTTAAAGGCTTTAGATACATTCAGAATAATTTAAGAGGCTTCTGTGCCTCTTTAGTAACTTTAATATGTGCAGAAAAGTTTGATCTTCTTTGTTAAACATTGTTTTTTGAGCCACTACATAATATGTCCATTTTACTTCCATGTAGGTTTGTTGGTCCTGCTCGCGATGGAGTCTTTAATCTGTGTGGATCTCTCTGAAAAACTGCTACTTTTGAGGGAGTGTTCTCGTCTAGACTGTGGAGGAGGAGTGTCAATGCTCCGACTGGAAGCCCTTACACTTTGAACCCTCCTAATAGACCCCCCTAGTTTATCCTCACTCCTTAGCAAAGATCCGCTACTGACAGAGTCCGTTCTAACACCAGGCAATTTCTGAGAGCTAGTTCTGGATAAGCTCTTTGATGGTGTTCCTGTTACAGCTGGTGCAGGCATGTCTTTTTTAGATCTGGAAGATGATGCCACAGTGTTGCGAGCAAAGCTAGGTAAAGGCGAATAACTTTTTAGGGTGTTGTTGGGACTGTCAGGTGTACTTCCTTCAGAGGTTCCTTGTGTCTGGGCCTGAGCTTGGGCCAAGGCACGCATTGTAGAACGACACATCTTCTCCTCTGGTGCTGGTTTTGAAATGTTACGAACAGGTTTGGAATTTGTTTTTTTGATGGAGGGTCTGTGTTGAGTCGAGTCCCTTGCCCACTGAGAGTTGCTTGGTGTCGCTCCTCTTTGTGCCCTGGGATCCTCTGGAGGGAGGCTTGAATGTCTTGCAGGTCTACCTTGTCTCTCACCTCTCCTGGCTGGCATGCTTTGGTCACGAAGTGGACGTCTGGGTTCAATGCTCTCATGTCCAGGAGGTTTTTCAACTTTCTTCATGTTGCTACTAGATCGATTCTGCCTTGTAATTGGCACCACTTTGCGCATGTTCTGAGTCTCAGTTGCTGTGAGGGTTCTTGTAGGGCGAGTGGCATAAGCAATCACTTTGAATGGAGACTTGTTTTTGACAAGTGTTCTGGGGATACAGGTCTGGACTGCTTTCTCATCAACTCTTCGCCCTTCAGCTGTGTCACAGCTATCTGTCTCTGCTTCTTCAGTATTTACAGATGGACTGACTGATTCTAGACATGCTTGATCAAAGCTTCCAACTATTGGTTCATCACTTGATATGGACACAAAGTGACAATCGGTGGACTCAAAATTGGAGGATAGAGAATTGGTGTCCTGAACGACTCTTGGATAGTTGGCATCCAGTGGCTTTGGGTTAAGTCCAAATCCTTCTTTCATGATAGGAGAACTCTCAATCTCGGAACAGTCCAACACAATGGAACAATCCGTTTCAGTGCAGTCCATGACATACAACCCAGGTTTCTTACTGGACACAGAGGGATCAAGGGGCAAAGGGGTGTCACAAGTTGTTGAGGAAAAGGTGCTTGTGTCCGCTTCCTCCTTCTGTGATGAAATCAATTTGTCATTCCATACTTTTTCTGGCTTAGGTCCCCCCTCAGAACTCCTACTAGATGGGGGCGTATCAAGGACAAATAGTTTTGGAGGGCCTTCTTCCCTTTCCAGATTTGTTACAATCACTTCACACTGGTTGTCCAAAGGAACATTGCTGTTATTATTGATCTGGCTGGTTATCTCAAAGGGTTGAAGGCCAGAAACTAGTTTGTGTTTCTCCACACAAACCCTCATGTGTCCAACACCATGACCAGATGTCCCCTGATAAACATTCTTTGTGTTATTTAATTGAGGTGTAACTCCACCTTCAGAGATAGAAGTATAATTATTATTATTATAGGGATCCATGTTCATGTTGTAGCCAAAACTTGAGTATCTAGCTAAAGGACTGATGGGTTCTGTCTCAGCCTTTGGTGAAGCTGCTAACTTCTCTTGGTAAACCTGACTTTGCGGTCCTAGCTCCCTATTATCATCCTGTGAGACAAGCCATGCCATGGTCTTTCTTTGATTGTTCCTGCCTGAACGTGGCAGGCTACTGAATTTGGTATAGTCGCTTTCTGAAGACCCAGAGATCTGCTCCATATAGCCACGGACGTTGCGGTCACTAGAGGTGTGATGGTATCGGCGGGCACTAGACGAGCGGCCTAAAGGACTGTGGGGGCTTTGAGGTCTTGGTTGAAGCAGGAAGTCTAGGAGGCCTTCTTTGGTAAGGATGTCAACATCATTTTCGCTGCTGCTGCGACCAAAACCTCGACTATCACCTGTCTCAGTATTGGCTACACCCCAGGCACACCGTCTCTCCTCCAGTTCCCGTAAGCGTCGCAGTCTAGATTTCTCCTTCAGTTCCCTGTCCAGGTTGTCCTGCAGGAGAGTAGACAAGAGATCACTATAAGAGGGTGTTCACTGACAGATGATCTGTAGCATGATTCATAAAGACTTTAAAGGGGACCTATTATGCCCCTTTTTGCAAGATGTAAAATAAGTCTCTGATGTCCCCAGAGTGTGTATGGGAAGTTTTAGCTCAAAATACCCCACATATATTTTTATGACATGTTAAAATTGCCACTTTTTGTGTGTGTCCCTTTAAATGCAAATGAGCTGGTAATCCCGGCCCCCTTTCAAGAAGAGGGTGGAGCTTCAAGAGCACATGCAACAACAAAACAGGACAATCTCACACACTTAACATTTCAAAAACTGTCAGTAGGGGTGTTCAGTTTTATATGTTCAAACCGAAGTCGGACAATGATGCCTACAGAGCCAGAGAATGTATGGTGCATGGAGATAGGACAAGTATAGTTCAGTTTAATTACAGTTATAACTTGTGTTGTCATCTTGCTTTTATCCACTATTACTACAAGCCTCTTGTAGCGGACCCCGTCTGAACGATGGCCAACATTTTACTGATGAATTTTATGAAGTTTATTGTACATCACACAAAAATAGATGATTTGTCTGTTTTCACTCCAGAAAATCACTGTAATAGCTGAATGAGGGTATGCATTGATATCACTTTCCCGCCGGAACAAGCCCCCCTCAGCCAGACTGAGTGGCAGAAGAGCGGCTGCATCATAACTGGATTTAATAGGGGAAACTGCGAAAACGCGAATAAAACACACTATTATCAGTTTTAACTAAAGGTTGGATTCAATATAGTGTTCCTTACAACTTAACAAAGATCCAGTGATCCATGGATATTGATATGCAGCAGAAATCGTGTTTCCTGACATTTATATATGCCTGATTTCAACACCGGGGAAATACATAAAGCAAATTTGCCTGTGAACGCTTTAAATAAATACAATATAGGTAGGTCTAAATCCATGTGATCACTTATATTAATGTTATATATATCATCATATCGCCCAGCCCTAAAACTTGTATAGTTTTGTTTTGTGTTTATTTAAAAACGTCCAATTATGCAGAATATACGATGGTAAATATTTAATTGATGTCAATACAATATATAACAATACAATATATAGGGTATGATTTTACCCCTAAATACAGCATATTGACACAAAATGATAACTGCAAATCCACCTTTTGCTGCCTGGAGTCCAGTTGTTTCTATGAATTGCAGCAATCCATTTGCTTCTCTTCTATGTAGCTTTTGGCAGTCTGTAAAAGTATACCTCAGATTTCTTGTCAAATCTAGTTGTACAGTCAATATCAAAGCTCTTTCCCATTTTAGATGTGTTTTGTGTTTTTTTTTTTTTTTCGGCATTCATGCTGAAAACAAATGCTGCCGCTCAGTCTTTTTGCCACTTAGTGGGCGAAACCGCAGTCACTCCGGCCGACGGTGACGTCACAAGCATACCCTCTATACACAGTACAAGAAGTAAGCATTAAAGTCTAATCCATAAACTCTCTCTCTCCCTTGCATTATCATCAACATACTATATACAGCGATACAACTAACAGACAACAAACAAATATATACAGACCGTAGGCCTTTTTTTGTCTTAAAGGGATATTTCACAGCTGGAAAGATGTATGTGTATTTAAATTGGGTCATTTGTGTAGAAGAAATGTGAAATTATTTTAGAAGTTGGTGCCTTCTAGACTGAGAAAAGCCAGAAAATGTATTTTTGGCTCATGTGGATGAAAGACAACAATTCCCAGAATGCACTTGCTTTGCTGCCCTACGAGGCCACTCCCAAGCCTTGCCTACCGGTTACAGAGGGCAGTATTGGAAAAAATGATAGAACTAGGCTACTAGTTGGCTCGAAACTGATATATAGATATATAGATAGATAGATAGATAGATAGATAGATAGATAGATAGATAGATAGATAGATAGATAGATAGATAGATAGATAGATAGATAGATAGATAGATCTCCAGACCAAGCTCAATCTTTTAAGATTGAATATTGGTCTGGGGAGTCTGCTATGTATTTTCTACTGCACAAGAGGCGTGATCAACGGGCATAGTTCAAATGACTCTGTACGCAATTGGATAGTCCTTCAACCAATCAGACTAACATACTTTGGTGACATACTTTGCAGCGTAAACTCCAGGCAGGAAACGTGTCAATAAAAGTGTTGGTTTGGAGCATTGATCAGCGGTTTGCATAAGCAGTAATGGCATTGAGAGATTTTCGCAGGTTGTAGCGCGACAGGTGGATAAGCCAGTTTGTGATTGGTCCCTGCAAAATTGTAACGGAAGCAGGATAAAATAATTTACAGGTTTCCAGCTTGAGCTGCAGGGTGAAATCAAATCGCCGGCAGATCAGGCTGGGTTTACCCAGTCTGTCAAAATCCCCTTCTGCCAAAGGTTTCTCCACAAGAGTCTGTTAGCTTAGCTTAAAAAAAAGATGGCTGACACTATTTTAAATTCTGTGAGTGAGATCCCAGCCCCTATGGGCAGGTTGAAAACATGCTAGCTCCTACTACTGGCTGTAGTCTCTAGCCTCTGGCCAAAAAAGCCTCCGATGACGCTAAATGATGATTTTTGCCTCATCGGAGGTTTTCTTCCAGACACACAATACAGAAATCTCTCGTCTCAGGGGGACATGAGGGAGGGAAGCACGGTCATTCAAAAATACTACCGGATTTCTACTCATACAAAGCTTAATGCAACTCCAATGAATTGTAATAAAGTGCGTGCTCTCCCTTTCATTACTAACGTAACCAGTATCGCTCCGGAGACCATAAGCTTGATCATGAACAGTTGGTACTAGGGGTTTAACAATATTGTGACACAATATGTCGCAATACAAAAATGCAACAATATGTATCGTGGATAGTGACAATATTTATTGTGTATAGTTCACCCAAAATAAAATTTCTGTGAGGAAAAAATTCAAGTTTTCGGAGTGTCAGTACTACATTAAACTACTAGCCTATATATAATGTCAAATATAATGTATAATAATGCATAATCCTGATAATGCCAAATGTCTTATGCTACCAGTAAAAAGTGGCCTACATTATTTTAAATATCTAGATAGTGATGGAGTGCAAGCTTATTTGTTGAAAAATAATTCTGTATTTTTAGCTTCAGAATCATGAATATTTTTATTCTTGTGTCACCATTGTCCTGTGCATTGGGTTACCAGCACCAAGTCCAAGCCAATTCCTTTAAACCCACAATGTAACAGCAAATTTAGCATTTTTAATCAACATTACATTTTTTGTTAACCTTTTACTATATGTTTTGAATAAATGTAAATGTAAATGTTTTGGAGTATCACCATATTATCGTATCGAGTTCAGTATTGTGATATGTATCGAATCGTGACATGAGGGTATCGTTACACAACTAGTTGATACTGTTCCATCCTTGAGTAACAACTTTTTTAACAAAACTTGTGTTTTGTATTGTCCTTTTGTATTGACCCTAGTTCACAAAGCAGTCTGGTGTAAAATGATTCACGCAGACATAAACGAATTTAGGTATATTGAGGGTCGAGTTCCCTTCAAAAATAAAGCTATTCCACTGCATCTTCAGCGGCTCTGATGTCGGGTGTACATAAAGACTGTTATGTTCACTCTTACATCCAACAACAAAAACACCTGAGTTGCTTATAAGACATTCTTGTCACTACAGCTGCTCTGGCCTGAAGAAAATGGCGAACAGTGTACAACTCGCTCAGGAAGGGGTCTATGCAAATACAGCAGAGTCCGTCAACAGTCGTGGTGCGGGGCCTGTACAAAGTGACGTCACTTTGCCCAGAATCTGTGAACGACTTGTTCTATGACACTGCTTATGATTTATGGGGATAAAAAAAACAAAAAAGGAGCGGGTTGATTTTTATCATTATAGGGAGTTTGTGCCAACACACTGCCAAAACACATTTATGTGCAAAGACCATGTAAAAGGGTGATTCTATAATTGCAGGTACATTTGGTTTCCAAAGTCATTATTTTCTTTTGCTTTTTCTACAGGCCATAACATTATAATATTTTCTGTAAAGAGTGTCTTATATAGCTGAAAATCATGATTTCTTGTTGTTTCGAATTAGTCAGTATATTTTTTTTTCCATCATGTATCATTGTATAATCAAAGTATTTTATTTTACTTTTCTTTTGGTAATATCATTTATTTATAAAAGCCCTAAATAGTAATTTTCCTAATTCTACCACATTAAATTGATTAAAAATAACTTTTATCTTATAAAAATGTGTGTCCATAAATTTTCCATCAATTCTGTTACCGTACCATACTTTGCCTTTAAAATTATGGTGCATGGATGTCCGAAATTTTCTCAACAACTATGTAAGATACAGGAAATGATGTCACTTTTCCTCACTTATAAGATCTGAAGCACTGAAAGGTATGTGTGCTCTCTCTGAGAAAATATTTTAATCTAGAGAGTTCTTAAACCAAGTGTTATTTTGTTATTTTAACAATATCAAAAGGAAAAAATGTATCACTCATCACACAGTGGGTTGTTTAAATGTCTTTTAGTCATGATTTTATTAGTGCCATTTGCTCTTAGCATTTACGTATGCTAGCAAGTGGAGTTTTTGGCTAAAAAGTTTAAAATGGTCAAATCTGTTACTGTCAAACTCTGTTCCCAAGGTTGAGTAACAATAATGCTGACAGTATGAAACAGAATTGACAGTAACAGATTTGAAAAACAATACTATAAAGAAATCAGATTTTTCATTAAAAGTAAAAAAGTAACTTGTGTTTGGCAAGCACGGAATTATTAAAATTGAATATTTTCAATAAGATTCTGGAAAGAATTTCTGTTAGTAACTTTTTGCAATACAAAATGTATCTCCACTAAAAAGTGAATGTTGCATAATAGTTCCCCTTTAATGTCTTTACAGATAAACCCTTAATTATTTCATCTTTAATTATTTTCTTTACTGTGTTTTTTAATGTTTTTTTTTTCTTTTCTTCATTTTTGCATGCTTTGTAATATGTACCTTTACAGCTTTTTTGAACTTTAGACAGAAGTCTTGGAAGATTCTGAAGCACTCATCCAGTTTAAAGGTGTCTTTGTCTTCACAGAAGAAGTCGATGAGGGCATTGCCCTTTTTACGCAAGTCTAGCCTGCGATGTTTGAGGTCCTGCAGGATATGTGTAGAGCTCTAACAAATAAGAGGGCAGCAGGTGAGTCAATCTTATTGGCATAAAAAAGTGGTAACACTTTATTTCGATAGTCCACTTTAGACATTCAACTAACTATAAGTAACTTTGCAGTTACATGTCAACTAACTGTCTTTAGAGTATTAGTAGACTGTCTACTTAATATCTGCTAACACTTTATTTTGTGGTCCCCCAACAGATATTCTACTGACTATAAGTAACTTAGCAACTACAAGTCAACTTGTTCTCCTAACCCGAACCCTAACACCTAACCATAACCTAACAGTCTACTGACAGTCTACTACAGCCTACTAATACTCTAATGACAGTTAGTTGAGATGTAGTTGAAAAGTTACTTATAGTTAGTAGAATGTCTAAAGTGACTATCGAAATAAAGTGTAACCAAAAAAGTTCATCAAATTATTATAGCAAATACAATAGAAATATAAAAACATAAAAAAAATATAAACAAAACTTTAGTACAAAAAAACATACTATATGGAATTCTAATTGGGGGAATAATTAATTTACCTGCAAAAATGGACCCAACTGCTTTTGCAGCTCATCATCATCCTGAATCTTCTGTTCCAAGGAACGTGTTTTGACATAGAGAGAGGAGAACTCTCCTTCTATATTTTCCACTGAAATTCTAAAACAATAAAAATCTAAGTCAGAGAAAGATTGAGAAAGGGGTCATAGAAAGGTGAGACCTGTTGCAAATATTAGAAGAAAACAAACAAACAACTAATTCATTATTAGCCCTAGTTAAACCAGAGGAGTTTGGATTAATATTGCTGTAGTCTCACATAGCTAGACATTTACATGATTATATATACAGCATACAGGATTAATAAAACTCTAGATTTTCTAAAATAGAGTTTTTTAAGTTTCATAAAATGAAAAGATTATTAATAAGAGAAGTTTTGAAACTGATATTTTGTGTTACCTGGCTGCACTCTGAACATGTGTTAGCTTCTCTGGGAACTTCAAAAGGGCCTCATCCTTTTTCTGTGCTTCCTTTGTGACAAAAGTTAAAGAAAAATCCAAATCAAATCAGTTAAAAAAATTGTTGTTGTTATTACTATGGCTGGTTTCCTAAAACATTTGCAAACATTTTTCAGTAAATCTGGAGAAAACTACAGTGCATCTGGTTCTTTCCTACTTACTAGTGCCACAAAATGGAGCAGGTTCATGCCAGGCTTGTTGGCCTTCGTATCAGCCAGAGAGAGAAGCGAGGACAGTTTGAAGCCCAAAGCATTGCCTGCATAGCCACCCTATGAAAACACAGAGAACATCAGTCAATGTCTGCTAAATGCTGTAAAAGCCAACAACCTTTCCTGATTTAAAAATGTCAGGGAATGTTTTGGAGAGGAATAGTTGAAAGGAAAGAGCAAAGGTCAAAAGAGGACTAGGGGGAAATGTCCACAAAAAGGGACAGATGAGGGGTAAAGAATAGGGAACACAAGAAAGACAATAAACGGAAAAAAGGCTGGAGACAGAGAGAGACTTACTGCATTCATGATATTTCCCGCTTGGAGAACTAAGTGTAGAATGGCATGGAGCTCTTCACAAGTCATTAGTTCTGAGGAATATAATCAATAGAAATTGAATAATCACAGGCCATTTGGTAAATTACACAACACTCTAAATGCTATTACAATCCTTCCTGTCTACAGTCTAAGAAATTTAAAGGAAATCTAAAGACTCAATGCGCATTTAAATTTGAAAAAAAAATTGCTGACAGTATGTCCTACTGTAGTTCATGATATGCTGCTGAGATTAGTTAATGCAGGATTAATAAAACTCAAATTGAGTTTTTATAAAGGCTCCTAAAATCAATGTGATGATTAATGGAGTCCCATATCTTTACATTTAAGTACTATTGAAGTGTAGATACAGTAGGTCATGAATCATTGGATTCTGATAAGGCTAATACAGGCAAAAATGTCTGAAAATGTAATCCCATATCCCTACCCGTAAACATAACGCTACCCATAAGTTATCCCTAAAATCAGAGGGAAATGATAGATGAAAAACACTGATGTAGAAGCATCTAACCCTGGTTGTAATCCTAAACTTGACATAAATTGTAACTTGTCCCTCAAACCTGAATGGTTGATTGGAATGTTGTTCCAGGATCAACAAATATGTTGATCCAGGAACATGTCGCACTTGGTGAAAAAAGCTGAGTGATAGAAAAAATTACTCAGCAAAATGCACTCAACTCAGAATTGAGTCCTAATGAAAGTTCACTCTACTGTTTTTTGGTCCACACTTGACAGCAGATATTTTGAAAGTGGTGGAATGGTGCATCAAATTATATGGGTTGGTGAGAGAGAGCATTACAATTTAAAAAATGACTTTGCGTTTATTCCCCCATAATAACCTAAACTTCAGAACCTCCAAAGAATAGTCTAGTATGTTCTTACCTTCTGTAGCCTGACGCACGATGTTAATCTCACGACTCATGACCGTACAGGACGGGTGAAACTCTTCCTGAAGTACCATAGCCTCAATACATACCTCAAAGCTTTAAACATGAACAAAGAATCATAGACGACTTGCCTTTTTGTCATGACGTTGTTAGATATTATGAAATTGTATATTTGTATCTCATCGTTAAAGAGAGATGTTGTGCGTCTCTTACCGTGGCACTTGAATCAGCAGGAACATGAAAGAATCAGCCAGTGTCAACTTATTTGGATCTCCCTTGAATTCCTTCAATCTCTTCACCTTGAGAAGATAAGTGATTTAAATTCACATTCAAATATCAGAGCAAACACAAAGCATTTGTACGATGGGATTCTCAATGTATTTGTACCGTTTTTCATTTATCAATAGATTAGATTAATTGTACAAGCATTTTTTTAAATAATATAGATTACCATTGCCATCATCAAGCACTCAAAATTAATCTGCTGTTGGTTAATGAAGATTTGAAATTTGAACTCGTGGCAGCTCCATTTGACTCTTGTTGTTTTAAAAGTGATGAGACTTTTCGGTTTTATGGATTATACTATATTACTTTAGTCACTGTCTCTATGGTTACTGGTAAAAGAATACTGACTTGATTCCATGTAAGAAATCCCATTTGATTGCATTTTCAAGCAGACAGTATTCGAGATGCTTGTGTAAGTTGCGGTGTTAACAGAAAGTTTCGAGACTCACACCTGTAAGTAAATGCGGTTGTTAATTCTAAAAAACGACAGTGTGAATGTAGCCAGAGTTCTCACCTCTTCTGCCTCTGGTAGTAGTTTGAGCAGTTCTTTCAGCTGTTCAGTTCCATACTGCTCACTGTTGCCAAGACGGATGTCTTCTACAATTGCATGATTGGGCCTGAGGGAGAAAAACAGAAGTACAAGACAGACATTCAATTTGTGGGTCTGCCAGATCATCAGCTCAGTGATCTCTTGTAGGATACTTCAGTGTATTGCTCTAAAGTAAGATGGAAATACAAACCTTTAACTTTACATTGTAAATTATGTGTATATTTAAACAGTGGAGGTATTTTGGGTGCCACTCGTGCCATTTTAGGTGTCTAATTACTATCTACATATATTCAATTTAGCATAATGTAAGGTTAGGGGTATATAACTATGTAACTGCAATCACACTAATTCCATCCCATCCATCCATCCATCCATCCATCCATCCATCCATCCATCCATCCATCCATACATACATACATACATCCATACATACATACATACATGCATACAGTAAATGAATGTCCCATTTGGAAATCTGCATTAGTTTTGTAACAGGATTTGATTATTATTTATCTTTATAAAATACAAAATGAATGTGTCTCCAAATAAAGTCATTCAAATATGAATATTAAGTTAATGATAATTACATTGGCTTATTTTTTCTATGCATTTGTCTTTACATTTAACACTAACAATGGATGCAGGAATTGACTTGACTCACAGTGTCTGATCAGCCCTACTGTACATGACCACTCACATACACAGAATACACACAAACATCACAGACTAACATAAATATTATATAATCTGATTACACATGAAAACATTGTCTTTTTGCATAATCATTATAGTCTCTGAGGATGTTGAAATACCTGTTCAAAAATAAACAAAAACCCTGTTTACACAGGCCACATCCACCTTCAACTGCCCATTTCACCAGGTCTGACGTAAACGTATCTTGTTTTATTCTTTTATTCTGGCCTCGTTGTCTGTTGAGTACTCACAACATACCTTGTGTCTTATCTGTATCTAGTGCTTTTCACAGTAAATGTGTACAGCATGCTCATGTGAACTCTCAAGTATCAATCACAACCTGAAAGCTATTGATCTTCATAGAAGATCATCGGGTTTCTCTTGACCACCACCAGATCCTATTTCTGTGCTGAAGCAGGTTTTTTACACATGATGACGCTTAGAAACTTACTTCTTAAACTGTTTGAGGAAAATTCCAACGTTCATTCCTCTCTTTGAGTCCAAGATGCTGATCTGGGAGAACAGAGGAGAGAGGTTAATTAAAAACGGATGAAAAGATACACAAAGGACAGACTGCATGTGTTCTGAGCAAAAGCATCACTCCCATTCAAATTTTGGGCTTTCAGGTTGTTGTGGCAAGTTGATTTGAATGCAACTTCCAAAATAAATAGAACAAGTATCTTTGATGGTGCAAGATTACTATAGGTTAAAAAAACTATGTATTTACCTAGTTATTATTATTATTATTATTTTAGTAAAATAGTGTGCATTTGGTTCCAAAATGTAATTAGAAAGGAGGAGACAGATGAATATCAAGGGCACACTAAATGAAAACCACTAGACTTATATATCTTATATTTAGTAGAACTAGAACTAATAGAATATAACTAAGTTGTGTTTTTAAGTGTGCCATACCCGGACTGCCACTGGTTCCCTTAAATAAATAGGTTTTTATAATATGAAAAAGACAGGCAGAGTTTCTTAGATTAATATAAATTGCTTTCCAAAATAGCTGAACATCAATTCAAATAAGCTAAACAGGAATGAACCTCTTTCCGGTTTCAAGAGATGTTATTATTTATTTGTATGAATTAAAGGGATAGTTCACCCCGAAATGAAAATTCTTTCATTATTGACTCACCTTCATGTTGTTTCAAGCCCATAAGACTGTTGTCAATCTTCAAAACATAATGAAGATCTTTTTAATAAACTCCTGGAAATTTCTGTCCATCCACTGAAACTTTTGAAAACTTTTTTAAGCATGACGGCTTTTAGGGGAACGGTCTTTCCATCCCAGCGGGCACCTTGACATCAATTTAACATCAATATAACATCAAACATTATGTCAAAATGACGTCACGAAATAGGTCAAAAATGAAAGTCATATTGACGTCAAAGTGTCAATGTCTATTTGATTGCAAGATTTTGACCTCTGCTGATGTGATTACTGAAGTCACCTGATGTTAACAAGCAAAATCACCGAAGGAGAAAATAAAAATTTTAAGCCACCATTTTGGTGATCAGTGTTTGCTTTAGTTGGGCTCTTGACCCCTAAACTATTAATATTTCAATTTTGTTTGGCTGATGTAAATGTCACTGCCAGAAGAACATTGAGAAAAGTTGATCAGGTGGTGTTGGTTATGTTTTGACAGAATCACCACTTGGCCTAAATCACCCAAGTCATATAGAGTGTCTTTACCTTGCACTGTGATTCTATAGCAAACAATTATCAGCATTTTCAATATAATCCAAAACATTTCTTAAAAGCTGTTCTGATCAGAAGACTTTAAAAAAATTATTTTATTTAGATACACTGACATCAATAATCAGCCTGTGAATCTCAACAAGGGTGACAATAATAAGTTGCAGTGCATTCTGGGTGCCACCAAACAAAACTCATAAATGGCTCCCATCATGCTTTGCGGTATGAATAAATTATAATCTGATTTGTTTTAGTAATTTCCTTTTCCTAATTGAATATTCTGTTTGTCACCATTGTTGAGATTCATACATTGATTCTAGATGTCTGTGTGTGCCTAAAACACATATTTGTTATATCAGAACAACTTTTAGGAAATCCTTTGGATTAAATTAAAAATTCAGGATTTTATGCTGTAGAATACCATGATGCTGTAATTACCAATATAAATATAAATCAGAGATTAAACTTTAAATGAGTTCAGTGACTCAGGTCAAATGATGATTGTCAAAACATAACCAACACCATCAGATCACCTTTATTCTTTGTTCATCTGGCTGCTCACCACTCAGTTTCAGAAGCCAAACAAACTCTAAAGTTAAAAACTTTAGGGTCAAGAGCCCAACTAAAGCAAACATTGATCACCAAAATGGTGGCTTAAAATTGTGATTTTCTTCTTCAGTGATTCTGCTTGTTAACATCAGGTGTCTTCAATATTGGCCAATCATCACTCAATTAATCACATCAGCGAAAATCTTGACATCAAATTGACATAGACACTTTGACGTCAATATGACTTTCATTTTTGACCTATTTTGTGACGTCATTTTGACATAATGTTTGATGTCATATTGATGTTAAATTGACGTCAAGGTGCCCGCTGGGATGGAGGGACAGATATCTCTTAGGTTTGATTAAAAATAACATTTTGATGGTCCCCGTAACACATTCTGTTGACTGTAAGTAACAACTAACTCTACTAACTCTCATTAGAGTATTAATAGTGTATTAGTAGACTGGTAGGATTATGAGTATCATGTCTGTTGGAGGACCATCACAATAGAGTCAGCAGATATTAAGCAGACAGTCTACTAATACTCTAATGAGAGCTAGTTGCAAAGTTAGTTATAGTCATCAGAATGTGCAAAAGGGACCATCAGTGTTACCAAAATATCTTCATGTGTTTTGAAGATGAGGGAAAGTCTTATGGGATTGGAACGACACGAGGGTGAGTAACTGATGACACAATTTTTGGGTGAACTAACCCCTTATAGAACACAATGTTATACTTGTTATTCACATTAACACAATATCAGCATTTCGGGGTACTCATTTCGGGGTACTTGTTATTCACATTAACACAATATCAGCACCAGGGAACCCTCAGTAGCGTGATAACTCATTTTGGCCCATGAGATCATTAACTAACTAACATGACAGCCATTTTAGTGGCAACTAAACAGACACACAATCTGTCACTCTCTCTAGCACACACATTTATTTGACCCATGTGTGTGATACATGTAATTTGTGACGCATCACAAACTCAAAGGACTAGCAGGACGGTGTCTGAAATTACAAACGAGGCCACACGCATGGTCCACGGCACCTCAGACAAACAATAAAAAAAGCTTCATTGGATCTGTACAGGTATACTTGGTGCCTTCGTGGATAATTACAAAGCTACCAAGACCAGCGCAACCACACAAGACAACACAAAAACACAGCTGGTCGCTTAGACACAAAACGACAAGCTCACGGGAGCATATGTTTTGGATGAATGTTTGATTCAGCGACATGTTTGTTTTATTTAGAGGTGTAAAACTCAGTTGCACACACCTAATAACACTTATAAGCCAGTAAGAAAATCCCCATGCTTTCAACATGATAGGAAATTGTTAGCAAATTAAACATAACAAACATATGAATGTCATACAAAATAACCACTTTGTTTGGAATCAACTTGATTTCTTTAGTTTTTGTATGTATTTGTACATTATAGATATAAACCGAAAAGGACACTTTGGATTACTTTACAGTATCTAAAACATAAGTAATTATGCATGCACAGCTTTTGAAACCTTATATTACTTTTATATAATAGCATTTTACTATTTTATATTTTTAAGCGCCTAACCCATCCCTAAACCTAAATACTTCTTAACAATATCAAAAACATGATAGTGATGTATATACTATTATAATGCCAAAGCATTAAAAATATGATGTGATTTAACATATTAATCTTATGGATTAAATACAATAAAATCAATATTATAGTATGAATGTAAAAGTTATACTGCTACGAAGCGTATGTTTTACATGTTGTCAATAATCTTCTACAAATATTGAAAAATAAATAAACAAAAATATTTCAGTGTCTGCAAATTTATGGAAATATACTGTATGTGTGCTAGGACCACATTTTATGTAGGAATACCAATGATTACTGATAAAATCATATTGAATATAAAGATGTTTGGTAACACTTTACAATACGGGTGCACTAATATGCATTAATTCATGTTTAACTAATGCACAGATAATCATGAGTTAATGTATGATTCATGAAGAACTAAACCATTAATTAATTATTACTGCATCAGCAACTAATAAAGAGTCTATATGATTAATAGATTAAGTAATACATGAATTGCTATTAATTCAATGTGTCATTGTGTATTAATTCCTTAATAACATATTTTATTAACTAATAGTGTAAATTAATGTGTTAATTACCACAATTAGTCAAAGCTATGCACTTCAACTACCAATTGTCTGCTTTAATTAATCATTAGCTAATGATTTGCAAAGGTATCATTATGTTATGACTTTACTTGTTGAGGCACATCATTATTAACTAGTCATTTAGTAATTGTAGTAATTTACACATGAATTTGCACTAACAATGAAGTAATTAATCATGTATTAATGTGTACCTGTATTATCTGGAAGTTGAAATACAAGGCTTTGGCTCATTCTGGTAATTAGCATATTAATTAACACTTTTAGTTAAAAAAATTAGTTATTAGGGAATTAATTCACAATTACATATTTAATTAATAACAATTCATGTATGAACTAATACATTAACCATACAGACTCTTAATTAGCTCCTAATGGGGTAATCATTAATGAATAGCTTAGATAATCATTAGTTACACATTAATTCAGTATTATCTGTGCATTAGCTAAGCATGAATTAATGCTTGTTAGTGCACCCATATTGTAAAGTGTTACCAGATGTTTCACTGTATCTGGTAAAGTAACTAAATAAAGTTACTCTAGCAGGCCTAGTAGATGTAGCCTACTTTACTTCACTGAACAACGCAAATAGTTCAGTGATGTAAAGGTTATGTTAGTTTGCACTTCACTTCAAGGCATTCATTTTTGTCAGTGATATAATTCATCTTAGAATAAATATTAATACTGATAAGTGTTAATACTTAAGTGTTGGTTGTGGGATTTGTTTCTCATATCTTAAATAATTACTAACCCAAGTCTATGTCTGATTGCAGAGCACATTGGAAATGCTCAACGTGTGATTTTTCTAATATTCTTTCCACAGAATAACTGGATTAATTACAATGACTTCCGAAGACCACAGATTAAAAAATAAAAACTATAGCCAAAGCTTTTTAGAATTCAGAGAAAACGAAAGAAGATTCTCAAAATTGGTTATAGGTATCGGATCATAGGTAAAATAAAAATTAAGCTAATAAATTATAGCAAAATGATCATGGGGCCCAAATTTGGTCTATTATTCCTTTCTATTATTAAACACAAATTACATCAAATGTTTACTTTGAGTATGTATGTTTTTTTTAATCCATGGCACGTTTCTTTATTATTTACTATATTTGTGAAAGTATTTATCTCTACACTTTTATAAAAGAAAGTTGGTCATAGATGTGTAAAAAAATAGTTTACACGAATGGTTAATTGTAGGCCAGCATTTGCTACATGATTGTGGGAGAAGTTTGTTTTCTGTAATTTTTATGCTGTTAACTGAATGTTTATTGCGTTATTTTAGTGTCATGTGTGTTACCAACCATGACGGTGTTTTGTATTTTGTATGACACTGTGTGCACCTATTATAGTTTTTACGTCAGCTTGTGGAAAAGCTACCTGTGATGAACTTTGATTCATGTGGTTTTCTTTTGACCACCTGTGTTTTTAAGGGAGATGTCAGTATACTATAAATGAAAAAAAAAAAAAGATTTTAGTCACTTGGTATATTAACAAAATTTTCGATACATTTTACTGTACATTTAAATTTCTGCCAGTAAAAAAACCTTAAAACCCCCCGTTGGTGAAATGTCCATGTGGTGTTAATATGCTTGCAATGTGCAAATTCATCTCAACACCATTGCTGAATTTTTTTTAACTTAAAACTTCAGTGAAAAAAAGTCTCAAAAACACGGTTTGAAATAGCTTGTGTTTCTGACGTCACAAACTACTTAGTAACCAATCACGTCAACGTGCAGGCGGGCTTTAGCATATCATTAACTGCTGCAAGCAGAGGAGTCTCAAGAGAAGCCAGGTTATCCCGGTTTATTTTTCTGTTGATATGAAAAATTGGGTTCTTTTAGCAATAGCGGGTGAATTATGTATGTGATGTACATTACGAGTATTATAATGAACTATATGCCTTTCTCTACTAAAGTTCTAAGCATTTCGAGGGATACTGATTTTTAGAAGGCAGCTGTCTGACTGTCTGGCGAACGGGAACATGGTTTGTGCAACATTAGCAACACATTATAAGCTGTTGGATAACGTGGTCAAGCAAAAGGCTAATCAATTACTGTGTGTCCGACGTTGTAGAGAGCGATACATAAAAAACATTACCTTGACTACAGGCGGACAGTAAGTAAGCCTTTTTACAGTAAAGTTTTGGCAACCACACCTTTTACCATACATTACAATGTATCTATTTTTCCATTGGACAAAGTTTATATATTAATATACTATTAGCCAATTTATCGGTTTCTTGCTTCAGTATTTAAGTAATTATTTCCATATTGATGCATTTCTAATATCTGGCAGTATTGGTAATATCAATTGATAATTGATAATATCGGGCAATCTCAACACAAGGCCAGCCAACTTAATTGAAATAGTAAGTCTCACGACTGCTGCATGGAATCGCAAAACATATGCATATACTGTAGAGACAAGATAGCCTACATCACACTGTCTAATAAGCTTTAACTGCAAATATTCCAAGCAATGATTCAGTTCTAAACAGGTTGCCTTACCTCATCCTTGCTCTCTTTAAATGAACCTCTAGATCTCCCAAGACGAGATTGTCCACCGCTTGTCTGGGTTCGAACTTCCTCCTGCTGGCCAAACAGCTCCTCCACTGTCTTTACATCTATCTGATACTGCTGCTGTCTCACTGCTAGAGTCCAAATATTAGGTTTACCCCTAACCTTCTCCTCTGGAATGGTTTTCCAAAAGAAGCTCCGTACCCGTCGTTTCTTGCGTGAAGCGTGTTGACCTGGTGCCTGGGGTGGTGGTGGAGGAGGTGGAGGCGGTGGTGGAGGTACTGCCGAAGGGCAGGAAGTGCTGTCATGTCCATGGCTAGGGTCATTTGTAGAGGTTGTAGAAGGTTCAAATGGCAGTGGATTTACTATTGGTGTGGTACAGTTGCTTGCCGACTCCTCCAGAGCAGTCAGACTGGCCATGACAAGCATTACATTAGCAATGACACCAGTCCCGGAGGGGCAGGCTGTGAGGGGAATTTTTGCCCCGTTTCTAGAAGACCTTTTTATAAAACAGTTTGTTTGATTCTAGGTGGTGTCTGTTGGAGTCCCAAGGTCTCTCTCACTCATAGTCGCTATTATAACAACTAACAGTTGTATCAACAACCTCAAGCAGAATATGTGCGGCGTTCATTCTTAATTAGAATTTAGTGCAAAGAACAAAACTGTTTTGCAAAAATCTGTCGACTGACTCATGGCTCTGACACGATGATGTTTCGCAGTCTTCTTAGGTCAATGTCGTGACATTCTCATGTATTTTGTCTTCACTTCTTCTACATAGTCCCATAATGCCAAGCTGTTACTTCGAAGATTTCACCCACTGCGGTGTGGTCAGAGGTCAAACCCTTGGATCTGCAGGAAGGACAAAACACACACACATTCAAAACCAAAATTACTGAGGTGCAGTCAAGCGAATGAACTTGGAACCTAAAAACAGAGGAAATGAGAAAGTAACAGACATCAAAAGAGATGTGGTTGTACACACAAGAAAAGGCCCCAGTAGGAAAATGCCAAATGCTATTGTTTGTCCGAAGGCATTGGGGCCAGCCTGATATGTGTAAAAATGATCTTGACAGATGAATCAAATCTTCACTAATGAAAACTCACACAAGGCACTTTCAAGGGATTTGTACGTCTCATGGCAAAATAATTTGGCACATTACCTTTACATAACATTAATTATACAGTAGTTACATAACTTGTGACTTACAGTAGTTTGGTGCTAATCTAAAACGTTGTACACATTAAGAAATAAATAGTTATTTCTCATACTCATAATAGTTCTATAACAAGTGTTTTAAGTATGGTTCAGGTCATAAACAGTAATAAAGACTCAAGTTGCTTCTTTTTTTGTTGGACAGGTATAAGAATTAAATATATGACTAAACCGCTCTCTAAAACTCACTTGTATTATCAGTGTTATTTACAAAAACAAAACCTTTAAAAATGTAAGTAAAATGTGTGCAAAATCATGACGAACACTGAACAATAACTTTGCTCAAGGTGTAAATGATCTAAACATTGTTTTTAATTTACATTAGGAAGGAACTGCACTATAAATTAATATAATATTTTATATAATAAATTTTGGTAAAAGTTTAGCCATTAAATAGTGAATGACATAATTACAATAGTTTTCATACTGGTGATTCACTTGAGCCACATCTGTTATTTGAATATGCAAAGCAACTGACATCAAACAGCCTACAAAGTACAGTGAGGTTGTCAAGGAGACCAGGCAACAACCAATCCACAAAAAGCAGTCATTTCACAGACATTAGCAAAGATATGCAACCAAAGCTCTGAAAAAACAAAAGATATTGCAGCTTATCTATTATTTTGATACATATAATTTACAAGAGCTAACATTGATCAGCACTTTACAGTATCAGATGACTATATGGCTCAGGTCTTGTCATGCAGGTGTCTCTGTATCACAGCGATCGAGTGAACAGACTGAAATAAATGACACTGGTTTTCGTCTTATGTCCTACTGTAAGGAGAGACATACTGCTGTCTGCTGGGAGAGGCCAAGGCAAAATGCCACAGCACTTTTGACTGTCAGACTGAACAGTCTTATCGGGAATCTGTTTTTACTAACATCAAGTTTTTACTAACAAGGTTAATTGCAACTGAACCCTAAAATGGTCCATTGTTATTGGTTTGTACAGCTGTGGTGTGGTGGATGTTCTAGAAACAGAAAATAAGACACCAAGTGCTGTAAACCAGAGCTCATCATACTACAACCTGTTAACAGGGTCTCATTCGATCCTCTAGGTTTTTACTTATTAAAAGACAATTGACGTCACAGGAAGACTCTGTTTCCATGCTGGTTCAGCTGAGTTAGGCCTCAGCTACTTTGTATAATTAATTCATGTGTAAAAGTAGATGTGTTTTTCCTTTTTAAGCCATCTTCTTCATAAGGGTTATGCTGTATGATGTTCTAACATGGCTTTACCACTTAGCCTGAGTAAAACCATGCACTTTATTTCAATATCTACAGCTATTTTATATACATTCGATTGAAATAAGATTAGTATAAAATCCAATTCTCACTATTAACTATTAACTACAATATTTGCCTTAATAAACTCCTACTGCTTATTAATAGTTAGAAAAAAGTTTAGGTATTGGGTAGGATTAAGAGATGTAGAATATGGTCATGCATTAATATGTGCTTTATACTAATAAACAGCCAATATCCTAGTATTATGCATGCTAATAAGCAACTGGTTAATAGTGAGAATTGGACCCTAAACTAAAGTTCACCAAATATAAATATTATATGTGTGTATTCAGATCCTAAATGAGCATGTACTATGTTGGCTAGAGAAGAGAATACAGGGTTAACACTCTGTAACACATTCTTCCTCTCCACAGTGGTGTCTTTGCTGCAATGTCAGCGACAGTGTACAGCAACACACCCAGATATACCGCACCAAATCTCTTAACGATTATAACATCACATTTACAAACATGCTGAAAACCCATTTGAGGGCACATTAAAGTAACAATCATTTTAAGATAAATCAGACACTACAATAATGCGATTCAACACAAACACACAAAGCCCAGCAAATCTAAAGAACGCAACAAATCCAATCGGCTACTCATGAGAATAACATGAAGGAAACAACACTGTTCACGAAATGAATGAACAAAGGGATAGTTCACACCCCCCAAAATGATGTCATCATTTCCTCACTCCCATGCTGTTTTAGACTACCATTAATCGTGAACAGAAATGAAAGTATTTAAAAAAATATTAATATTCTCTCATCATTTTTGTATGTCCATGCATTGAAAGTCAACACATCAGCCAAAGCTTTCACACTCCAAAAAGTACAAAAGACAAAAAAAACTAAAAAGTAATACAAATAAATCTATAGGACACCGCTCTCTTCATCAATGTTGCTGGGCAATCCTGCCGAGCGGTTGTTGCTTGGGCACTTTCCCATTGAAAATGGGAAATCAATTTATATCTGGATAATTTGGTCGTGGTCCCTATGTCTCATCTGGTTGCCCATTGATGGTAACATTGCCCAGCAACATTGCTCAAAAAGTTACCCTTTTCATCATCAACTTTATATGAACAGATTTAATTTAGACTTTTATTCATATACAAATATTGATCAGCACCCATACCTAGAGATCATTAAATATTCCATATGAAAGCTCAATCCTGCTTGCTTGATGACGTTTGTTGATTCCATGTTTTAAATCCTAATTGCTTTAATGATCAGCCTCCTCCAGTACTGTAATTATAATGTTTTTTTCTCTCTCACACAACTTAAACATATGTGACATCATTTAAAGGCATTATTTACTCATACTCATAGGGTATTTACTCATCCCTCATGTTGTTCCTACCCCGTAAGACCTTCGTTCATCTCCGGAACACGAATTAAGATATTTTTGGGACTGTGGGCCTCGAGTCAGTTCACTAGTGTAATAGCGTAAGCTTCTATTGTTGTACGTCACACGCATCACACACATGACCAGCGTCGGCCAATAGTGAGCCTACGTGTGACGTAGCTCTACGCTATTAAGTTAACTGACTAGAGGCCCAAAGAAAAGGAAATGAATAGTTGAAATAAAGTTGTTATTTTTGTTTGTTTTTGCGCACAAAAGTATTCTCGTCGATTGATAAACTTAAGATTGAGCCACTATAGTCACTTGGACAATTTTAACGATGTCTTTAATGACTTTTCGGGGCTGGCAAGTTTCAATCCCTGAAGAAGCCTATGGACTAGTATGGAGGAGTGATCCAGCTCTCAGATTTAATCAAAAGTTCTTAATTCGTGTTCCGAAGATAAACGAAGTTCTTACGGGGTTGGAACAACGTTAGGGTGAGTAAATACTGACAGAATTTTCATTTTTGGGTGAACTATCCCTTTAATATTGTTGTGCCTGCTGCCAATCCTAAATGTTTACCTCATTTTGGAGTGGTATGATTTCCCAGATCATGTCACATACAATTTATTTAAGCTTGTTTAAACAATGAAGCATGTCCTTGTTTTTGTGTTGATATATATTTTTAATTAATGAAGAATGCAGACTGCCATGATTGGCCTACATCACATGATGTGGACAGGAGAATACTTCATTAATTACACTGATAAAAAGAGAGGCTGTTTGTAAAAAGAGGCTAAGCCTCTTTCTAATACGAACTGGGAGCAGGACTCCGGTACTGTGATTTAAAATCTACCTCATCACAAAGCTGACAATTTTAAGTATACTTAATGGATATTTGAGCACATTTAGAAAGATTGGGACAGTGTTAATAAACAAACACACTGTACCCAGACCATTAGACATCTGTTCACATGCTTGGGAGTCTAGCAAATTAATCTGACCTCCTTTTGAGAAAATCTCCAAACATTTCTGATTGTTTGTTTGTTAGTGATTAGTCCTTTTGTTTTTGGAAAAGATGGCTGCAAAGAATCATCTAATAAACTGAATGGAGCATAGGTTAAATGCTTAAATTTGATCTTGTTTTGAAAACCAAATTTCCCAGGAAGAATACTCATTCTATTCTGGTTCAAAGGCTCTGTTCAACACTGTAAAAAGCAATCTCTACCTGATCTACCCCTTACACTTAGTTTTAACCCAGGTTTTCCCAAACAGGAGTTGATGAAAAGCTAATAATAATTATTATTTTGAATGCAAAAACAAAATAATGTACATGCATAGTTTTATGTTTCAGAGTCAAATTATTATAATGATCAAATATAAATTTCCTTTTTTTACAGTACAATTGTAATTTTACAATAGTATTCATTCTTACAGTATACTTCGAGTTACAACATGCTACTACAACCACCACTACTATTACTACAACTACTACTAGTTATTATATTATAATAATTATTATGTATAATTATTATTATATTATTATCAACAAAAGAGATCTGTGAACATGTGAATGTGTTGTTAAATTATTGAAATATAAACTTATTAAATATAAATCTCAGGGGATATTTAAAGTAAACAGTTTACATCTAAGGGGTTTGGCTGAAAAAAAAAGTTTAGGACGATGTTAAATAATATTTTTTGACTTGAATAAAATCAATTATCTTAGATGTTACAGCATTCAACATTTTTAGACTAACATTTTTTTTTTCAGTGAGGTAAGGATACTGTGTTACTGATACTGCCGGGTAGTTAGTGGCAGTGATCATTCAAAAGACCCTCAGAGGCAGCAGATGCACAAAAGTGCACTCATATTCATTTTCAGATAGCATAACAGTAGATATGTTTGCCCTTGGGTCTGTCTACACACAAACACAGACAAATGGTAAGTCTTCTACCCCTATCACAACTCTTCAGACAAAGTCTTGCCCAGTTACCTGACTCAATTGATAAACGCTCTGCTCGTAGATTGATTTCCAGTATGTCTGGTAAATGAGGCCCAAGGCAACAACCCACACAACGATTATCTAATACCTTCAGTGGAATATTTGGGTGCAATGAACAGCACCAAAAACAAAGAACCTTTGAGGAAAAACACAGCGATTAAGAAATGCTTAAGGAGATTCAAGTATTAATGTCTTAATGGTGCTTATGCTTTGGATTCAGTGTTTTCGGGTGCTAGTGTTTCTCTGTAAATCGGCCATATATCAAAGTCCAAACACACACTGCTTTCATAATCAAGGGAAAGACTGGCGAGCTAAATAATCTAAAAGGAACATTGTAAAAGCCACTGGTTTTGTTTGAGACCCAGACATACTGACCACAGTATAACATCATCAGCTATGCAAATCATGAGGTCGTTTCTGTATCAAACATTAATTAAATGTCAAAGTGTGATGATGGTTTAAAGCTATTGAATGCTGATGATTTAGATTAGAAAGGCTAATTATAGGGGAATCATCATCTGTAGAAGCCATAACATGTAATCATCAGCAGGTGATCCAGCAGGTGCGAATCTTGTGTTGTGACATTTTATGACAACTCACTAATTCTCAAATGCATACCGCAATTTTCTATGATTTAGGGTAGGAAATAGTCCATGAAGACCATCTTTATTTTGTTGAGTAAATATTACAGTGATAGTGTGGCTGATCATCTACTGTACCAGCTGTCAAATTTCAGACCTTGCAAAAGCTCTGCCTCAAGCTCTGTCTTTACTGTCTTTACATCTTCCGGTTGTTATAATCACAAAGGATTTTATAATTGTGTAAAATATACATTTTGATGTATGTGTAAAACATGAGGCAATCAAAGCAATCAAGACTGTACCAGTCAGTAGCTGAGGCCACATTTATCTACTACTATTAAAATATTGTATATTAAATTGAATATTGTTGTTGCAAATTGTGCTAATAAAAATATAACACACTACACACTTGGGTGTTCACACTTCACACTTGGGGGTAGTTCGGTTCTCCTGGTCCCTTCGGGAAAAAAAGAACCAAAAAAGAAAATGATACATTTAGTCCTGGCTCACATACATTCAGATTGACAATTTTAACAATGAACCAAAAAATACAAAACAACAACAACAAAAAACGCCTTTTATGATGTACATTTTTCAACGGAACTTAAAAATCCAAAACAATGCTGTGTGCTGGCTAAATGAGCTCATTATGTGCTTGCATGTGATGTACACACAAATGAAGATCTGTTGCAAGGAGACATGGTTCTGACACCTGTACTGAACTGTAATGGACAACATTTGTGACGATGAGAACCAGGGATGCTCGAGCAATCTGTCCTTTTTAGTGTCACATCTTGTGACATCACGTCCTGTTTATGGTTCGTTTAGATGTCTTTGGTCCATGTTGAGTTCAAATTTCAGTCGAATTGCACCGGAGTTTATTTGGAAGTGGACAGAGACCCATCTATTCAGCATTCTCAGTCCTCTTGTTTGGTGCGCACCAGGGTTCGGATGGCAGCGTTCACACTTATTCAAAATAACCGTACTAACAAAGCAATCGCACCAGGGTTCTTTTTAATCAAACCAAACCTGCCAAATGTGAACACACCCTAAATGTTATAACTGGTTGACATAGTTGAGGATTGATGAAATAGCAAATCATTTAGAAAACATCAATAAGTCAATCTTTTTTTTTTTTACAGTATTTTTTAAAATAAATATAGCTTTAATGTCCTTAGTAGCCTATATAGCTGCTTAATTTGCAGGTCAAATTGTAAATGAAAAACTTAGTAATGTTTTGTAAAGTAACTTAACATTTAATGAAAAACATTAATATTTTATATTTGCATTATATATTTAAATTCTATATATCTGTTATCAGTATTTCTGTCACATTAAAAACATCTAGTTGAAAATATCCTTATTGTTTTGCCCTGATATTACTCTTTTTATGAGGTCACTAGAATCGGCCCTATTTTATATTTGAGGTGTTGGTCTGTTTGTGAACAGGCTGGTTTGGCAGCATCAAAGTGCTTGGATATTTTCTCATCCTGCATTCATTCACAAAGTGGGACACAAGAAGTGAGAAAAAGACAGATATGTGCTATGGAGGTTTTTTGTAGGATAGTTTCTACTATGCACAGAACCACATAAACACTGGAAGTACCATCATTTTTGAGATCAAGATGCAGTGTATCTTTGATTATAAACCTCTTGATCGAATTCTGTATAGGTGAAAATATGGATGTACAATGTAACAAATTAAATGTTTTTGTTTTCTAAGTGTAATAGCATAGCACCATGATTTCTCCACTCTGGTGGCTATGATGAATCTTCTCCTAATAAAATTTAACCACAGCTGGGGGAGGGGTGAAGCTTGACCCAAATACAGATTGAGAGGAAGATAATGAAGAGATTAGATGAAAAAGAAGAGGGAATCAGACATGAAACACATCTGGATACATTCAGGAGAACTTTAGGAGAAAATACACAAACAAATAAAATCCCCTAAAACAGGGCACCCAGCCATCTGGGTAATAATATAATAAATTGACATAAAATTACATAATGTAAAGACTGATATTTTAACTGAAACGGTGCTGCTGGGAGGTGGTAAGCATCCAGCAAGAGAAAGCTTGCCTTTCAAAGTCTAGTGATCTCTATTGATCGCAAATGGCCATTAGAGAAGGTAAATAAAGCAGCAACAAAGACCACCTAACAAGTAACCAGACAGAACTCAGGGAAATCTAAGAGCTTCAAAGATTCTGTAGTAGACAGGGATATTCTAGAGCTCAAAGAAGCAAAGTTCCAGGATGATCTAATTAACAAAGTGTGACAATTTCTGTACATCACAAATCTGAAACATCCGTCAGAACAAATGCGAGAAGGTTTTTTTAATGTGCCCTTTAAGTTTCTGGGAAACCCAGAATTTGTCTATAGGTTCTTTTTAAAGCTGTTTGAGCCCTGAAGATCATCCTTCCTGCATGGGACAAGGACTTTAAAAGTGCACCGACTAGAGTCTGCACTAATGGTCCTTGCTGTCAATCACAGATGCTGCATATTGACTGGTGGTGGGCAAAATGCTAATTCTTCACATGCTTCACTTTAATGTGAACTGAATGAGTGTTTAGTTTGTAATCTCTCACATACACTCACATGTGCTAAAATGGACCCAATTCGATTACTAGAGAGGACTAGCAAAGCACACGCATGCTCATATTACAGTCACACACTTGGTCTGACTTGCCCTTTGACCAAAAAAGATTGTCTGTCTCCCACGGCCACTACAAGCTCCACTAAATGATTTAGAAACCATAGGAACAGCTAGTAATAGTAGACAGTGTAATGACTGCAATAAAATATAAATGGGCTCATACAAAGAGAGCACACGGGTGTAAATCAAACCTCTCAGAAAACCAAAATAATCCTAATAGCCTACATCTTGATATGTAGCATAATCACATTTAATATTTAGTAGAGCAATAGAACTAATAATACTACTAGATTTCTGAAGTTTTTCTAGCCATTTTATACAAGGAAGTGAATCAGCCAGTGGGACGACAGGATGCCCTTTGGTTGCCATGGTGACAGCAGGTGGGAGGGGAAACTGAAGTCCAAACACCTGATGTTTACGTGTGTGCAAATGAAAGAGCTAGACGCTTGCTGCTGAATAGAGTCCCTTTAGAGACCATTAGAAGTGTTGAGACAGGTTAAGTAAAAACAACAACTGGAACTGTCATGACGGCAGTGTTGTTATTGGTAACTAACACTGCTAAAACTAATAATAATAATAATAATAATAATAATAAATGTTTTTAATTAAGTTTTCATTATTAGATGAAAACTTAAACTTAAAAAACTTGGTAACTAATTGAAATAAAATAAGTTTAATAAGTAAACTTCTCAAACCGAAATAATAAATACATTATAGCTAAATAGGAATGTTAAAAACAAAAAATAAAACAAAAAAAAAATGACAAAGAACATAACATTATTAAGATTAAAATTAAATAATAGTAAAATTACACTGCAAGACAGGCACAGTGTTGTTTCCGGTTCAGATGCTGTATTTCTGTGTTCTGTCTGTGAATAGAAAATTGATCTTTAATATGTCTTTGTTTAACTCAAGTAAAGTGCTTTATTTATTTAGCGCTTTTACAATACAGATTGTTTCAAAGACGCTTGACGGATGACAGGAAAATAATGCAACAAAGTTTGTTTTGGCTGTAGAAGATCTAGAAGAAAATAGTGTCATACAGCCGCTCAGGAGAAAACAGTGATGTCATTGTCCAGCTCACTTCAGTTCTCATACAATGGTGTCAATACATGCTGATCAATAATTGTGTTGAATATTAAGTGTCCCCGACTAAGCAAGCCACACTTACTAAAACTAACTAAAATTTTGAATGTTATTGTTTACAAATATCCACTCTGATATTCCTTGTATGCAATTTACCAAAAACATGAAATAGCTACACTATCAGAACCCAAAACAATCCACGAATTCCCAATCATGTGTTGCCACGGTAATCAATCAAGTCAGTACTACTTTAGGGGGGCTTCCACCAATCGAGTTCCACTACTTTAGGGTGTGTTACCATGGCAATGTGACAACAGACAACCACCCTCCCCCGTTGACCTCACCCTAAGGGAAAACTTTTTCCTAAGCTTTGTTCCCTAACTCCTGAATGGATTGTCTCCAATTCATCTCACCATGAGAAATGGGATGGGTCACTAAAGAAGCTGGCTTCAGAGGATTACAATAAAGCACATCACAACCTGTGACAAAGCAGCACAAAAGCACTAGACACAGCCCTAAGGGTCTCTGCGGGGAATAAGAAAAGCTGATCAGCAGCAGAAAACTTCACATTTATTTATTTGTACGTACAGTTCTCCTGTCAGTAGCCTACACATTTATACTGTGTGACTATGACAGATTTCAGATGATGTAATGTTTACAGACCATGTTCCAGGCACAATAGGGTTAAATAAAGGAGGCACTGAAGGCTTTTGAGCAGGAACCGTGGTAGACTTTTCTTATTAAATGCTGAACAACATGTTCAGATTACAGAGAGGTGACTGACTCATGGGAGCAGTGAGGTTACACCAGAAATACTGTGATCTTTAGTGATGCGTCCTATGGCGTGACAGCGATCACACTGGAGGTTACAGAATAAAACCTGAGTGTTAATGAGACGGAAACACAGGGTGGATCGATTAAACCAAAAGGGGAAGACAGGGAGAATTACGGACGAAATTGCAGAATCAATAAATTAATACAGCTGTCAGTCTACTACACTACCCGTAGCATATTATACCCTAGGCTACACATAGCATAATAAGCATAACTTTAATATTCTCCTCGACTCGTGATCTTGCAGGGTCGCACATTAAATACTCCTGTTTTTGGCTATGACACAGAACTAATATATATATACACACTATATATTTGAGCTATATTTCAATTGATAATATTACAATTACTATTATTGTTTCAAAAAGCAGAAATATGCCTTTGCGTTCATGCAAGAATCACGGGTAGGATATTAAAGTTATGCTTTTCCAGAATAAACCCGTTCGGTCGGTCTATGAATGAATGGCATAGCCTACGCATATCTATACAGGACATCGCTAGAAGAAACAAATCATTCAACAGCAAAAGAGGAGTAGCTAACGTTAAATTAGTAGCAAAACGAAATTTTCGCATCTAAACATGCACATTAAACTGCGTTAAAAAAACTTACCTTGTACAGTTTAAGGAAAAGATGTAGGCTACTAGTTTTTTTTTTTCCTGTTGCGGCAGGTGCGTGTATCCGAGGGTAGGTGAGTGTGTGTCGGTATCACCGGCATTCTGCGCTTCCAGCGCTGCAGCGACGCTCTCCAAACTGCAGTGTATTACAGCCAGCGGACACACTGCGCATGCGCACGTTGTGTGCTGCGATATCGCGAATGAGCAGCGCGCGCTCGCTGAGACTGGTTCAGGTGAATCTTGGACTGGTCGAGTTTGACGTATGTCACTCGCTGGTGACGAGTGTAACATAATAGCCTACTGCTCAGACACAATTATTAATATTGACATACATCATCGCTGGCTGTTTATTAAACAAGCAGGTCTATTTGGCAACCATGGAGATGACAGGCCAATTATCTAGATAGAAACAGTAAGTTGAGGGTAATTTTAGAACTTACTGAAAATGTATTCAATATTCTCATTATATTGTGTGAGCACGAATATTTTTTCAAATCCAGTGGCAGCGCTATAGTGATACGCATACATTTTGCTTAGTTTTTTAGGCACTAGGCATATACATTCTTTTCACATTTCTTCATATGAAAAATCCGTATTTGGAGTGCACCCTCGATTGATGTGAATAACTTCTAGAGAAAATAAATTTGCATAGAGCTTTTCATAATACACAATGTTCCTAGAACAATGCTAGTAGAAAGTCATTGAAAACACTAGGTCAACTAGTAAGAAGACAACAATGCCCTCTGTAGGCAGAATGCAGTCTTGACTGTGTGATAAATAATGTCATAATGGTATCCTGTGAACTGAAGCAATGTTACAAGCCAAAGAATGTTTTAATTCATAACCACAAAGGGTGTCAGGTGTAAATATGGTATATAAAAAAAGGCATGAATTATCACGGAAAGTATTTAATAAATGTGAATAAAAAAAGAGAATTATACATAAGAATTAAATTTTATTATTGTCTCCCATAATTCAACATTCAGTACTTTTTTTGCCCTTAAACTCCCAGTCCATTAATCAACAAATCCTCAAAAAAACACACAGCCAAATTCTTTATACCCAAGGTAAAATACACAATTTTACAAATATATAGATGTGTCTATGAATGTGTCAGTCAGTTCTCATACATTTACTGTACATTGTTATCTGTCTGCTGTTAAGACAGAACTGAAAAGTCACACAGAGACTAAAGGTAGTTCATCAAATAAAATGAGGCAAGAACAGGTGAAAACCAGGTGTGAGGATGTTTGAAATCTCCAAGATTACACTTCATAATTTTGAATTCTGGCTAGAAGTAAAACATAGCATTTTATTTGGCATCCCTATTTTGTATATTTTTATATTAATTTGTTCTACATTAATCTCCTTTGACATAGCTTCCCCTAACCTCCCCCTTCTACTTCTACATACTGCTATGGCAGAATTTCTTTAAATGTCCAAATCTAAGGCTTTTCCAGTTTAGCATCTGAGTTGGTATTGGCTTAATCTAATTTGACCAAACATTATACGCTTGCATTTACAGTGTTAAATTTATTGGACCCTTTCTACAATAATCAGAAGTGAATGCTTTAGAAAATCTCTTCTTCCATATATATATATATATATAATTTTTTTTTAAGTTGCGCAGAGAAAGAACAATAAAACCCAAACAGATATAAACAGCTGAGGCAGCTGACATGGCATTTCATGTCAAATTAATTTGGTTTACATTTTGTACAAAATAGTCTCCTGGCTTAGTTATTAAAGAAACGGAATGCAAGGAGAGATTGTTTTAAAAATGAAACAAAAGAAAAAAGAAAGATATCACAGATTGTAAATGTCAAGTTAAATAAAAGTTGCTGGTTTACATGTACCCATGTGATTACCCAGGGCTGCACATCTGGCTGTGTTTATTGGTCCATTCTGTAGTTTGTAGGAGAGCAATGGGAGTACATTTGTTTTTCACAACTCCTGACAACACTGAAGATGATTAAAATTGATGATTGACAAAGAGCAAGGCACATCAAGTAAGAAATGAAGCTCCATCCCCTTCCCATGGAATCTACAAAAGTTTCCCTTTAAAAAAATTAGTAAACTTTAAAGATAAAAAGCCAAATATTGAGCATTTATAACGTCCAATTATCCTGCTCTTTTTTATTTTAATTGTGAGAACAGTAAATGCATAATATCAAAACTTCAAGTTAGTACTAAAATGGCCAACCTTTTAGTTGAACATGCCCTTGAAGGCGGCAGTGTGGAATTTTATTGATGACAACATGATGTCATTACATAAGAGTTAGGAGAGGTGGACACAAGTGTGGTCTAAAATTGTCTCAGACTGGTAATGCTTTTATTTCAAGATCAATTTGATTTTGAATCATCTTCGTGGAAAAACTACTTAAAGGCTTTACAACATTCTCATGGTGCTTCATTTCTTTCTGCTTACTGTTAAATTGTCTGTATTTTTGTGTACCATAAAGTGCTGGTAACTTGATTCAAAAACAACAAGATTGTGTTTGTGGTTGTTGTTGTGCAAGAGAGTGCAAACAAAAGTATTTATTTTAAAAGCTAAACTTCAAGTGTAAAGTCAGACACAAGGATAAAGAGAGGGGCTAAATATTTCTCTCTCTTATCAAATAGACTTCTGTCTTCGACATTTATTGACAGGATTTAGTGTCCTGAAAGGAGTAAAAAGGGAAAGGAGTGATAGAAACATTTTTGCTTTTTTTTGGATTTGGTTTCCTTTAGGAGTGCACATATTTCAGGAATGCTGACTCAATCAGTGCTCCTCCAGCCAAGATGGGGTTTCTCCTCCTGGTAACTTTAGTTTGATGTGGAACTGTTTAAGGGTTTGTTCCAGCTGCTGTTGGTTGCCTGCGAAGTACGCTGCGATGGCGTTATGGAAGAGAATCAGCTGGTTGTGTAAAACCTTCACCTGAGGAAAAAGAAATGAAAACTCTCAGCGACTCACAACCTGAGAATGTAATTCAGAACTCAAAGTACTGAAAAGGGGGAAAAAAAATTCAAAAGTAAAAAATGTACTGAAATTTTTTTACTGAAATGACCCCAGATTTTATAACTGATTATTTCCTAAAATATGCCTGCCAAATTTGGAGTAGCCTAGACAACCACAGCGCTAACCAGCCATTTGTGCATATATCTTACAGCAATTGAATAATAAAGATGCCTTAATAAGTTTGAGTTCGTCTTTTCCAACAGGATATATTAGTCAACTTGAAATGGCCTTTGCAACATATTTTACTTCTGTAATGTGATGCGTTGTTTCCAAGTGAACAAGAACGGTTAAAAAAAACAAGAGTTTAGTTAGATCAGCTAAAAATGAAGGTTTTTTCAGAGTTGGTTAATTTTTTTAAGATCACAAACATCAGCATCACATTTACAAGGAGAAGATTTAAATACAAAGACATTGAACTTAGCTAACATTAGCACTGTAGGTACAGAATTATCTATGAAACCTGCTACTACCTAGAAGGTCTAGAAAAGAGGGAAGTAGCAGTGTTAGGAAAAACTCATTTCAGCAATTAAGTTTTGTCATACAAATGGCAATTTATTTTAAACTTTCAATTTGGTCAATATAGTGCAAAAAAGTACCAAACAAATACTGAATAGCCACCATATTAACTTTGACACTTCATTTTACTATAGACTATTAAGATATACAAAAGACAAATACATTATTTACATGCAGCTGATTTCAAAAGATACATTTCACCTACCTTGTTTTCCTCCAGAAACTTAAGTTTGACCGAGACGTCATTGCGCATCTTTTCATATTTTTCACGGTGGATCTGGAACTGTTGCTGAGACAGCTCAATCTTGGGGAGTGTGTTGGCATCCCGTGGACCCAGATTGAGCTCCTCTAAATCTGTGCGATACGCATCATATTCAATCCTACCAAAAAAAGCACATGTCATACAGAATGAGAATGTTTTGCTCTACAGGTATATATTATACAAAAGTGGCATACAGTGGTTTATAAAGATATATTCAGACCTTGCTGCTTCATATTGCTTAATGTTGATCAAGGTGTCCTCTATAGTTTTATCCACTAGAGTTTTAACACTGGCGATGAAGAAGTTGATAGCTCCTAACAGGGTTTCTCCATTTTTCGCCAGGAGTTTTTGGGTTTCTGCATTGTAGCCAAATTCCTCCTGAAATACAATTCAATTAATAAAACACACTGAGATGAAATGCGTATTTGTCTACAATAAAACACAAACGCACAAAAATAGACAGCTAGACAGTGAAACACCACAAATAAAACAATGAAACTGTCCCCTCTCTGCAAATTAAGTAATTTAAATAAAATGCTACTCCCCAAGAAACCAATCCACTTTCTGGTTATAGTCTAGTCAAAGTATTTGTGGTGGTTCTGGAAAAAGCAATTCCAAAGTGTATCCATGTCCATGAATAAATGATACCTTATAAAGGCATCCAGTTATACTCTACTGTCAGAATTGCAATTTTCTTTATCAATAAAATCTGAAAATCTATGTAGTCTTCACAGATGCACTTGTGTCGTATTATAGTGATTCAAACCAAATGTCAAAATGATGAAATGATTGTTTGATGGCTATTTTCTATTGGTATATTGCATTTATCTCATATAGACACACACAGACTATAAATAATAATAATAATTTGGTTTGCTGAAAACATGTATTCTCTTTGTATTAACCAGAGTAATCAAAGTTTTTAATCACATGACCTAAATATATGGAGAACCTGACAGCAAGCACTGCTGTTTTTTTTTTAATTTCAAACAGTACTGTTTTACCATTTTAAAAACAAACAAGAATTTTGTAGAATATTTGTGAGATGATCTAAGATTATCATATTCTAACCAAAAATATATAGCAAAATCACTTACAACTATGAAAAAGTACTTAATTAGAACAACTAAAAAACTATAAGATGATGATTATACATACATGTTTAATGAAAACTCAAAAAAATGATTATCATGACATTTTATTTAAAATCAAGAGGCTGTAGCAGATACAACATTAGATAGAACAGTTTTTATACTTACATGTAGTTCGGGTGTCTTGAGACTAAGGTCAGCGAACGCATCACCTAGCTGTCTTTGCGTCTGCAGCATCTGTGCCAGCTGAGTGCACAGCGTCTGCGCCAGTTTCACAACATGCTCGTACTTGCGTTTGTTTTCACGAAGAATCTCGATCTGAGCCTCCAGCTCCAGATCAACCGTACGGGAGCCGCGACCTAACTTCTCTGATAGAATTTGCTTAGTGCACTGTAGGAAAGGGTATAAGATGAAAAAAAAAATATTTTTTTACAACAATGGGCACAGGGTAGATATAGAAACCCTGCCCCATTTTTGTCTCTTTTTTTGATAATAATATAGAGAGGACAGGAAATAATGGAGAGAATAGTGGGGAGCAGGACTGACAAATTGCCACAAGTTGGATTAAACTTCTATCTCACATTCTTTCAACTCCATACAGACCACAACTCTAAGTGCTATGCACAAAATTTTCTGTTTCACAAAGAAAATCCAAGTGCCTCAAACCCAGGCCTTTTTGACGCATTTTTTTTTTACTGAAGACTGATACCTTCATAACCAGCATGGCGGGAATCACTCACTTTGTAAGTGTTGATGCTCCATTTCCTCACCAGCTCCAGTTTCTCTATGGCAGGACTCTTCATGTCATCGGCAAGGACCACTGCTCCTCCCATCTGCTGCTCTCTCAAATCACCTAATGACAGAATGACATCTGTTTATTGACAGTGATTACTGTATGTTATTACCCCTCTATTCTTATTGTGACTCACTGGCAAAAATGATTAACCCCAAAATATGTCACCTGCTTATATGTCACCTGTGATAAAATGATTGAGTGATTGGCTGAATCAAAGTCAATCAAAAGTCTGCAGAGAAAACTCCACATTTAAAATAATTATGCATTTGACAAAACACGACAGCGTAGTTATCGTCAACTAAAACAAAACAAAAGTAATAAAGAATCATTTTTGTTATTTGAAATAAAGCTGAAATAAAATAGAAATATTAGGATGAAAAACATAAACTAAATGGAAATTAGAGTATAGCTGATATAAAACAAACTAAAGCTCAAATACAAATAAATAAAACCATTAAGAAAAACATTTTTTTTTTAAAATGGCAATAGCAATTTTGTAAAAATTTTTTTTTACTAAATTAAGCTAAAATTAAAGTGAAAAGTGAAAATATAAAAATGCTAATTCTAAATATTAAATGAAAACTAAAAATGCTAATTCTAAATATTAAATGAAAACTAAAATAGTATATAAATAGCACAAAAAACCCCTACTGAAACATGGACAAGACTAATACTAGACTAAGCATACTGTAGTTGAAAAAGAGTCTCTTTTAAAATGTCAGAAGGCGGCAGAGACAGTGAGAATCGACAAAAGCAGTGAATTGTTTTGCATTAAAGTCCTGAAAGGGGAAAAATAGGAAATTATTGATGAGAAACGGTCTTTATCTTTTGCGATCAGTCAGGAAGGCAAAAGGTTACAGTGTGGTCAGCCAAGACGAATAAATGAGCCCAGACTTCAAGTTATTAAAGAGGGAAGCAACAATAAGGAAGAGAACAGGCCTGGAGATCACAGAGTTTGAAAGAACACCATCATAAATTTAAACACTGCCAATCTAATGAATGCTGCAAGACACATTTCAAAAGCAGGAAGTGATGTCAATTTTATGTCTCTTGAAGATTGAACATTTCAACAGACATCACTGGAATCTGCTAGAATAAAGTCTTTATGATGGTATAGTCTGAAACTGACAGTGCGGCGTTAGTAAGGGAGAGATTAAGGAACGTAGATTCATGCGTGACGTCGTCCGTTACAGTATGTGGTACCTTTCTGTGTCTCCACCTGACTATCGCTGATGCTGCGAGCTAGCCGGCTGGCTGCCGCAGGACTGGGAACAACTGTAGGTGTGGTGGCCTGGAATGGCGACTCTAAAAATGGTCAATGATGAATTTTTATCATTTATACACTGTGGCTGTATTTTACAAATAGTTTTTCAGACTCAGAGGAGGAAATGTCCATATATCATAAAATGTATTAATTAATGAATAAGTAAAAATAATGTATTGATTGTTTGGCCTTGTTGTTTATGGAAACTATGCTGCAAAAACAGGTAAACCAGAGCTTGGTAATAGTATCAAAAGTACTAGCGCATTAAATTGACCACTCACATTTACACTACCATTCAAAAGTTTAGGCTCAGTCTATTTTTTATTTTTTAAAGAATAATACTTTTATTCAGGAATGATGCATTAAAGGTGCAATAAGAAATTTCTGAGAAATGCTTTATAAAATGTAAATCAACACCTAAACCATAGACTGTAAAAAAAGATGGACAGTGCATCTCCACTTCCTTCCATTGTAGAAAAATGTCTACGCACTAGTGATCCTGAGGTGGAGCCACGGCATCAAGGTCCGTCTTATACTCATACTCAGTGCTGGGCGATATACCAGTTCATACCGAACACTGGCGTTTATTTTTGTTATGATATGTATTTTTAGTATAACGCAATACCAAAAAGGGTATGTCGCTTAAACAACGTTGGGAACTCGGAGCGGCACGACACTGTTTGAGAGGGGTCCGTTTTCACAGGGGTGAGGACACAGCTGTATGTGTTATTACTAAGTGTGACGGTGAAGATGGATAGCTCAAACTATAATTAATAGCTGTCAAATTACATTACAGTGTTTCCCAAACATTGGTTCACAATATCAACACTGCCTGCCACAAATAGATTTTACAAAAGGCTTTGACATTGTTGAATAAACATGAGCAATGGACATTTCAAAGTAAAAACACGGCGCAGGTTTTTTATATGAATGTATCTTTGAAGGGAACTTTAGAAAATTGTTAATACTATTTTCATTTAATCTTTCTTTATCTTTCCAGATAAAGCAGTGTTTATGAGCGCTTTTTGTACAGCCGTTACCGGGGAAACCGCTATTTCTGCTGCTCCTAAAGCACCTCCTGCTGGCACCTCTTCGTAAACTTTACGAAACTGTATTAATACTAGTGTGGAATTTTTCTAAAATATTCACTCATGCCAGTAAAATAGGGTATTCAAAGTCAATACTACTGCAGTATTTCCTCTCTCAATCGGTAGAAAATGTGGTTAACACCCAGTCATGCTTGGAAAAAAAAAATACCGTCATATACCGTGAAACCGGTATATTTTGACAAATAAAGAGATATACATTTTTGGTCATACCGCCCAGCACTACTTATACTTATATGTAGACTGTATGATGATGACACTTTGAATCATAAGTTAGTATAGAAGAATAAAACGTCAACAGCATGTGCCAGTGGTAATCAAATCAAACAAGATGAATAGCACTTTTGCAATTGTGGTTATGTGCACTGAAAAAAAAAAAAAGTAGCGAAAGAAGAGAATATGCACGCGGACATGGCAAGGGAAAAAGTCTAACTTGGCATGCCAATTTTGCAAATGGAGCTTGAGGTAAGTAGTTTTAGCGCTGCCATGTCGCATCAATACGCCATTGCATGCTGCGTTTTTATTGGCTAGTCAGTAGACGTAGGTCGTAGCAGCAAACACACTATGAGATGATCATGTTAAATTTATGACTGAAAATTAACAGGCTATCTTTAGTCGCAATACCGTGAAAAAGGCCACCTTTGAACCTCTCTCACTGTACGACGTAAGACCACCGTTTAGGAGCCACGACCCCAGAAATCCCCACAATTGGTCATCTTTTGTCTAGGACAGCCCAAAATCGTATGTGTATGGGGCACAAAACCTTATTGGGAAAACTAACACTTGAACATAGGTTTGTGAGATAAGAACTACCTAAAATGAAAGAAACCATCTGTACATTGTTTTTTTTTATGTGATTGGATTTTTTTTCCGGCTCATATCGCATTCGACTACATGGAGACCTATACTGCAGCCAGCCACCAGAGGGCGATCGAAATGCTTTGGCTTCACTTTTCAGGACTTGCGTGGCCACTTGACCTAAACACAATTTTGTGAATATTTTCTAGATGTCTGTTCTGTGTGTGTGCTGGAAAAAAAACATTGGTTAATACATAGTCCTGGCTGGAGAAAAAACTCTTACAGCAATCAGCATTAGGGGGCGAATAGGTTCACGATGGGGACAAGAGAAAGTGAGACATTTGCAGAAAGACTGTTTAAAAAAAAAAAAAAGAAAAAAGAAAAAGAAAAAAGAGATGAATGAGATAATACAAAAGAGGATAATATGGGAAAAACTTTCCAGTGTTGGAGAGACGTTAAAGAGCAGGAAGGCCTAAAAACAGACACCGAGTTTGCTTTGTTTCTGCTCGATACAGTTTCTGCTTGAGTAACATTGTTTTTTGTTGTTGCAGAATTTGTTGTTACATATCGTGTTCATTATTTTGGGAGCAGAGCAATACAGGGAAGGGTATGTTTGTTCAGGTGTCGATTTCAAATGTCAACAGTGTTTCTCAGAAATTGCTTACTGCACCTTTAAATGGATTAAAAATTCTTTTAAACTTTCCATTCATCAAAGAATATTGAAAGATCATTTGACATTGAGGACTTACTGCTGAAAATTCAGCTTTGCATCACAGGAATAAATTACATATTAAAACATTCAAATAGAAAAATAATAGAAAACCGTTATTTTAAATTGCATAAATATTTAATTAAATTGCTGTTTTTACTGTATTTTGACCAAATAAATGCAGCCTTGGTGAGCATAAGTAACTATTTTCAAAAACATGTAAAAAAATATTCCTGACCTCCATATTTTAAACAGTAATGCTTGTGTACTAGGGGTGAACGATTTTGAAAATTGCGTTTTTTAACCAATATTGCGATCGCGATTTAATATGCAATTATTTTTTAAGCTCTTTATCTTCTGTATTATTCAACAAAGACAAGCAATAAAACATGATCTGATTCCAAAACGATTGTTGATCTACTTTTTTTCTTATTAATTAATCTTATTAATAAAACTTATAATTACATATGTAATTAAATAAAAAAGATTTTAAGTACTTTAAAAATAATTACACAAACAATTTTATTGAAACAACGGCATGTTAAGAATTTGAAATAGGCTATATAAACTAATATAGCTTCAAAACATAAAACTAGTAAATAAAAAGAGGTACAAAAAACATTGCAATAAACAAAGAGTGCTTTCATTATTTAAGATTAGGCTATCCAAACATTTTCCATTGAAGAGCTTTGAGATTTAACATTAATTTCGCGTCATAAAAGCATTTTGAGATGCAAGAACATTTAACCACAGAGACGGAGGATATGCCATATGCGCGCGGGAGTATTTGAAGTTGAAAGCAGCCTTCTGTGCTTCTATGCCTTCGTAGAGCATTTGTAAGTAAAACACCGGCAGGCGATATCGCACACTGCGAGTAACATCAAGCAAAGCTTTCATATCCTGTGCAATGAAGCCTTTTAAATGTCCCTGTAATTCTTCGCTTCAACTTTTCCGAACTTTATGAAAGATTATTTTGCGGAAGGTTCGAGTGGTGTGTGTGTGTGTGTATGTGTGTGAGAGCATTTGGGGTGTTTTTAAAACACACGCATCTGTGTTTAAAAACTAAGCTCAGAATCGATTCTGTAATTCTCTGAATCGATCCAGAATCGTTGGAGAGAGAATCTATAACACAATATCACATAAATAAAGTGTCACTTGACCAGAGTGTAATCGTAGCCTTTGCGGTTAAAAAAACCCCGCGTTTTATCATATCGCGATATTATCGCACATGCAATTAATCGTTCAGCCCTATTGTGTACACAGAAATGACTATTTGATTTCAGCAACATGAACTGTCGGAGATTCCGATCATAACAGGACTTGTTGTTTCAAATCATGTTTCAAAATGATTTCATTGCCAGTAGGTGATACTGCAGCAAGGAGAAGAAACAAGCTCCATAGCTTACTAAGCTAACAAGTGACAAGGAAAATAATAAAAAGGGGTGGTCAGCAATTACACCCAGCTAATGAGAGGTTGCCAGGTTTCTGTTCTACAAATAAATTCACATAGTAAATGAGCATGAAATAATGAAAGGGGAAAGCAGACTGAAAAAAAAGATCACAGACGACTCTGTAATGAGACAGGGACACCTTTCTTTTCAAATTCAAATTCTCCCTCTCTCCACAACACACACAAAGAGAAACACAGACAAACAAATGTGGGTTTAAATTAGACGAACCGGATAGTGAAAAGATATTGAATCTAATGACTGAAGAATAACACTCTATCCAGCCTGATCTCATTTAATACAATGAGAGGAAGTGTTTTTAAATGATTAACATTTTGTCCATCTCTGAGCGAATTGCCAATCTGTATGTAATCTTATGTAAGCACATACATTTTTGCGCAAACAAACTAGTCAGCTGTAGCATGCTGAGTCATTATTTGTATTTGTGTAAAGAACAAACACAAATGATATTCATGTTCAATGCATGGTTAGTGTTATACCTGTGAAGGGACCCACTTGGACCACTCCCTCAGTCATTGCATAGTTTTCATTTGATTTGTGGGAGTGTGACATGATTGGTCCAGAGGAGATATTATGTGGCACATCCTTGAGAGAAATAAAAGAAAGAGAACAGCAAACAAGAATATAAATGAATGACACTCAAAGATATCACAACAAAGCAATTTACAACATACTTTGTTTGTGTGTACTGTATACTGCGTTTTCTCCCATTTTTCAATCTCATTTTTAGCCGTCAAAATTTTAAGATACTTCATTTCAAAACTGAATAATTTTTGGTCAATTTCATAGCAAAAAACAGTCACTCTTAAAATAGTCTAAACTCTGTAAACTCAGGGTTAATGTTCTCATTTGCATATTTATGAGGACAATAACAAATTACACAAATACAATGGGCATATTTTCAGTGTCAATGTGGCCAAGTAAATCTGCTCTGTGTGTTTTAAGTTACCCTATATGTACAAAAGTATAAAAAGTTATTATAGGGTCTCTCCTTTACACCAAAAAGCTCTTTATTTCCTCAGACATTGAAACTAAATACATGGCATACATTCACAATTTGTAAGAACAAGAACACAATGATTGGAAGCACTTCTTCCCTCCGTTTATAACAATTACTTATATAATCCAATCAGAATGATATGTGATTTCACATGACTAGTACTTTTACACACTTTCCCATGTGCTGATGATATGATTAGTTATATAATGTTAGCTGCTCATTTCATGCTAGGGCTAAAAAGAAGATGTAGCAGCATAATTTAGGTAGTGATAAAGCAAATGTTTTTGGAACAATGACGTTTTTGCAATTATTTAAAATGCATCTGATCACTCTGATAATAATCTAGAAACAATGTGAATCAAAACCACAGCAACAACTGAAGCAAACTTTGTGAAACACAAATTTGTCACTGCCAACACTTTTGGTCATGACTGTGCTTTTAGAGATGCCTGATGATTCATGTTGTCTAATTCTTCTGTTTAATGTGCAGAATGCCTAGCATATAGACTGTTGCCATAGACATGACACACATTTAGTTAAATACTCAACCATGAGCTCTCTGGCTGGCTGGATGTTGGCACACTTTTATGAAGCTAATAAAAAGAAGTCAAGCTCAAAGTAAATCCTAACCCGGATACATGAAACTGAAGGTGGGGCTGGGCAAACCAACAATCCATAACATACAATAATAGCAACTACAGTTCAAACCCCGTGCATTGGTTGGTTATAGAATCAGAGCAATGCTGCATTGATTTGAAAAAAATAAAATAATAATAATAATATTGTTATATATCACAGTGTTTTTCCTGAGTCAAAAATGGTCTTCGGTGGTGGCTGACGAACATGGTCATCCACACACTGTAAAAAGTAGCCTACCCACATGATGTGCAAAACAGTTCGTGAATTTCCGTATCTTATTTTGGTATCTCATACTATGTATGATCTCTTAACGATGTTTGTTTCTTTTGTTCCTCATTGTTTACACATGGTTGCTCATTCTATGCGTTTTTTTTTTTGGCCGCTCATTTCTTCTGGACTGTGGCTGTTATAGGCTATGCAATTATCAGACACCTATACCTGTCACCACCACGGTCATCCTTTCTTGCCCTCTTAGCAAAGAAAGCTGTGATTTTACCACTGGTTTTCATAGCTTTAGATAAGATCCTTCTTTGCTAGACCTGATAATTATTTTAGTATATTATCATATCAATATTAAAAAGTAGCATTAAAAAATGTCTTTGAACTAAGTCTAATTTACTACCATATACAATAGAATAAAATTAGCAGCTAGCTAACAACAACTTGCTTTGTTCTGGTTTCACCTCACTCCAGTGTAAACTAAATGATTTTATGAGTAATTTACTCCACATTGTCAATATAAATAACCAGAAATTGCAGTGGATTATTAAGGCTAAATCTTACAAACCACTTTTGCTAAATGAGGTAAGCACACTTACGTTCTCATCTCAGAGGTGTTCTGAGTAAATGATTTGTTATACACCCATTCAGAAAGTGATGTCTTGTGAATTCAGTGTTGGACAGATCACTTGTTTTAACCATTCATTAAAATTAATCGGTTCAAAATAATTATTTGGTCACAAATTGGACACTAGCGGATGTGCTAATCCCGGCTGTTGGGACATAGCAAAAGATTTGACAACACAGAAAACACTTCATCTCTGAATACTATTATTTTTAGTTTCGTTTATTGAAAGTGTGGCTTATGTAAGCTGCATGTGTGCAGAGCTTGTCAGAGAAGCGGCAAAGTTTTTTCACACCCTGCGGTAATTCAGGAAAAAAATTCTCTGAATGCGCCACGTGCAAAAAAGATTCTGTCTTCCGACCTTTTACCATTTCTGTCTTAGTTTGAAGACAGAAAGTGTGCGTGCAGCAGGGAGGGGCTCTTTGCTTGTTCTCTATCTCAGTTAATATGCACCCGCACACAAGTGCAACAGTCATCTACATCACTCATAAATCATAATAACTAATCAAATAAGTCTTTGGCGGGACAAAAATTAATTTTGGCGGCCACCAAAAAAGTTTAAATGTAGGAAAAACCCTATATAGTTGTAATTGAAATTATTGAACCCCCATTGCAAATCAGGTTGATTGGCAAAATTTACAGACCTTTAGCTGTTTGCAATGAACAAATCAAACAAAAGTAATTTATTTTGGGGAAACATTTGTTTTGTTGAGCTATTTCAACTAGAAATGCAACTTTTAATGACTTCTGCAGTCTCAAAATTATTCAACCCCTTCATGGCAAGTATCTTTAGTAATTAGTAGAACACCATTTTGCTGTTATGACCTGCTGCAAACGAAATGTATAACCACACCAGCTTCTGCAAGGGTTTCTGATCAATTTTAGCCCATTACTCATGAGCAATGGCCTCCAGTTCAGTAATATTCTTGGGTTTGCGTGTTGCAACCGCCTTCTTTAAATTCTCACTAGAGATTTTCTAGGGGGTTCAATTCAGTCGATGGCCACTCTAAAATCCTCCAGGATTTCTTCTGCAACCAAGCCATGGGGGATTTTGAGGTATGCTTGTGAATGTGATCATTGTCCTGTTGGAAGATCCAATGACGCCCAAGCTTCAGCTTTCTCAATGACGGCCTGACGTTTTCATAGGATTACCTGATGCTTCAATGAATCAATCTTGCCTTTCACACGCTGCAGGATGCAAAGCATCCCCAGAGCATCACAGAGCCACCACCATGCAAAGAGTTATTTTCAGCATATGCTTCCTCCAGACATACTGTTGATCCATAGGGCAGGAAAGATCCAGTTTTGTTTCATCGCTCCACAGAACAGAATCCCAAAACTTCTGTGGTTTATTTATATGATTTTGAGCACTTTTCGTGTGCTTTTGGGTCAGTAGTGGTGTACGTCTTGGAGTTCTGGCATGGAAACCACATGTATTTAGCATGCTCCCTAGTGTGCAAGCTGAAACGTCACTGCCTGTTGCCATCAAGTCTTGCTGCAGGTCTTTTGCAGTCACACAATAGTTTTTCTTAACCTGCCTTCTCAGATATCTGGTTGCAGCCATTGACAGCTTCCTTTTTCTGCCCCGTCCAGGTCGTATAACCACTGTTCCTTTAAAGGTGCTGTATGTAACTTTTTCACTCTACTAAAGCAAAAAATACCATAATATGTTTGCACATATTGAGGAAACATGCTAAGTTCACATACTTGTTTCTCTGAAAAACACTTCTACAGCCAGTTATTTTACTTTTAAATGTAAGTTTCCAATGTTTGTTTTCGTTTTGGTCTGTGATACTGCACATTGGCAATTTGCCAATTTTCATTGTCCACTGCGCTCGTTCCTGTTGCGTGTGCTCAACCCGTGTGCGCGCCGTCCAGTCTGAGGAGCAGGCTGCAGGAGAAACAACGATCTCCGATATTTTGAATTGGACTGCAGTACCTATTTCATTCTTCAAGTCTCATGTGCCTTGAGCAGGGAGAACGCTCCCTCGAGAAACACTTTAAAGAGTTTATGAGTCTCGCCCATCAGACCACCTTCCCGGACAACTGCCTGTGTACGTTCCTTGATGTCGGATGTTCCTGAAAGTTCAGGAAAGTCCGTGGAGGTTCCTCGAGGGAGCTTTGCGTCATATGTGGAGTGGGTGCTGGCATCCTGCGGATCTGCGTTCACCGGCGAGGATTCCGCCAGCCTCACTTCCCATCCAGTGCCCAGCCAAAACCACCCAGACGGCGAGCATCATCGACCTGAGCCCACCGCAGGTAGCGCGCTGAGGGAGTGCTGGTGGACGTCAAGGGTGGACGTCAAGGACCCACCCCCCTGCTACTGAGTTCCTGGCAAGAACACTTTTTGATTTTGAGTTTGGAGAGGAAATTTGTCTAGCCCCTGTTTTGTTGCCCGAACCTGTCAATCCTGAACCTGTCAGTCAACTGCTTGTCTCGCTAGCCCCGCCCACCCTACCTCTCCCACCACCTCTCCAAACTATCCCGAACACTTTATTTTTTTTTAGGTTTCTTCAGTCTATCTCCCAGTCTTCAGCCATCTGTGCCAACCAGTCATCTGTCACCCTTCAGTCCCTCTGTACCACCTCTGCCTCTCAGTAGCGAGGTACTGTACCACCTCGGACCTGTTGGGACCTTCTCCTGGGCATGAGGAGCCCAAGGTTCCACCTACAGCCTCAGCGTACTACAATCTGCCTCGACCTATTCCCTGGCTCCTGCACCTGCGCTCCTTCCACCCCCGACCTCCATGGACCATCGGCCATTCGGTCTTGCCGGACTCCCTCGGTAGCACCTCCGCTGCTGACTTGCAGAAGCGTCCGGTGATCTCTGGTCCTTCACCCCTTCTGCTACAGCTTGCTCCGCCTTACCTCAGGCTCCACCTCCGCCCTCGGTAGCTCCAACTCGCCCTCAGACCTCCGGATCCCCACCTCGCTCTCGGGAGGTCGTCGCTGCGGCTCCGTCGCGGCCACCAAGATCTTCACCATTTCTCCACCACCTCGGCTCATCAGCTGCGCGGTGGGCTCCATCCCCATGGTGGCCCTCACCAACATTCCTCCATGGCTCCCCCCTCCGTCAACCCCGCCGTGGGGCACTCTGCTGGCTGTGGCCTGGATGGAAATCCATCAGCCCCTGCTCAAGACCACCCCTTGGCTCACTCCATCGTCATCACCAACCTGGACTTTGTTGTTCGTCCTCCTCCTGGTCGGCCGTCGACCCTCAGAACCTCCTCCAGTGTCTTCTGTATATTTTGCCAAGCCTTTGCCATCTCCTCATCTTATTTGCCTCGTCACCACGGCACGAGGACGCACCTTCCAGGAGGGGGCGTTCTGTCACTCTCTCACACCACATGGACTCGTTGTGTTTTGTCATCACCTGCTTTCGTCACTCATTTGTTGTCACGGACACTAATTACGTTCAGCTGTGTACTCATCAGTAACCATCATTAACACCTATATGTTCAGTTCTGTTTGAGTTCAGTGTCCGGTGTAATCAATATTATGTGTCTGTTGTTCTCTAGTTAAATAAACCTTTGAATTGGATATCACGTCTTCCTTATCTGTCTGCCAGCGACCACCCGTGACAGTTATCTTTTTGTATCCTGTTCCATATTTCATGTGTTCTAGCTAAAAAAAAAACGAGGTGCAACTAATGAAGCCCTTGATTAGTTGCATCAGGTGTGCTTTGTTTTGCAGATTTGTGCTGATGTGAGGGATTCTATTCAGGGGGTTGAATAATTTTGATATATATTATATATATATTCATTTTTATTAAATATTTACTATTACTGCTGATCTATACATACAGTAACAATACATATATTGTCTGTTCCTCCTTTCCAATAATTAGGAACATAAGTAGTCATGAGACAACTTAAGTAATTTTTACATAGTATCTTGGAAACATTTATATCCAAATATTCTGTGTTCAAATGGCACCATTTTTAGTTGAAAAAAAAAAATAGTTTTGCTCTATGCAGGATGTCTTACCCTCTGAAACACTTCCTCGTGACTTTTGTCTGCTTCTCCGTTTCTGGTGACTGAGATTTGAGCAGCTGGGCTTCTGTGGGCCTCCTCTGCCATAGCCACCTTCAATACACATTACACAGACACACAATTACTAGGACATGAAAACAACATTAAATCGGTCAAGCTGAGAGTTCAGATGCAGAGCGCTTCCACCACCAGAAAGCTTTGCACAGGGGCTTGTGAAGTTATAACCGCACCACCATAAACAAAGAAAATACAGCTATAAATAACTAAATTGATTAGATCAACTGCTGTTTTGGAATAAGTATTTAACAGCAACAGGGAAATATAACTATTAGTGAATAAGAAACTCATTACAGACATATCACCCTGTAGCCCAAGACTGTTTGCCCACTGAAGCCAAGCAGGTTTGAGTCTGGTCAGTACCTGGATGGGAGACCTCCTGGGAAAACTAGGTTGCTGTTGGAAGAGGTGTTAGTGAGTGGTCTGTGTGGGTCCTAATGCTCCACTATAGTGATGGGGAAACTATACTGTAACAAGCACCGGTCTTCGGATGAGACGTTAAAACTCTTGACTCTCTGTCTGTGGTCATTAAAAATCCCATGGCACTTCTCGTAAAGAGTAGGGGTGTAACCCCGGTGTCCAGGCCAAATTCCCTCCATTGGCCCAGATCAATCATGGGCTCCTAATAATCCCCATCCTTTGAATTGGCTTGATCACTTCATCTCCTTTCCACCTATAACTTGTGTGCGATGAGCGCACTGGCGCCGTTGTTCTGTGGCTGCCGAGTCAACCAAGTGGATGCTGCACACTGGTGGTGGTTAAGAAGAGAACCCTGACATTGATTGTAAAGCGCTTTGGGTGTACAGTAGTACATAGTAAAGCACTACATAATATATTCCTTCCTTCCTTCATTCATTCATCAGGTACAGGGAGAATAACTTGTTTTCAGTTTGAACACAAACTTTTGGGATCAGGAATATATATATATATATTTTTTTTTTTTCCAGCTGACTCTAATGTTCAATATAAATCGTGTATATAAAATAAAATATCCTAGCAACTAAAGCACAACTTGATGAATGGTGGAGTTAAGCATAGGCTAAACAGATTTCCCTGGATAACCTCAATTAAAAAAAGAAGAAAAAAACCTGCAAGTGAGGGACAATTTTTTTTCTTAACTTCTGTAGGGGAGAAACAACAACTTTGGACTCATTGTAAGTAAATAAAAATATATTTTTATAAATACATAAAAATAGACAAATAAATGGTAACACTAATAAGGTTACATTAGTTAACATTGGTTAATGCATTAACTAACATCAAGTAACAATGGACAATACATGTTACAGTATTAATATTTGTTAATGTTATTTAATAAAAATACAACTGTTCATTGTTAGTTCATGTTGCCTTAGGTCCATTAAATAATATTAACTGACAACACTTTAGTTTTTAGTAATGTATTTATAAATGTTGAAATTAACATCAACTACGAATGTAGTTAACTAATGTTAACAAATGGAACCTTATTGTAAAGTTTTACCTAATAAATAAATAAATAGCCCAAATAAAATCTAACTTGACTGAACTCCTCTGTACAATGACGAGAGAATGTGAGAGAGATAGCAGGCGAAAACTCACTAACAAGATAAAGCCTACATGACATTGCATTAGAAAGTTGTGCCAATTGGCTAAGAAGATTGCTGATGAGCTTCATGGAGTCTTTAATCGCTCTGATAAAAGCTGAAGTTCACTGCATTACAGTAAGTCCACAGGCTGTTTTTACATGACACAAGCTAGACAGAAGAGCTTCTAAGGACACTTGGTAACTTCATGCACTTTTACTGAAAAAGACATAAGACACATTTGAAACGCACAAAAATCCGATCACTCAATCCAGGTACACATGAGCTATAGCGACCATACCTGATCCGACAAATGACCATGGACACGATGCAGGAGTGAGAGTGTGGACTAAGGCCCTATTTACACCTGGTATTAAGATGAGTTTTGGTCGATTGAATCACAAGTACATGAGGGAGACACAAATCCGTTTACACCTGGGTCCTCATTTATAACCATTGCGTACGCACAAAACTGGCCCTGAAAGAGGCGTATGACACTTCCGACGCACAAGTTGTGATCTATATAAACAAACTTGACGGGTAAGTTTGCACCTGCACGCAAACTCTGACCCATGCGTACGAACATTTTGGAGATGGAGCAGTTTGGCGACACCGATGGTGAGCTGTAGTTACATGTCTTTTTGGTCACTTTTAGACAGAAAATCTAAATAAAATTTATACATATAAAGAAAGATAATACAAATATAATTTCACTCACCAAGCCTATCACATGAAGCAAACATCCATCCTTTCTTAAATGTCCGCGCTAGCGAGCGCGTTGGGCCGTGAAGTGAAACTGACGCATAGCATAACACATCTAAAACCGTAAATCTTCCTTATAAGTCCTAATCATAAATACAGTTCATGTTCACAATAACAGTTTAAATAAATAAATGATTTAAACTTTGTTTTACTTCTGTTGTAAAGATTTAGATTAAATATGCCATTCTGATTAAACACTTAAATTACATGAAATCATTACTGAGAAGTTACAACATTTTTTATAATCAATTAATAGAAATATTTGTTGTGGATGCAATTCTTTCGAACATTTGTCCTCTGGCATGTGGTGTTTTAATGTTTTAACTACAGAGATAATTGCTTATGATAATAGCAGATTGTCTGAGAAAATAGTTTCGTGCAAATAATGACCAACGAGGTCTATCTGTTTCCATTAAAAACATAAATCGATTAAAAATACTCTTTGGCCAGTGGAAAAGATTGTGAAAAACTTTCTCCGAAATGTATTTTACACTATTTGATTTATTTATTCAAAAATAGGCAAGGATAGGCTACTAAATTATTTTTATTAATGTAACTAATGTGACAGCACATCCGCATTTCATATTCTCCTGATGTCTTGTAGCCTACTGTTAAACATGTTATCACGTGGGTGAATAATCATATGCAAATGATATGCAGATGAGGATATGCATAGTAAAACTAGGCGTTGTAAGCTCCATATATGGTTGTTTCGGGGAGGAGACGCATGTGCGCACAATCTTCCGCTAACTGGGATTTATAAAGTGAATTCTGCGCAGGTCATGGCGTACGCACGGTTTTCTAAGTCTGAATATTTTTTTGCGTACGCCATTTTTGGCTTTCTGGCGCACGTACACTTTTAGTAAGGATCCTACGCAGTTTTATAAATGAGGCCCTTGGTGTTTTAATACGTCTCTTTTGTCCACTTTCAACCACTTCTGTCCTGATTTCTTTGAGGAGAGGGTCTATGGTAAGAGGGTCTCTTGAGGAGAGGGTGTATGGTCTATGGCTGGTAAATTAATGTGTTTTTCTATCTAATGGACAAAATAAGCTTGCGCATTTTACATATGAACATGCCCGGAGATGATGGAAAAACACACAGAGAGCAGCAGCTTTCATTTCTGCTCTGATAGCCACAAGACCATAATAAGGAATGGTGAGATCATTGTGCTTCATACATTTTTCATCTTCAAACCAAACTTGGGTCTCCAACCGTCAAAGTTTAATCCGGTCTGGCTAGTATAATGTTAATGCATTAGGCCAGTAGGGGGAGAGTAGGTGGTATTTTATGTCTGTTTAAACCCATTCGACCACATGAGCATTTACAATACGAAAGCAATCCAGTCAAATGCATTTTCGACCCTGGAAGTGGTCGAAAGTAGACAAGCTCATAACAGTTTGGACCCCGTTTACACCTGTATTTAGCGTCATCCCTTATCTACTTCGGCAGCGGAGGGAATTTGTTGTGCCCAGGAGTAAAACAAAAAAACGAACTTTCCTTTATTCCACTTGCTCTTAAATTGTTTTATAAATAACTTACAGGTTTGATTGTATGACGCCTGATGTATTTCAGGGTTTTCTGCATATCTGTTTGACTCCACCTGTTGTTTTGTTGTTGTTGTTTTTAAATTTGTGTTAAATTAGGTACATAAGGTTGTCTTGAGTATGTGTTATGTTTGATACATTGCAGGGTTTTTCTCTACAATATCCTGCCTTGTCAAACTCGAAATAAAACTAACTAATCCACTTGTGAGCCGATCGAGCAAAACGCATCCTAATACCAGATGAAAGCAAGGCCTAAGGGTTCTCCGATTGATTGGTGCGCTTTCTTTCCTCCCTAAAAGCCCAAACATGCCCAAATCAGTTAGATCATTGATTGTCATAAAATACAGTCAACTGCTAAACTGCAGTTACATGTGCAAATGAAAGCAAATTACGAATGCAAAATACAGCTTTTTGTCACTATTTAGTTTTGCAATTTAAGCAACATAACACCGGCATTATTTTTACAGTGTCCTTGCATGTGGTTTAATGTGTAACTACAAAAAGGCTATTAAGTTTTGTGTTATGCGGAAAGGCTCAGTGATTTGAATCTTAAAGAACGATCGCTTGTTTGTCTGGCCAGTGAAAACAGCACACAGTGTCCAATAACAGCGCATGAATCTTTCAGAGCCATCTGATGCCATCATGCCAGGACAGTGACTCTAAACTCTCTCAGATGAATCAAATGACAACTGTGGTTCTCACTGGTTTCTTTAAACAACTCTACAAGCGATTCAAATCTGGATTGTCTTTTGCAGTCACAACTTTAAAAGCCCTTATTTCCAAACGCTTTGGAAAAGTTTTTCACCAGATTTGATGATTAAAGGCATATTGATGAACAGTAGCTTGGTCAAGCCCAGCAGAAGAGTCCCCTAGAGTTCAGTTGCTTAGTGACATTAACAAAGAGAGCTACAGAAACAACAGCAATCTGATCAGACATTCTAAAGACAAAGCTGTTATCATGATCTCTTCATAAAAGCAACATAGGTCTAATAAATGCTTGAAGAAAAGGAAAGATGGGTTTCTTAAGCAAACCTTTCAGTTATCAGAATGAGTCAGTTAACATTTCCTTATCAGGACAGGCTGAATAACTATTTCTATCATGCTGACAGATAAAGTGCAGTAATCAGGCATGTGACTAGCTGACAAAAGACAAAAAACTGACATGACGTGAAGGCCGAGTAACCCATACTTGGAATTTGTCCTCTGCGTTTAATCAATCCAATTTAAGTTAGGCTAGTACATAAGGAGCAGTGAGTATTAAATAGACACACAAACCTGGAGCAGTGGCCAGCCATTTTTGCTGAGTGTGGGGATTACATGCCTTGCTCAAGCGACCCTCAGTCATTTCCTGCAGGTATTGAGAATTGAACTTACAACCTTAGGGTTATCAGTCTGACTTCTATAACCATTAGGCCACGACTAAGCATTTTATAAGCAACAACACTTGCAGAGAAGCTTTTTCAGAAACTTAAAATGAACAGTGCAACGCGTAAGACTATTTATTTATATAATTACATAATTATAGAAATAATTATATAATTACAATATAAATTTTTTTTCCCTCAGATTTCCCCAACTCATGTGGGTCTGGTCATACTTTTAAGGTCAGAAATATGGAAAAATCACATCCCTGAGTAATATGTGTCCTGCTGTCAGTTTGTTGCACCCATAGTGCACTGGGCATGTTGCCGTACAAGGCCATTTGCACCAGTCTGCTATAGATACGCCTACCAGAGTCAAATACCGCCCAGCTTTAATAGGAAATAATTCTTAGCAAATTCTAGGTCACAATGGTGTTGACATGTACTGTTCCAGGGTGCAAAAATGCAAAAAAAAAAAAAAGAAGCAAGTTACTTTTGGTTTCCAGTGAAGGATCCAGCATGTTGTAGGCTGTGGCTAAAGGCTGTAAAAAAAATTGTAAATACGGAGAGAAAAATGCAACGGAAAATCTTAAAAACCTCAGTGTTTGTAGTCAACATTTCCAACTGGATGAGCACGAAGACAGTGTTTTAGGCCAAACAGAGGGGACAAAATTTAAAGAAACTGTTCTGTCAGTTCCGCCAAACCTCCATAGCAAAACAGTCGCTGGTAAGAAAGCTGTTGCCATAATGTTTAATTTTTACCATAATGCCTTCTAAAGAGTAGACTAAGTACGATAATGACTGTTCTGTTAATAACTCAGCCAATCCGACTGTCCATGGGCTGGGATACAAATATGGGGAAGTATAATCTGTAGTTTTCACGAAAGCCTGCGAGCGTTTTGCATCATCCGACGGACTTTTACTGACAAATAAACATGAATTTCTCGGTCCAGGTAACACGGAGAACATTGTTCATTTAGCCTACATATACTACCAACATTGAAACAATACAAAGCGGATTGAAAATAAATAAATTTACACTTTAACGTAAAGCAGTTTTGATTTCTATGCAGTTGAATGATTAATTCACTTTGCAATTTGCATAAGCAACTTACTGGTTCAAACATATTTTTCTTTGCTTCTTTTTGGAAACGGAGATGTTGTACTATTTCAGAAGATCCGTATTAGTGCCACCTCTCTGCTAAGTTTCCACTGTAAATTTATTATGGTTACATTTAGAGGACTGTACAAGCAGATCATTTCACTGACACCGGACTATTACAAAACAAGGAAGCACAACATTAAAATTAATTTTTGTTATGGTTAAAGGCTGATGACTGTCAGTTAAATGGGCTCTATGGTTGAATGGGTTCTATACTATATAAAAATACATGACAAACTAGAATGAAGTTTTGCAGTAAATTTACCTATGTTACACTATACATCACATAGTGTCTCTCTCTCTCTCTCTGACAAGTATTTAAACTAAAGAGCACAAAATAGAAAATTAAATAAATGCAATTATAAAAGTAACGACCAAACAAAATTGACCAGAATAGGTTATAAAAAAAATGCACCATCACCCATATAAAGGAGCAAAAGACACCTAGCAATGAAATAGAACAAGAGAAAGATGCTTCATAATGCTGTAACATTCAGGCAAAGGTCAAGTTCTTTTAAAATCACAGACAATTTGGCTGATTCAAATAATATTTATATTTCCTACTTATGAAAAATCATCCATGCCTGAAATCACAGCAACATGTATGAGCGAGATTAAGCATAAGCCAAGCTACAGGTCTCACAATATCATTACAGTCACCTTCACTTCATCTTCTGTCGCCACACTGCTCGTTGTTTCAGAATCACGATTATCCTCAATGATTCCACTAGTTTGATTGTGGGCCTGAAAATCCTCATCTTCATCACCATCCTTACTAAGAGTATTATTGTGGTTTCCAACTTCCTTGTTCTCACTGATGTCAATTTCAGTCATGCATGTTTCATCCAGGCTGTTTTTCCTGGCTTCTGATTGGCTCAGAGATTCAGCAGTATTTTGGAGGCCCTGTTGTTTAGGGTCTGATTGATTATCCTGTGAAGCATTCTTCTCCGAGTCAAAACTAGCTTCTGACATTCCTGAAAGTAAACATACATATGAGCAACTGACCAAGTTCTTTTCCCCTTCTGGTGCTGAATTCAAGTAAATGTTAGAATTCCACAGAGACTGATGTTTCAGGAAGGGGTTCTGCCATTATACATACATAACGGAACAAACATCTACTTTAAGTACAAACCACCTGTAATTATTACAGGTCAATGACCAAGAACCAATTTTGATGGCTGATATTCAGACCTGGCAAAATATGGTTTAGTAAATCGAAATACAGTGTATGCACCACATTTCTTTTAGATAATGTTTTTTGACAGAAAGCCAAATACAGTCCTTCTTATAAACTGTAGACTGCTACTTGCATTCCTTTACACAAAGAAATGCAAATTCAGGCCTAAAAACGACATTTTATACATTTGTAGCATGTACAGCAGTGACTAGTGACTAAGATCCACCATACACTACTCACATCCAAAATATTAAGTTTAATAAGGGAAGAGTTAAATTATAAAGTAGACTAAACTCACAATAGTGAGTTTATGGCTGGAGAATTAGCCAGACTCTATTATGATAAGCTATACATTTGAATGAATATTGAAATGTATGTATGTATGTATCTATGTCTGTCCACATAGAGACTCTCCCATGATGCTCATGTATCAGTAAGAGTTAAGTTAACCTAAAAAATGGGGTAAAAGGTTTGTATAGTGAAGCTCCAGTTACACATGGTGAACTGGTGAACTCTACAAAGGAAGGCTCAAGTGTTATTTAATTATTGATGTCTTGTCTACATATTTTCATATCCAGCAAACAATATAAAAATTATATTCAATACCAAAAGCAACATCATACTATTATCATGCTGCCTCACCTGTGTCATTTACAGTAAGTCCAATTTTATGTTTATTGGTTGCCATGCAAACGTGTCCTAGTTTTGAAGATTGGTTAACCATTCATACATATATTAACCATGATTTTACTACAAATAAAACAAAAAAACAATGCTTACTATAGTTATAAACCATGGTAATCATGGTTTTGCTACACTAACCGCAAGTTTAACTATGGTATTTGTGGTAAAACTGGTTATACAAATGGTAATCAATTTGCCCAAAATCATGGTTACTACACTTTTACTATAATACAATCATGGTTAATTTTCATATCTTGTATAAGTGTAATTTTAAGCATCTATTTAGTTTAAATAGAAGGAGGGTAAAAGTAGGCCACAGACAATTGTAGGAAGAAGCCCACTGTTCCTTCAAAAAAAAAAAAAAAACTATTACGGCGAAGGCTTCACATTGGAATATCTCACTTAGGTCACGCTAGTTTGAACTCTTCATTGGACCGTCAAGTCACATGACGGCATTAATATTCATGAACAATTCCTTTGCCATAGTAGCATTCGTTATTTCGCGTCGTGGACACGTAAACTCTTTTCTACTTCCCATTGTAAAGCAACGTCACAACACGTACAAACAAAAACAAAACAAGGTGTATATTTAAAAGCATCCTCTTTATGAACACACGTTTTGTTGTTTAATTAATGGCATTGTCTTATTCCTTCCTGGAATTCAATCTCTCACTGTTGCACCCGCACGTCACAAAGTTGCTATTGAGTTACTTCCTTTGCCTGGAGCACTTCAGTCCAGTTACGTTACAAAACGCAATAAACATGCCCTTTTACTCTCTATACCGCTTTTATATCAACGATGATTCCTTAATTAATCATGAACATATGAATGATAAGGAATATGAAGAGCTGACATTCCGGTTTTTTCGCCTCCTCATCTAAAGAGTGAAATAATAGATTCATAAAAAAGAAGTCGACAGTTTGGTATACTGAATTTCCTTAAGTTACTTTTCCCCATGGAAGAGGAGGCAGAGGATCAACCCTGCACACTGAAGCCATCATGCCTGCCATCATACATTCATGAGCACCGATGCAACAGTTGACTCTGTTCAACAGCACTCACCTGCTCACAGATTACAACTGTTCTCTTTCCTGTTGCACAGCTCGTTCCATAAAAATGATCTTGGCTTGAGTTTGAGTTGCTGTGTGTATCACAGCATTCGATACACAGCGAGTCCCTCCTCAGCTCAGTGAAAGTCTTTACAAACACACCCGGAAGAGGACGTGTGTGTCAGTAGATATACTGGAGCCACAGCATGCCTGTCTCCTAGCGGTCAAAATAACAAATGCCAACACCGACCAAACAATAAACATCGTAGGCTACTGTAACCACAGAACCAACTCAAATATAAATGTGATATAAATAATATATATTTAACCAACTCAGAACCATATAAACCAACAAAAATTATAAACCAACAAAGAATATTTTATTTTTTGATTTATTTTCATTCTATTTTATTATTATTTATATAGGCTACTGTTTATTCTTATTTTAAACGAGCTTATTTATTATATTTTTTGAATGTATATATTTTAATATTTTTGAGTAAAGTTTTAGTAATTTTGTTAGTTTTTGATATGTAGCTTTTATATTTATATTTATTTTTGTGTTTTAATAATTTTAGTACTTAATCTTAAGCTAATTTTCATCTAATATTTGTATTTTATTTTATGTCAGCTGTCTTCAGAAAATGCATTGAATATATTGACTTGACATTTAGTCCAAAACAATTGTGTGGAGGTTAAACCGATGACTAATATACGAAATAAAACTACTAAGCAGTGTGGTCTCCTCATGGATCATTCCAAAACGTAGCATGAAGATCACAATAATGGGTGTCTTGTAAAATCTGCTCTACCTTGGTAAACGGACACAATTGTCTTATCAAATTAGCCTATTTATTTTTTAGAGTGGGATATCTACAGTATGTTGAGTGCAAGTACGCATAAAAATTCAGCCACTAGATGGCATGGTATTCTATGTATGTCTTAGTGTACAACAGCCCACACGCTAGGGCAGACCAGGGCCCTTAGGGCAAAGTTGACCATAGATATAGTGTTTATCTATGAAAGTTGACAAATAATCACTGCCAGCAATGAACTTTCATTATACCCGGTATGCCATTTCAAAAGATGGCGAAAAAAAAGCTTATATTCGTTTCTAATTTATCCTTTTTTTTATTATTATTTTTTTTTTAAACTTTTTTCTATATTTAGCGAGCATTTTACATTTTTGCAAATGTAGTGAATATTAGTGAATTTTATTGTGATTTTATTGATAATGCTATTGTTAAAATAATTTTTAATATGCAGTTTGATATAATGCAACATTTAGTTTTGGCCCAGGACTGAAAAATCTTTGAGCATCTCTGCTGTTGCGGTTTTTTAAATTAGGATAAAAAAAATGAAAAAATAAAATAAAATAAGTGTTATGTTTTAGCCTGTCAAAAGTTAACTTGTTAAGTTAAGTTTAAAATAAAGTTACCATTAATTAAATATGTTTAACATGTTCATTTAACACACATAACACACTTACCATATTTGACATTATTACTTTTCATTCTCATTTCTAAAGACAAAAATCACAAGATTAATCATGATTATTTTATTCTGTCAACAGCCTTTTAACAGTAAGAAAAAGAAGAGAAAAGTACTTATAAAGCATATCTGAATTCAATGCCATCACTAGGGGCCACTAAAGACCACACATACCTGCAACTAACTGAAGGTCTGTTTTAAAGTTAAAGGTCTGTTTATCAGGATGGTGTATGGATATAGAATCGTTAGTGTATTAGCAGGAAACGTTTTAGTCAAACAATCTTTGTATAGTTAAAAAAAACTTTAAGAATAAACACCACATATGATTTTCTTGTCTTAAATTTATTTGCTCTTATTTTGTATTGAGTGACGGCCGATGAAATAATGATACAAATAATCAATGATCAAATTACATTACATGACGGTGGGTGTTAATAAATGCACTTAACACTAATGAAATGGCAACAAATTGCTACTGTGACAAACAAATAAAATGCTACAGGTGTTGAAAATATGTACAAACATAAAAACCTGTATATTTACAGAGTATGACAAAAGTTTGGACATTACCATGAAACGATTTCACTTACCAACTTCTGTACATAAAGTACAATTGAATCAACATTGCACTAAATGAGCACTGAGACTGAGAGAAAAACATCTCTGTGGTTTTTACCAACATGTGACTTTACTCTAATACTGGGTATTCATAAGCCAAAACAAAACAGCAAAACTTTGTGAGCATAACAAGAAACAGACCCATACAGTACAACATTATTAATATAACTGACACAGAAAAGAAATAAACCAATATTGTGTATATAAAATTGCTGATTGAAATTCAAAAGGCATAACATAGAAACAGTGCATTATAGGCTCAAGTATGGAGACATAAACACTGGGCTAGAATAAGAAATTATGCATTTGTGGCTTTCTCATAACTGTCTGGGGAGAAATGAAAACATTTACATTAACATACATGATTATGCTTCAGAGACTAGAGTCACATGGGATATTTTTTAAACATTGAGAATAGAGCCAGCTATCTCATTGTGCTCATAAAAGTACTTATAGGAAAACCAACTGTTGGCAGATTCCATGTAGTCCATGCTAAAAATAGTGTCTTAACCATGTTTGATAGAGGGAAACATCTTTCAATTTTTTTTCATCATCTTATGGTCTTATAATCTTCACACCTACCATTTTAACATCTCAAACTACATATTTCCAAAGTATATGATCAACCCTTTCTAATTAATGGGTCTGGCTATTTCAGTAATTTCTGAGGACAATTATTGCAATGGCATACATTGGCATTATATGGATTTTAAATTTGCAACTAAGGTTATCATAAAGATTTTCAATAGGGTTCATGTCTAGGCTTTGTGCTGGCTGGTCAAATTCTTGCACATCCGACTCAATAAATCAATACTATATAGAAATTACTTTGTGCAAAGGGGTATTGTCATTTAGAAACAGAAAAAGACCCTGCCCAAACTGCTTAATCAAAGCTGCAAGTACAGAATTGTCTGGAATGACATTATATTGTGTAGCATTACAGGGATAGTTCTATCTGCAACTAAAAATGAAAATTCTGTCAAGACGTTTCTTTCCCTTCTTTTCTGCCCCTCCATTTCAAGTCTATTAAACCAAAACTTTGATGCTTCAAAAAGTTCATAAAGGCATCATAAAATGTAATCCATATAGGTGAGATATGATGGCTTTAAATGATTCACATAAAAAAAAGTAATCAACACACATGCATAGAGCAAATCAATATAGTAAACGGAAGCTCAAACATGCTTTCTTGATAAGCGAGAATCAATTAAGTTTGTTTCCACTGGAATTAATGGAATAGCCAAACTCATTTATTAGAAGGTGGTTTCCACATACTTTTGCCCATATAACGCAGCATCTCATTCATCTCAGCCAATTTTAAAATAATAACATTGAACATTGAGACTAAATATATAAAACATCTCTCTGGAAATTGTTCTGCACATGAGTATTGTGGATGGTAAATATTACAGGTAAAGTAAATGAACAAAAGTCATGAGTAGAAATAAAAAGTTGGAACTGAGCTGAATCTATGCTAGGTACTTTTTGACAGTTACATCCAACAGCTCCACCACCCTCAATCCTGAGATCTGAATGGCCAGTTCTCAAAATGGCACTAAAAAAGCAGACATTAGGGTTTTGAATGAACTTTTGCATCTATCTATGGCGTGATCTAACAGATCTTAATTTTCAAGATCCTTTAAGTGCCATGATCAGTGGACAATCCTAGCACTGAAGTTTGCGAATACTGCGGGAAATTCTCTTAAACTCACGCTGACCCTTCTGCCAGCGCTTCAGTGATGTGATGACTAAATGTCCATCCATCTTCTGGCCCATCACCAGATAAGCCGCGTTGATGTCATTCATTTCGTCGCACACACACTGAAGACCATCTTTCAGCCAAAGAACTGTCTTCCTGAGGTCACGCTCAGTGACGCCACCATTTAGCTTGTAGATAGTCTTGCTCTTGGTTTCTGGAATGATCTTTGTGTCGCCATTCATGTAGGAGATCTCCTTGACTTTGATCTTTAAAGCTAGTGAGTAAATAAAATTGAAGGTTGGGGACAATGTATATAAACAACTGCTTAAATTCATTGCAAACTATATATATATATATATATATATATATATATATATATACATATACATATGTATGTATGTAAATACAGTTGTGTTCAAAATAATAGCAGTCCAACATCACTAACCAGATCAATCACTGTTTTTGGTAGAAATTATATTTCTACATGGCAAATAATTTACTAAATAATCTATAAAGTCACGACATGCATGCTGCTGATTCTGTCTAATTGAATCATTAATTGACAGCAGCGCATTCAAAATAATAGCAGTGTGGAGTTCAATTAGCGAGGTTATTCATTCAAAAAAACTGGTGTCAAACAAGTGGCCCTTATTTAAGGACCAAAGCAGTACTGTACTGTACATGGTGGTTATAGTGCATTTCTCTCTGAAAATCTGAGTAAAATGGGCCATTCCAGACATTGTTCAGAAAAACAGCGTACTTTGATTAAAAAATTGATTGGAGAGGGGAAAACAAAGAAGTGCAGAAAATGATAAGCTGCTCAGTTAAAATTGTATCAAATGCTTTAAAATGGCAAACAAAACCAGAAAGGCGAGGAAGAAAGTATTTAGCATATAAATACTCAGGCTCGGAGGCTGCTCACTGGTTTTCATCGAATGAAGCGAAAAATCGCTCGTGGCGCCAGCACGGTCAGGTTATGCAATATTCGTTTCCTCTTCTAGAGAGAACCGAGGTTACATACGTAACCGAGTACATTCTCTTACGAGAGGTTCTCTCGTATTGCATAAGTTGCTTACGCTACGGGAACCCATTATAAACGCAGTGCGCGCCATGCATCCACTTCACGAGTCCCAGGGATTCCCGGGGAACATAAATAGTGGGAATCAGGCGGCCAGCAGCGCGGGCCGGCACATGTTCATAAGCACTTATAGGGCATACAGAACGGCGTTGCCGGTCTATATAAACCTTCCCATACATTGCAGCTCAACCAGGAGAGCTAAAGTTGCGAGAGAGTAGTCTGTGCACGATCAGACGAGGCAACACCTCTAGTGGAATGAGCCCTGAAGCCCATAGGGCATTGCAGACCTTTAGACACATAAGCAGATGCGATAGCGTCCACTATCCATCTGGACAGGCTCTGTTTCGAGGCAGCGAGACCCTTGGTGCGCCCACCAAACGAAACAAATAGCTGCTCCGAGCGCATGAAAGAGGCGGAGCGCGTAATGTAAGCCCTCAGCACCCTAACAGGGCAGAGGAGATTACCATCGCTCTCAACTATCGGATGCTGGCAGAGCCGATAAGGAAATGACCTGCGCTCTGAAGGGAGTGCCCATAACCTTAGGGACATAGCCATGCCTTGGTTTGAGGATGACTTTAGAGTCATTTGGCACGAACTCAAGACACGTAGCGCTAACAGACAGCGCGTGCAAATCCCCCACGCGTTTAGCTGATGACAGAGCTGTCAGAAAAACTGTTTTGAGCGAGAGGTATTGTAGGTCCACGGAGTCTAGTGGTTCAAAGGGGAATGCTTTCAGGGCCTCTAGGACCAAAGAAAGATGCCATATGGGAACCGACGGGGGTTGCCGGGATTCATCCTCCTGGCTCCTCTAAGGAAGCGGATGACAAGCTCGTTCCTTCCTATTGACCGACCGCGCGCCGACTCAGCGAACGCTGCAACGGCCGCCACATATACTTTGAGCGTGGATGGGGACCTCCCCTTATCCAACAGCTCTTGAAGGAAGCTAAGCAACCACGGGACCCCTACGCGTTCGTGGATTTAGATTTTTGTCGCCACACCATTTGGAGAACACAGACCATTTAGACGCGTAGAGCCGTCTCTTAGAGGGAGCTCTAGACTGCGTGATCGTATTTATAACCCCTTCTGGCAGGACAACGGGTATCCGTTGATTAACCATACGTGCAGATACCAGTGCTCTGGATGGGGATGTCAGATTGAGCCGAGGGCTTGAGAGAGGAGATCTCTCCTCACCAGAATCGGCCATGGAGCTGTGCGTGACAACCGCATCAGCTCTGGGAACCAATTTGGTTCTCCCATCACGGGGCTATAAGGAGTACCAAGTGGCGCGTTTCCCTGATTCTCCTGATCACCTGTGACAACAGTGAGACCGGAGGGAAGGGATAAAGTGGGCGGCTGGGCCAGATTTGGGCCAGCGCGTCCTCGTTCTTCGAAAAGAACCTTGGGCAGTGAGCGTTGTCTTCTGACGCAAAAAGGTCGTCCTCCGCTTTGCCAAACAGGCGCCAAAGCAATTGGACTGTCTGGGGGTGCAGGGACAATTCCCCTGGGGAAACATTGTCCCTGGACAGTCAGTCTGGGCCGTCGTTCAGGTGGCCCGGCACATGCGCAGCTCTCAGCGAGCGCAGAAAGTGCTGAGACCATACGAGAAGGCGTTCTGTCAGATTGCAAAGAAGATGCTGCCCTTCTGGAAAGATGTGGCCAGGTGTCGGACACGGCGTGCACGCTGTGTCGATAAACGAGCCGTCATAGCCACAGAGTCCAGTTCTATCCCCAGAAAGGAAACTGACTGACTGGGCAGTAATGAGCTCTTGGTCCAGTTGACCGTGAGACCCAGGCTTTCCAGATGACTGAGGAGCACTGTTCTGTGAGATAATCAGCCAATCGTCCAAATAGTTCAGAATTCGCATGCCCTGATTTCTCAAGGGGACGAGAGTCGCGTCCATGCACTTCGTAAATGTACGGGGTGCTAAAGACAGGCCGAACGGAAGAACGGTGTATTGATATACCTGACCGTCAAAGGCGAATCTCAAGAATGGCCAGCTGTCACCTGGGTCCATTCCTTCAGCTTCGTCTCGTGAGGCGGCGGCAGTGAGGGCCGAAGCCGGCAGCTGCGCATCCGGGAGGGGCAGAGAGGGAGAGAGTGAGGTTGGCAGGATGAAAATCAGTGAGCAGCCTCCGAGCCTGAGTATTTATACGCTAAACCACGCCCCTTTTGGCAGGCTGTGACGCGTAGAGGGCGCGAGCGCCCTCATTAGGCGTGACATCACGCGCGAGGCTCAGTGGTAGGCTGCTGCAGTCGCCGCAGGTCAGCCAATGAGCACGCAAGATAGCCTGCTCTAGGTCTGCTAGCTGCTGCACTGCGTTGACAATAAATGGAAAAATTAGGATAATTTTTTGGCTTCATATCTCGAGAAAAGATGACATTACCCGTAGCGTAAGCAACTTACTACCCTTTGAATAGATAGAAGAATAGCCAAAATGGCAAAGACCCAGCCAATGATCAGCTCCAGGGTGAGCAAAGAAGATAGTATGAGTATGACTATGAGTATGAGTATGCCATAGTATGAATATGATTCACAAAAAAGCTAAATCTTCAAGAATTTTCAGTAAATGTAAACTTTGTAAAGAAAAATGCAGACACTGCTTTTTTTTGAACAGCGTAATATTCCTTTTTCTTCACTTTCTATAAAGTAATAACAAATTTGATACATTTGTCTTCATGTTTTGATTTCGAATAAAATGTGTTCCCAATGCATTTGCGTGTATTGAAATAAAAGTTATAAGGTTTATGAGCTTTACTCACTTTTTTAAACAGACTGCTATTATTTTTAATAAGTAAACTTTTGTTTCTCTGTACACTTAAAAATAAACGTTCCTCAGTAATTCTTTGCAGATATTTGTTTCATTTTCACATAGTCTGCTGAAGAGTATTAAAGGTGGGGTTTGTCATTTGGAAAATGACCAGCAGATTTTGAAAATACAATTCAAATGGTCCTACCTTCTTTCCTCCAACGCTGGCTCTGACTCCACCCATTCGAAGAACATGCAATCATGCACGAGATTGTAATGACGATTTACTACTAATCATGGAACCGGCTTCACTGACGAGATGCGCATGCATCACAAGCTTTGAGTATGCGCACGAAGGGGGTCACGCGTGCTGGGGGGAGGGGGGTATGGTCAACCGTTTGATTGACGAACTTACTGTCCAATGATTCCAGGTGGTCTTGGAAATGATTGGCTGGAGTTTTCCGAGTCCTGCCCGTTCCACAGATGATTCAATTGCTTAATTTTCATTTCAGTGCTTCTAACTCAGTGGCTTTAGGTGGGTTAGGAATAGGATTTCAAGTTATTTTGAAAAAAATTTACAAAAAAAGAGAATCACATACCCCACCTTTAAGATGGCTGAGAGTCCATCTTAAGCCAGCGAACAACTGTAAACCACCCTTTGCAGGGTTTTCAGCAACTATATGGTTTTTTGGAGATTTTTTTTAAGATTCTTCAAGTTTTTGAGCTCTTTAAAGAACAGAAAACAAAAAAGTCCCTTGTGGAGTTTAAAGGGATAGTTCATGTTAGTTCACCCAAAAATGAAAATGCTGTTATGATTTACTCCTGTATGCATTTTGTTATTTTGTGGAACAAAAAAAAAAAGGAATTTCTGAGAAATGTCTCATGGCCAGTTTTTTTCTTCTTCTTCACCATATAATTTAATCACACCAAGTGTTGTTTTGGTTGCTTTCATTTTATGGGAAAAGAGAGTTGAAATATTATACAAAATATCTTGTTTTGTGTTCTGCAGAAGAAAAAGAAAGAAAGAAAGAAAGAAAGAAAGAAAGAAAGAAAGAAAGAAAGAAAGAAAGAAAGAAAGAAAGAAAGAAAGAAAGAAAGTAATAAATGGGTGAGTAAAGGATCTTCATTTTTGGGTGAATATGGCTTATATATAGCTTTAGGCTGCATAACCCATTTAGGTAATAAGGAACCTTTATTTGTAATAGTATAAAGCAGAGATACCGCTACATTAATTCAGATGCTTAAAGCAAACATAAAACAAACTGTTTCCTTACCAAAATCATTTTTGCACAGGCTGTCCACAATTTCATTGTCATTCTCATGTTTTTCTTTGCAGGCATCACACACCTTTGGAACTGGGGAAGAAAAAAAACATATTAAAAAAATATATAAAAAAGATCAACATTAAATGAGGGTAAGGGGTGAAGATGCATCTAAAAAGTGACTTAAACTTTCATACCTTCCTTGGTAACTGGCACTAAAGCATCTGCACCAGCGGGTGGTATGCATAGGTCATTATCCAGAGGGAAGCGATCGCAGTCCAGCATGTCCGGCCAAGGAAACCCAAAAGCGGCCATCACTGGAGCGCAGCCGCTCTTCACGTTCTCACACAGTGACCTGCACGGCTGAATCGGCTCGTCCAGATCATCCAGACACACCGGAGCGAACAGAGAGCAGAGAAACTTCTTGGTGTCCGAATGGCACTGTTTCTGCACCAGAGGGGTCCAGGAAGATGCCTGCTGCAGAACCTCGTTCATGGTTTCGTGTCCGAGGAGATTAGGCAGACGCATGTCCGTGTACTCGATATCATGGCACAGGAGCAGGTTTGCAGGTATAGGTTTGCAGTTGCTCTTTTTCTGAAAGAGCTCTGGCTGATCGAAGGCGTATAATCCATGAAGCGCATCCAGATATCCAGGTAAGGTAAGCGTAAACAGCAGTGCCAGATACGCGCGCATCTTTATTTCAGTTATGCGGAGACAGAAGTCTAACGAAGTGTTATGGATAACTGAATTCTCTTCTGTGCCAACCTGTTCTCTAAGGAAAGTCTGGGCGGAGCGAGAGAAGGCGCTCAGATATCCACATTTGTTGCGCTGTTTCCTGCATATAGCCTTGATTTCACAACCTAGTTAGTTAGATGCACACCTAGACAAATAAATTCTTGAATTTGTGAAAAATGTTTTCTGTGAATGTATTACAAACACGTTAGGCTTTTTCTATTCTCTGTACGTTCAAAACGGACCCAAACCTTACAAAAAGATTATTCAGGCGCGCTATTCTTCTTCTTCATCATCTTAAACTAGAAGTAGGGCATACGATTTATACTTTTTATGTACTTTTCAGATATATCAAAGAAAATTATACAAGTGGTTTATTCTTTTTTTTTGCCTGCTTGTAGTTCATAAGAAATAAGATTTCATCAAAAAAATATTCACTGGTGTTTCCCGAAAATGAACGAATGTCTTACGGGTTTGGAACGACATGAGGGTGAGTAATTAATTTCAGATTTACATTGACTTATTTAAATGAATTGATGATGAGGAGGAGGATTATGGTGATAAAGCACTTACACAGTCATATTACTATCACAATAGCCTATTTCATATGAAAATATGCAAGATATCCATTCTCTTTTCTTTTCAAGTGATCAATTGATTTATGAGTTGCTGTAAGGCTTTCATTTGGTAGGTGCATAATTCATATTCTTTGGTGAATGATCCTGTGGTCTTTACCCTTTTCACACTCACAGTCATCTGTCATCATTAAGGCACAATATGAGAAGTTCACAAGTTTATACAATGTGGCTAACATTTTTCATCTATATATATGTGTGCATGTGTGTGAAGTGAAAATGAGAAAGAATGAGAATGATGGAGAAAATAAGAGAAAGGGAGCTGTTGAGTGAAACTGAACTCCTAGATCTGCCTCCTGCAGCATTCATCACTCTGTACGTACGGTCCAGTTTTAAGCCACTGAGTGGTTCACACAAACAAACCCTTTCTCATCTCAAGACAGCCTCCCACCCCTCGTCCCTCAAGAGTTAAAGGAAGCTTAAAGTTGACTGTGACAATTCTGAAACACATAATTCGTTAAGTGAAGACATAGGTTCTTTATAGTGGAAAAGGGTTATTTTTAGATTATTAAAATGTTCTTCACACTAAGAAAAAATTTCCATTACTAAATCAAAATGCCATCTCTGCAAACATAATTTTGAATCCTTTTTAAGAGTGTATAAAGAACCTTTTGTTAAATGGAATGGATCAATTAAGGTTCTTCATGGAACCATATAGATGCCAATAATGTATAAATGTAATAATAATATTGTAATGGTCTGGGTGAATGTCATTTTAAGACCCATGTTTACATTTCCTCAAGTCTTGCATTTGTGAGGAGAATGACGAAGACGAATATATGCTGTGCCATTCTGATCTGGTTTATGCTTTAAAAAAATATATATATATATTGTTAACGGCAACCTGTGTAATGTGGATCATTTACAACACACTATAGGTAACAGTGTGTAGCATTGTTAAGACACATTTTTTAGATCTGTCTTGTCACCCGGTAACTGAGTAACAGTTTCTCCTGAAGTCCTTGTGGAGAAATTCCCCTAAGGCTTCTAAAGGTCAGAGGTTCAGAGGCCCCCATTAAATACAGGTTAGCTGCTGGGGTTTCCCTTCTTTGGGATCCTGCTGGGAAGAAGTAGTCATTTAAAGGCTTGTTTCTAGCTGTAAAGTGATAGCCTTTGGTCTCTATGACGATAAGACAAGTTTTGCTCTCTAGGAGATCTGTGTCCTCCATTTGCCCTTTTGTTGTGCTTATGTTGTGTGTATGTGTCAATATTTGTCTGTCTAGCCAGAGTGGAGGGGTTACAAATATTGATTATATACCAGATAGTGTCTTCTAAAGTTTGGATCATTCAGGGTCTCATTTTATGAGGATTACAGACAATGCATTTTTTTTAAATCAGTGAAACGGTTCTTAAACTGATTTAACAACAACTGTTCAGCTGTTGAACAGTGTAGTCAACTAGTCAACAGTCAACTGCTCTAACTTAACCTTGTGTCAGACAGCTTAAAACTGGTTTAAATAAATTGAATTATCAGTGTTGCTGGTTTTATGAAATCCCCTTTACCCAAAATTACATAATGTTTACAAAAATCATGGTGAAATTTCATGGGGAAGCTTGAGTTTGATTTAAAAATTGTTTCTTATCAGATTTACGCAATGCTTTTGACCTTAGAGCCATTTAGAATTAAATTAACAATGCCTTTTAACTCTTTCCCCGTCATTGACAGAATTTTCCAAGTGGTGCTCACTGCAGAGCCAAATGACGTCCAGCTCCACCACCTCTCTGGACATCATGGGTTGAGCTAGTCCAGCTCCACCTCTGTGGATCTGATAGGTGGAGGGAAAGAGTTAAGGGCAGGGTTAGGGTTCGGATGGAGCTTCTATAACTCCACCTATTATGCCAAATTGCATCCAATTGTCCTTCTTTTCCGTGTTTTCACTTACGGTGGGGGGCGTTATTATGCATATTCTGAAAGAGGGTAGAATCTCTGGATCAAAACACAGGCAAAAAGGGAGCAGCAACAAGCGACAAAAGCATTGCTTATGCACGTTGTATTCTTTGAAAGAGTCTATTTATTCTAGTGCAAATAGCTCCGCCCACATATCTGGTTGGGCCAAACAAAACTACTTTTAGCAATAATGTAGGGGTAAGGCGCATGGTAGAAGCTTTTAACGCAAATCTACCAGAGTTCGAATCCGCCTTTTGCCGAACTCGCCTTACTCCCTTTTTCCCATCACATATTGGACCGGAAAGGCATTTATTTTTTAAATAAAAAATTAAGAAAATATTGGAAAAGTGTAAATAAAGTGTCTAATGTGTGTTTAATAATAAATTGTTTATCGGTTAGGGATAGGGGTAGGTGTAGGGAGGGCTTTATTGTCCCAAATGTAACAGGTATGTTCTGTGTTTCCCCCTTCAGTGTGTTTTTGGTTCAGTCCCTGTGACCTAGTTTTCCCTAGTCAGTGTAATTAGTCATTTCATTCACCTGTGTTCAGTTAATTACCTGATTAAGTTCCTTTGTTTGCCCTTGCATTTATACCATGTTCTCCCTCATTCTTCGTCTGTTCTCGTCTATGTTATAGCGTGTGTAATGTTTCCTGAGTTTTTGTTATTAAAAGATCCTGTTTCTTGTTCCTCCTCGTCTTCGTGTGCTTGCTACCATGTTACGTGACACCAATAAGGTGGTATCCGTTTAATAATTGTAATAGCCTAAACATAATAATTTACACTATACAGTTGCATGCCAATTAATGTACAACACTGAGGTGCAAATAGTAGGCTGTCTGCCTCTATTTATAAGTATAAATAGCATCTAACTAGTTACACTTAATGCAAAGAGTGCATTAAGTGTACTTAATGCTTAACGCAAAGTGTACTTAATGCAAGATTATTATTTATATTTATGAGTAAATATAATCTATCGCTATTTTCCTTTACTGTAAATAGAATCTATTGCTATTTAAACTTAGAGTAAATAGCATCTATCAATATTTGAACTTACTGCAAATAGCCGCTGCCAAAAAAGAATGCATGAAGCTTGAATGAAATGGGTTATTATGTTTAAATGAAGAGGCTTTGTTCTTTTTTTTTTGATGTATTGCAGGTTGAGATATTCATACAACAAAATATTCTGGGGGCCATGGAAGTTTTGTGAAAATGATCAAAGATGCTGTTGGTGGCTGGCAACATTTTTTAAAACGCTTGTGGGGAAAGAGTTGAAATCCAAGTAGAAAATAAGATGCTGTAGTACAAACAGCATTTGTCAAGACAAACTTTGAATGTTAGTTTGACCAAGACTTGCTTGAAAGTTTTTTGGGGAAAAAGGTTTAAAAGGCTTGAAGGGATAGTTCACCCAAAAATGAAAATGATGCCATAATTTACAGTATTGACCCTTATGATGTTCCAAACCTATATGACTTCCTTCTGTAGAACATTAGCATATTTTGAGGCATGAGGTATTTTATAGTTATTAGTTGTTGCTGTATTTTCAATACAAAGAAACTTGATGTTCACCAAAATTGTATGGTTCAAAATATCTTTTGTGTTCTGCAGAAGAAATGGCAAGCAAAGTATCCTATTAACTTTCCTATATTTAAAAGTGTATGCTGAACAAACAGAGATAATTAACTACTAATTAACAACTAATTAAAAAATACAACCTGTGATTAAGTATGTGTAGCATGAATTGTATGTATTTAGCATAGTCTTTGGTCAGTTGTGTTTCTCCTAAGAGTCAGTGCAGGGTTAAAGCTGTCTTCGGACCAGTTTTGAGATATAACCTTCACCTTCAGCCTTCATAGCTGACAGCAGGTTCCCATTAATGTGCCCATGAGAAAATGAAATCCAGCTTGCAGGAGTTCAGCATCTTACATCTGACCTATATGTCTCTCTCTTTTTTTCTTTCCTCAACTTCCAACTGCATTACGCATCACGGTTTCCCTAATACATTTTTTTTAATCAAGATTCACATGTCAGGCCACTGTCATAAATAATTAGAGAACGTATGCTTTCTCTGCCTGTGACCCTGCAGAGGCTAAATCGGTTTGGAGAATGGATGGATGTACTTTCTGGCAAGAACAAATGGGCCTTTGATAGTTAAACATCTTCTAGTGTAAGTTCAGTTCTTCAGCGTATTTATTTCTTGACATTAAAGTACTTTTTATTTTTCAAATACGGTGGTCAAATAACAGGAAAGTATGTTGGCTCATACAAACTGTAAATGCTGCCAGCAGTTGTTATTATAGGGTAAATATTTTGTTTCCCAAAGGGCACACAGCAATCATAATGTAACAATTGCATATATTTCTCATAATTGTTTCTTTGAAATGAATATTCGGTGTTGCTTGTGGTAAAAGAGTCAACATTTCCGGTAAGAAAAATATGTTTTTACTTTGTAAAACTAAAGTAAGTTGTACGGTGATATCTTCAATTGTCTGAGATCAAAAAGGGGAACTTGTTATTTTCCAAAGACCAGAAAAAGATACTTGCAGGTCAATGATATGATACTTTGTTGTTGTCCGGCCATTAAAATAATGTAAAAGGAGACATATTTTTATTATTACAAAAGAAAATAGTTTACTCTTTTAATATTATTTTCAGAGAAAAAACATTGTCACTGATAAGTATTTTAACAATTTTGTCTGCCAAGATCCATTAAAATCAGGGCTGCATTTCTCAAAAGCATTGTGAGCTAAGTTGATCATAGAGGGTTGGCAATGGTTCTATGATCATCGTATAGGCTCAGGATGCTTTTTGGTTGCACAGTATTTTACAGTACAATGCTTACATGTACTTTCAGCACATGCTTGCCTAAGAAAGAACCAAGTAATAATTGACTACATTAAGGTTTTTGTGTAGGTTCAGGGTTAGTACCACTCTACATGTACATGTGGAATGGGATTGTGAAATAAAGTGTTACCAATATTATGTTATATCTTTTACTTTTGACACTATCTGACATATTTAGTCATTACATTTAACCATATGAAATCAACATACATACAAAGATTACTTTTCTAACAAAGTGGAACGTGTTTGAAACTAGATTTCCTTTTCCTTATTGTGAAGAACTTTTAATTGTCATTCAGGGAATGTGGGGGATTAACTCTGGATGAGGTCTAAAGATTCAGCAGAGGGCATTAGCACTCATGTGGACTGTGTCTCCCCTGCTGGGAAGGAAAAGGGCAGTTTAGAGAGAGAAATAAGCTGCAGCCCTAACAAGCTTGTTAGTGTCAGTCTCGGCTCTGCACAGCTTGAGCTGAAGAATTCAATCACACTGCAAACGTATTAATGTAACTTAAGTTCCATGTAGTCATAGAGATTTTGCTTACATGCTGTAATTCAAAAATACCATTCAATAACACATACAGAGAACTGGGAGGTAATTGAGTCAGCATGTAACCAATGGCAGTATAGACTGAATGACTAATGTGGGAAGACTTTCTGCATGTGTGTCTGCGTGTGTGAGTGAATGTGTCTGGGTTTTTTTTCTTTCTTTTTTTTCAAAAGCAAGCCTATATGAGATTAATTTTATTGCTCAAGGTTCTAGTCATTTCTTTCGTAAGTTAAATCTGTAAGTCAAAGTCTGGTCCACACTGAGAAAAACAAACAACTGGCATGTGTTCTTGTTCACTGGCTAGTGAAGTATGAAATTCAGAGGTGCTTATATACCATGGTACCAATTATATATTATATACCATGCTATATTATATTACATACCATGCTGTTTGTTCTTGCCCCACAGATACATACACATATTAATATATTTTGCTTCTCTTCAAAGTAGATGAGATTTCAGTATACAAGTTTAAATCACATACAGTACCACCAATAGAGAAACATTAACTTTTGTACAACATTCATTAATCTATGTTAATCTTCATATATATATATATATATATATATATATATTAATACATATTATTTTTCAATGGTTAATTTATGTCCATTCATTTAGTGTTTGCAATTTTTACAGAAAAAAATCCTATTAAACCATGTCATATACTGTACAGTAGAAAAGTTTTAAATGGTTTAACATTGCATCATATGTAATTTTGCTGTAAAATAGTGTAAAAATAATGTTCTTTGGAATTAAAAACTTTGATTTACTTAATAATTTACATTGAAAAACAGTAAAAGGACAGTTTAGTTTCTTCTTATTTTTGTCATAAGTAATTTGTTAATCAGGTATTTTGTTACATTTTCTGTTATTTAGTTCATTTCTATTGTATTATTTTAGTGTTGTGTTTTACTCTGATGGAGCTTTGACCCTGTGCACCACCATTGGACATGTTTTGTTGGCAGGCCACATGCCACGATGAACTCTGATTGTCTGTACATTTTAAGGTAATAGTTTAGGTAGACTGATAATGTGGTAGTTCAAGTAGACTGGTAAATGAACAGTATTTGTAGTAGGTGTGAGTTGTAAATAGGTGTGAGTTGTAAAATATACAGGCTCCAATTTTACTGAGCCTGTTTTTTGTTTTTACCGTAAAGTTCATGGTATTGTAATGTTACTTTATAGAACTTGTTTAATACTAACCTAATAAATGTTGAAAAAGTATTGTTCATTGTTATTTTTATGTTAATGATTTCATTAACCAATGCTATCGTATATAATCCTAAAGGAAAGATTCAAAAAAAAAAAAATCTTTAAAAAATGATCATTGTCTGCTCATATCACAGTGAAATATTCGGAATGTTTAGTGTAAGACATGCCATTGCATAAATGTCTTGACCTCTCATGAGTCTTGAATGTCATAAAGTGTCTTTGTGGATGACTGTGTTCCCTAGCATGTCTTTTACTTGAGATTTGCTCTTGGTAAGTATATCAGAAATCTAACTTCAACAAAGACTTACTTTTTAACTCCTCAGAACAATAAGAGGAATACTGGAGTTCTCTATTAAAATGAAGGATGCATAGTAGTTACAGAAAAGGGATGAACTGCATGCTGTTTTCTGGGCTGATACAAGAAAGTATTTCATAGAATAGTCTGGAATAGCGAATGTCAAGTTCAACAAAATCATCCACTGCATATAGAGTGTTACATGGGCTGCAATGTGACCCAAGTTGACCCGGGGTATTCCTGAGAATTGCTTTGTGGTTAAATAAAGCCTGGCATCCATAAGAGTTTGCCTGGTGGCAAAAAAAGGTTTACAGGCAACAGCCAAACGACCTGGTGATACATGAGGCAAAACAGACACTCAGTAAACCCCACCTACTGTCTCACACATGTGCACACATTTATTCTCTTGTGACTGTGATTTATTTAAACCAAAGCTACACTACATGTAAAGAGAGTATATTCATCATTGCATGGTAATTTGATAGATGTATTGTTGAATAGATATTTTGTTTGGTTTTGTTGCTGTAGACAGGACTGCTGGGACTGCATAAATCGTAGAAATAATAGAAAAAATCTCAGAAGTGGAGGTAAAAAGATCTATGTGGAACCAGCTGTATCAAGAAAGAAGGAATGCCACGCTCTCTGGAACATAAAATAACAGACAAGGTTGTAATCAAAGACATTTAGAAAATAAATGATTTTCTACAAAATGAAAGATGTAAGCAAATGAGATGTTTTTACATCTTGGCAATCAAAAAATAAAACAAATTTCGCCTGTAATTTTGCTATCATGCAAAAACACTTTAAACAAGCAAAAAATGCAGGCTATATTGCTCCAAACTGTGATGAATTTAGTTGTAGAAGAGTATTGGGTGACGAGATCTATTAAAAACGGTAAAGCTCGCAGTTTCAGAACTTGTGGGCCAGACTGAACTGGTAAAATGACTTTTGATCTATGGTACATTTTCTTCTAATCTATTGCTGTGTTTTGTAATCAATGTTCATGCTAAGTGCTATCACAAGTTCACCAATTTCCTCTTCTGTATCACTTCAAGTCAAGTGTTGCACATAATGAAACTGGCTTTCATCAAGCTGCTGCTGCATGTTGAAGTGTTTGAGTTAAAGTGGCTGTTTGATTATTATGACAAGGCATGATGAATGATTTTGCTGTGGCTTGAAGTCCCACAGCATGAAGGCTTCTGGGAGTCAGAGTAATTTCTTTGTTATTTTTCTTTAGCCAGAAGGCTTTTCCTCTGACTAACTATTAGTACATTTGGGCAGTGTGACAAAAAGGAGATTATCATCTTTGGCCCTGTCCCAAATGGCACACTTCATGTGCACTTGCAGTCTTGTGAACTTACAATGGCCGCCGTGTACACATGTCCATTAAGACCACAAGACCAGTTTAGTTTTTAGACGGGTGCTCGCAAACGCCCCTTTTGGGGCCAATATGCACCCTCGATATGCACTTTTGCCGAGCAGCAAGCCTGCGAGCTCCGCAGCAGACTTCTACTCGACAGGAAAGCAGCATCAAATATGTGTGGTCTCGGAGGAAGATCGCGAGGGCTTAGGGTCCATTTGGGACAGGGCCTGTGTTTGGCTGTTTGTCATCTTTGTTCACCTGAAAGTAAAATTTTATGCAAATAAAATTAATATATTTTGTTTGAAAAACTTTCAGAATAATATTAATGTGGTTTTGTTAGAAAAAGAATGTGTAGGTTTTTCATAAACTTAGACTGTTTGAGCAGTCATGAGTTATGAATTCAAAGGAATTTAATTAAACCTTTCGCACGTAAGTTTAAAATATTCTATCTGACCCCCCAGCGTGAAATTTTTAGAACGTATCACCTTATTATTTCCATTGGGACGCATCATGCTTGTCACGTGACTGTCACAGTTCTGTCACCTGGGTCTGGATTTTCCCATGGGTTTGTGACAGGACTGTGACAGGGCCGATTTGTCATTGGTTTATGTCTAGTCTGGTCCTGTAAGACACATGAGTGTCTTGTTGTTTCTTGTGCCATGTGCTCTCTTGTCTAATTGTCAACCCCGCCATCTTGTTATCTCGTTATTGGTTTATTTCCCCCACCTATCTGCCTTGTTACCTCTTTTGTTTGTTAGCCTATTTAATCTCCCTGTGTTTGCTGTCTTGTGCTAATTCGTGTTACATGTTACGTGTTCCAGTTTGTGTCCTCCCGTTTGTTCCTGGGGTTGGAGTTTGTACCTTTCCTATTTGGCATCCGAATAAATCACTCTGCATTTGAATCCACGTCTCTTGTCTACTTCACGTGACAGTGACACACCACAGCCACAATAGTGCTGTATGGCAGATGTATCGCTTTTATTTCCTTTTATTCTAGGAGCCAAACGTGCTTCACTTGTAGTTTTTGTTTTACACTCGCATACAGTCTCCTGAAGACAAAAAGAGTTGATGTCTATTGTCTCTTATACTAACTGTCACTCCAGTAGAGAGGTCATGGACTGTCATCGGCCAATGAAATTGTTGTCTACGTTGTGTTCTTCAGACACCGGTTACACTGTTCCTCATAGTGTCGATCCAGTCGAAGTGTTGAGTTACACTTCGAAAAAGGAACTAAAATTTTTGTTCCTTCACTCATTAATGAGATCAGATACAATATGGTTTTAGTTAAAAAATTTTTACATTGTGACTGTTTTATAAGCTTACTTTCCGCCGGGTGTGAATATCTCTGTCTATCTTCAGGACAAAATAAAAGAAACCATGACTAGCAGATTTAAGAGATGTGTAACACCGTGTGTGAAGTTTATCCACCAGATGATACACATGACTTGTGTGTCATCTGTTTAGGAGTAGAGCACACTTGGTCAGCTCTCGAGGGGGCTAGCTGTGCTGACTGTAATCGTTTTCACAGTAAGAAAGCTCTGCTCCCAACTAGCTCTCCTTAAGGGGGATGGAAGCCATTTGTCTGCACTCCAAGGCTCGGTTCCCGCAGCTACCGATGCAGTGTGGCGACTTCGATCATGGGGTTTGCAAGTGGAGTTGGGCTGAAGACCTTGAGATGGGTTTATCCCTTTCTCAGGCATCACTCGCCAGCTCCGATGCTCTCTGGCAACATCAATGTATTGTATCTTGTAAAATATAAAATTATTCCAGGCTACAACAAAAGCATAAATGCATTAACACCAGATATGAGCAACCTTTGCACATACAACTGCCTTAAGAAGTTTACTTTAAGTAGTTTCATCACTAGAAGGTCATCTGTCCCTAGAAAACGAGAATCATCAGTGCTGGACTGGGGCTAAAATTCAGCCCATCCAGCCCACACATTTCCCCATTAATGTTTTGCTGTGGTAAGTTCCTTAAATTGGAATAAAGAAAGGTTTAATATTGCAATTTTTTGCAGATTCAAATAAGTCAAGCAACTTGCACTAGTTATTGCTTCAATATAGTGGCGAAAGCATCAAGCAAGTTCGTCAGCACTGTGCGGACGATAGTCCAGATGCTGCAATGTGCTGCAACTGCTGAATGAACTTGTGGTTTAATCAAGTAGCCGTTTCATCGCTGCTTTTGGTCTTTGTTTCCAGGTGCAACAGTGCTTAATATATGGGGGCGTGGTGGGGTTTTTGCCATCGACTCACCGGAAAAAGTTCAGTTGCTCCTGATGGCCTGTCAATCTACTCTACAACCAATCGTGGGCCCCCGCTTGCTCAGCTTTCAACTGGGGCTTCAACCTCTGGGGCTTCAACCCTGCCTAGCCCTATTGTTAATGTGGCCCTGGTTATGACCCAAGACACAGGCTGACTTAATTTAAACTGGTCTCTGGAAAGACCGGAATCTACTCCTGATAGACTTGATGAGTGTTTGCTTTCGGGTCACAGATTATTATTATTATGATTTCTGCTATTGCATACAGTGAGTGCTAATTTAGGAAGGGATGTAATGAGTTTTCACTTTTCGGCTGTTGCCATTTTCTGTTGATTTGGATGCATCTCCCTATCATCATTTACATTTATAATCCTTGTTGCACCCTACTCTCTCATCAGATGCTGTCCCAGTTCAGGGGCTTTATTCTGAAAGACGGTGAAGATGGTGGCCGTACTAGAATAATAGAACACTAAAATGTCATTAAATAGTTTCAAGTTAGGCCTACTGTCAGGATACAGGCACAGAGACAGAGGTAAGTGAATCCAAACACAGCTTTATTGAACGTGACACAAGTGCATAGGTGAGTATTCTCAAAGTTCAGGTGCAGATTTGGTGAAGGTCACTACATGCGGGGCAGATTACAGGTGAAGATGTCCTCTTCAGGTTAATTGATGTCAAGCAGTCACAGATCTTTCATACTTGTCTTTTCTCTTTCAGATGTCGTCGTGGGAGAGACAACTTGACGTGAACGCAGGGACTCAGGAGAATACAGGGTTTCGGGGAACAGGGATCCAGACAGGATTGCAGGAAACAAGGACTCGGACAGGATGTCTGAAGACGGTGGAACAGGAATGCAGAGGTTAGTAATTCACAGGTGAGTATACGTTACTTGGCTGGAAACAGCGATATCAGAGACTTCGGAAGACAACGGGAACTGGTCTGTTCCTGTTGGAGGCTTGACCAAGACTGAGGCTGTGGTGAGTGTTCTTATGGGACTGGGTGATGAGGTAATTGATTGTAACCAGGTGCAGGTGATAATTCAGGGGAAAGTGATTGCAGGTGCGCCAAAGAGGATTCTGGGGACTGTAGTGGAGAAATAGATGGTGACCCATGACAGTACCTCCCCCCTCCCCAAAGGCGCGTCCTCGCGCCGTATAACATCCAAAGGGGTGGGAGGGTGGGCATCCTGGAGTCCAGGACGGTCCAGGCGGAGCAAGCTGGTTAAGGGACCAGGGCGGAGCAGGCTGTGGGCGTGGCCATGGCGGAGCTGGCTGTGGGTGTGGCCAAGGCGGAGCTGTGGGACCCTCTGGCGTCCAGGGCGGAGCTGTGGGACCCTCGGGCATCTAGAGCGGAGCTGTGGGACCCTCGGGCGTCCAGGGCGGAGCTAACGGAGGGAGGAGCCATGGAGGAGGCGGGGCTGAAGATTCCAAGGCTCCGACTGACGGGGACGGAGCAGGTGATACAGGAGACCAGGGTGAAGCCGTAGAGCAGACGAGACAGGGCGATGTTGAAAGGCTGGAGGGACATGGTGACACCGATGGCTCCAGCGACCGAGGCCTAGACTGGGATCCTGAAGACCGCGGTGGACCCGGAGCGACCGAGGACCAAGGTGGAGCAGGATGGAGAGAAGAGGCCAACTGAGCCCGAAGGATGGAGCGACGAGGCGAAGCCAGAGGAGGGTAGTCCCAGGGCGAGGGGGGGTCGATGAAGGACCAAGGTGGAACCGGGGGAACGAGGAAGCCCGGAGGAGCTGGTGGGCTGAAAGGCCACGGCGGATGTGAGGGAGGTAAGAGCCACGGTGGAGGTAATGGACCGGAAGGCTGCGGCAGAGTCCAGGTCCAGGAGGATCGAGGCGGAGACCGGGGATCCCCTGACCCTGAAGGAGTTGGTGACAGGCAGGCACACGGCAACTCCACCTCCTCGAAGCTTATAGGAGGAGCAGTGGGGCTGCCAGGCAGTGGTGAAGGGAAGGTTGAGGAGAGAAGGCTAGGAGGAGGTGGGAGAGGGAGGCTGGGTGGAAATTCGGGCTCTGGTGTCGTAGCTGGCTCTGGCGCAGGACTGGACAGGACCAGCACATCATGGGACTCGGAACTGGATGGGGCCAGCACATCATGGGACTCGGAACTGGACGGGGCCAAAACATCATGGGACTCGGAACTGGACGGGGCCAGCACATCATGGGACTCGGAACTGGACGGGGCCAGCACATCATGGGACTCGGAACTGGACGGGGCCAGCACATCATGGGACTCGGAACTGGACGGGGCCAGCACATCATGGGACTCGGAACTGGACCCATGGGCCAGAGCTGATGTGCGTGTAGCCCACACACACAGAATCGCCGCACACATCACAATCAGCGCTGTGTCTTCTCGTGTGGACTCACGTGTGGTGTGTTCAGGCGGGCAGGCGATGGGGACTGGCTCTGGCTCGAAGACTGGCTCTGCTCTTGCTCGAAGACTGGCTCTGGCTCTTGCTCGAAGACTGGCTCTGGCTCTTGCTCGAAGACTGGCTCTGGCTCGAAGACTGGCTCTGGCTCTTGCTCGAAGACTGGCTCTGGCTCTTGCTCGAAGACTGGCTCTGGCTCTTGCTCGAAGACTGGCTCTGGCTCTTGCTCGAAGACTGGCTCTGGCTCTTGCTCGAAGACTGGCTCTGGCTCTTGCTCGAAGACTGGCTCTGGCTCTTGCTCGAAGACTGGCTCTGGCTCTTGCTCGAAGACGGGCTCTGGCTCTTGCTCGAAGACGGGCTCTGGCTCTTGCTCGAAGACGGGCTCTGGCTCTTGCTCGAAGACTGGCTCTGGCTCTTGCTCGAAGACTGGCTCTGGCTCTTGCTCGAAGACTGGCTCTGGCTCTTGCTCGAAGACTGGCTCTGGCTCTTGCTCGAAGACTGGCTCTGGCTCTTGCTCGAAGACTGGCTCTGGCTCTTGCTCGAAGACTGGCTCTGGCTCTTGCTCGAAGACTGGCTCTGGCTCTTGCTCGAAGACTGGCTCTGGCTCTTGCTCGAAGACTGGCTCTGGCTCTTGCTCGAAGACTGGCTCTGGCTCTTGCTCGAAGACTGGCTCTGGCTCTTGCTCGAAGACTGGCTCTGGCTCTTGCTCGAAGACTGGCTCTGGCTCTTGCTCGAAGACTGGCTCTGGCTCTTGCTCGAAGACTGGCTCTGGCTCTTGCTCGAAGACTGGCTCTGGCTCTTGCTCGAAGACTGGCTCTGGCTCTTGCTCGAAGACTGGCTCTGGCTCTTGCTCGAAGACTGGCTCTGGCTCTTGCTCGAAGACTGGCTCTGGCTCTTGCTCGAAGACTGGCTCTGGCTCTTGCTCGAAGACTGGCTCTGGCTCTTGCTCGAAGACTGGCTCTGGCTCTTGCTCGAAGACTGGCTCTGGCTCTTGCTCGAAGACTGGCTCTGGCTCTTGCTCGAAGACTGGCTCTGGCTCTTGCTCGAAGACTGGCTCTGGCTCTTGCTCGAAGACTGGCTCTGGCTCTTGCTCGAAGACTGGCTCTGGCTCTTGCTCGAAGACTGGCTCTGGCTCTTGCTCGAAGACTGGCTCTGGCTCTTGCTCGAAGACTGGCTCTGGCTCTTGCTCGAAGACTGGCTCTGGCTCTTGCTCGAAGACTGGCTCTGGCTCTTGCTCGAAGACTGGCTCTGGCTCTTGCTCGAAGACTGGCTCTGGCTCTTGCTCGAAGACTGGCTCTGGCTCTTGCTCGAAGACTGGCTCTGGCTCTTGCTCGAAGACTGGCTCTGGCTCTTGCTCGAAGACTGGCTCTGGCTCTTGCTCGAAGACTGGCTCTGGCTCTTGCTCGAAGACTGGCTCTGGCTCTTGCTCGAAGACTGGCTCTGGCTCTTGCTCGAAGACTGGCTCTGGCTCTTGCTCGAAGACTGGCTCTGGTTCTGGAACAGCAGACACTGGCTCCGGTTCTGGCGGGCTTGGAACTGATTTGAGTGGGAGATCTTCTACGAGGTAGTTGGATCCACACGCCCATAGCGTGTGATCCACAAACTCATAAAAGGACATGTTGAGGTCCTTCACCAGAATTATCTGGGCTAGCGGGTCCTTCAGACCACCCCAGAAACTCTGCTTCAGTTCCTCTTCATCCAACGTCACATCATCATAGAGCTCTAGGTAATGCCCCACATACTCTTCTAATGAGCGCTCACCTTGAAAGAGGATAGGTGTGTGAAATGGTTTCACCTTTTTGTTCTTCCTCCTTTGGCTCATTCTCGGATTTTGTACTGGCTCTGGCTCTGGCGGACTGATGAAAGGTTCAATGTTTGACGGGAATCTTGGTGAGGGCTTTGCGTTGGATGACACCAGCGGTTGATGGAACTCTGGGTACGGGAGAGACTGGAGTGGAGAGAAAGGCCTGGACTCACCTCGATCACATCCCCTAATGCGACCACCACGGGTTCCTGTAAACCTAGCCAACCGAGTTCCCACGAAACGTTGACTCATCTTCGTTTTATAAGGTTGGTCGTTCTGTCGGTAGGGTCAAGCCTTCTGTCAGGATATAGGCACGGAGACAGAGGTAATTGAATCCAAACACAGCTTTATTGAACGTGACACAAGTGCATAGGTGGTAATTCTCAAAGTTCAGGTGCAGATTTGGTGAAGGTCACTACATGCGGAGCAGATTACAGGTGAGCAGGTCCTCTTCAGGTTAATTGATGTCAAGCAGTCACAGATCTTTCATCCTTGTCTTTTCTCTTTCAGATGTCGTCGTGGGAGAAACAACTCGACGTGAACGCAGGGACTCCGGAGAATACAGGGTTTCGGGGAACAGGCATCCAGACAGGATTGCAGGAAACAAGGATTCGGACAGGATGTCTGAAGACGGTGGAACAGGAATGCAGAGGTTAGTAATTCACAGGTGAGTATACGTTACTTGGCTGGAAACGGCGATATCAGAGACTTCAGAAGACAACAGGAACTGGTCTGTTCCTGTTGGAGGCTTGACCAAGAATGAGGCTGTGGTGAGTGTTCTTATGGGACTGGGTGATGAGGTAATTGATTGTAACCAGGTGCAGGTGATAATTCAGGGGAAAGTGATTGCAGGTGCGCCAAAGAGGATTCTGGGGACTGTAGTGCAGAAATAGATGGTGACCCATGACACCTACATGTCGTCTATCAACATCTACAAAAAGCAAGAATAGCCTACTGAATGCATGATTTGGCATGGCCGCCAATTTCGACCCAGGTTCAAAGACCCAGGTTCGAATCCACTGTGAGACACCAATGTGTCCCTGAGCAAGACACTTAACCCCTAGTTGCTCCAGAGGCGTGCGACCTCTGAAATATAGCAATTGTAAATCGCTTTGGATAAAAGTGTCAGCTAAATGAATAAACGTAAATGTAAAATGTAAATTTGAATAATAAATAAATATCACCTTGCCTAATGCAGCAAAACAAAAGTTTTATTCAGATTCTGAATAGATTATATATTGCCTAGCAAGCAACCAAAGAGCCCTCCCTTTATAATCACTAAAACACTGTAACCTTAATTCAGCAATCTTACAAAGTTCCTCTATAATCAATAGCTAGCTATGTTTCCATCACCCTGTTTTATGCGCATTTTGAAGTATCGCATCAGAAAGGACATAGGAGTGTTGGAAACGGCAAATAAATTTAAAAAAACTCCCTTCGCAAAAATTTTTTTTAAGCTTGCTTGAGGTGTTTTTTGACTTGTGTGAAAGAGTGTTAATGCGAATAATGGGAGATTGAAATGCATTTGCCGAATAAATTCTGCTGTAGCAAACATTAAACCCACGTGACTACTTGGCTGTTTCCTTATGATGGGAGTTCCGTCTCTTTTTAGGGAACCGGATCATTTGGCTCAGCTCAGTAATAAGAGGTAAAAAAACGTAGGCTATAGGCTAATGTAAAACCATCTAACACTATTAAACATGTATTGAACATTTTATTTATATTGAATATACTCAAAATAAAAAACACAATTAAATCAAACTTAAAACAGAACACATTTATAAGGTTGTTAAATAAGTCCCTGCTCTATATGATAGTTTTACCTTACAGATTCAATGTTTTGCCTTAATTTTGTCTATGTTATTAAAATGGACCCAAATGCTACTTCATCATCTTGTTTTCTGACCAAATATTAAGGATGATCTTTTCACCACACTGCTCGACCACATGCACTCCATGCAAGACTATATGTTACAGTATGTTAATGTGTAGCCTTCTTTAGCGAGTCTAGCGACAAATTGAGAGTAGCGAGGAAATGTCATCACACGTGATCGCACTCACATACACATCAAAATAACATTCAGGTAGAGACTACTTGACGCGTGGCTGAGCAATGTAGCAAAAGGATAATCATATCACGCTTTCTTATATTAATATACAAAAAGGGGAAAGCAGCTCTCGGACGGGAACCGACTCTCACTGGTCACTTAAAGGAGCCGGCTCATAGAACAGACTTGTTCGCAAACTAGACAAGGTTACCAATACCACCGTCATCTGCTTACTCCGAACAACTTAAAGGTGCTCTAAGCGATGTCGGGTGACGTCACTTCTTGTTGACGTTCGAAGTATTATCAAACAAAACGGAGGCTAGCTAGACCCTCCCTCCTCCTCATCCGCGCACTAACCCCCCAAACCCCAACCCCAAATCCTTCTTGTCGGTTATTGGCTGGAAAAGTTTGTTATGTTTCATGGTGCGGGTTAGCCCAGTTTGTTTTTGTTGCCATTTGTGGAGCCTGGGGTGTGTGCAGAGACCGCGTTTTTTTTACAGTGTGTTCAGGGGACAGGCAGCTAGTGGATAGTGAGGAGATGTTTGCTGTATGTGACAAAAAATGTTTTGGCCTAAAAAATGTGTGACATCGCTTAAAACACCTTTAATGAAAACGCACCTAATTTGTATTCGTTTTTTTGCGAACTTTGAAAAGATTTGCTTCACGTTTGGATTGAAACCCAGCTAATGAAGCTGATTTCACAATGAATCTCTTATTCAGCCTACATAATATCTACACTTTGTTTGGTATAAGGTAACATGCAGAATTCAGCACTGGACAAAAACTCAGACGTTTTGAGCGGTTAATGGATTCTAATTTAAACACATCTGATGGGCCATTGCATTCAAGAAATTGACTGATATGTTTGTGATTGGCTACATTGCTTAACACTGCAAAACGCCTTGTAAATAGAAACCTTTGATGCTCTCAAGAGTGCAAAAACCAAATCTATTTCGCATATATGCTATTATTATGGAGAAAACTGATCTCCAAAAAGCAATCAGAAGCAGCAGCAGTCAGTAAATTCAGTGAGAAAAATACCACGCTAATCTCAAGTCCGTGGCCAAGGGAAGGTAAACCTTGCCCAGACTGACACATGCTCCGCTTGGCTATGGTGTTAGCTATGTGCTCCCTCTGTAGTTAAATGGGCTGTTACAGAAGAAGAGAGTGGGCAATACCACCGCTTACGTATCTGTCTCAGTATCTCAGTATCTGTCTGATTCTGAGACTACAAAGGTAATAGCCATATGCTCCTTCTGTATTCACATAAGAGTGATAGGCTAGTGTAGATGAAGAAAGTGGGCAAAGGGCTGGTTACAGAAAAAGAAAAGTGGGCATGGCCACTACTGTCCCACTCTCCTATCTGTTGCCCCCCTCCGGAATGGTACGGAGGTTGCATTAGTATGTAGTATGGAAAATGGTACAACTAAAACACATAATAGGTGCATGAAACCTTGATTAACATTCTAAGTAGAGAAAAAGATAGAATAATAAAAAGTAATGTAGACATCTCTTGGTTGTAACCATTACCCCTACTATTTTTGTAATTAAAATGCACATAATAAATTACAGTATTGAACAGTCTGTATGTTATTACAATGCCAGTTTTTGTACATTTAAGACCATACAAAAGTCTTTAAATATATAGTCAAAATTTAAATTATGTATATTTGTAACAGTGTTAGAATGCCCTTTATTTTTCCCAGAGGTATAGCCATGACTGGTAGCCTGTGTTTGTGCATGTGTGTGTGTGTGTGTGTGTGTGTGTGTGTGTGCGTGTGTGTGTGCATGTGTGTGTGCGTGTGTGTGTGTGTGTGTGTGTGTGTGTGTTTGATTAATGATCTCACTGTCTGATTGAAAGCTGGCTTGTCTCACAGCATTTCCCGGCCAGCCAGATGTGTTTTATGCTTTACAGTTGTTTAAGAAAATACAATTAACTCTTATTGAGCTCCAAAACTGTTATGACTGCACTATATTAAACCTGATAATATAATCTGGTATTTCATACCTACCAACTAGAGAGAAATTAGACTTCTTATGTACAGTTTTAATAATAGTATATGAAAATTCACTGGTTACAAACTGTGCAAATATCCGGCAGTTTTATCATGAAACTCTCCAACTATTTTTTTAATCTCTCTTCTCAGTCAATCCATGCAAAAAAAATCAAAAAAAAAAAATCCACTCACTAATGGCCAGGAACATAGTCCTGGATGAGTTATAAAACGAGGTCTGGATTGAAATGCCTCTTTTTGACTGTCAAGGACACATTTTATTGTGAATTGTTAAACTGAATTATGAAAATTGGACTGAGCTGAAAAAATATGACTGTTGGTCTCAGTAAGATGACATGACAAAAATATATTATCTGACCCATGTCTACAACTATGTATGTTGTCATAAGTAAGGCATAGTCAAGACCGAAAAAAAAAAAAGTCGTATTGGATGATTCAGACAATACAAATATCTTGGTTGGTGGTTTTGCTATAACCGTGACTTGGAAAGGTCTTTTAGTTCTGAAACACAAAATACATTTAAATAGATTAAATATCATTCTTTTCAGCTTATCAAACCATTGGAAACAAATGTTACAAGGCAGTATTCGCACTATTAAGTTGTGGTTTTGCTCAGTGCCATGTGATTTTCTATAATTTTGGCAGAAAAAGAGTATGTTCACCACCAGGGTTTTAGTGCAGGCTGGAACAAACCAGATTTTTATCCTCTAGTCTATATGCTGCTGACAGAATTAGAGAATAGATTTTTAGCGATAACTTTTAACCTGTTAAATACTGACCTACAGTATACTGTGAGCTATAGGTAGTTAATCAATGGTATATGCTTTTGTTGAAGCCATCTGTCTGCATTATTTTAACTTATTTTTTAAATAATCATTTTAAACAGTGGAATTCCAGGTGAAAACTACATTACCCATGATTCTGCAAAATAATCTCCACCAATCAGAGATTTGAAACAAGCAAATTGCAACAAAAGAACAAGCGTCTCCGGCTTTAAGTGGCGCTGCGCAGACCGACTGGTCTATGACATCAAAGTATCACGAGAGCAATTCGAAAGCATACACTGATCGGCCTGCGCAGCGCCACTTCAAGCCGAACACACCTAACATTTTAGTGCCTACTCACTCCCATGAAGCACTGCCATTGACGTAATAGGTTTAGGTCTAGGCGGTTTAAGTTTCTATAATCAACATATTTAAATAAATGTTTTTTCATACTTTTCATTTGTGTCATTTGCAATGCTTCTTGTGATATAGTACACAGTCTTGTACATACCTTTGTCTTTTTGTACAATTTTTCAAAACAAAGTTTGATTCACCTCATAGCCGGTAGTTTATGGCTTTAACAAAAATCCCAATGGGGGAAAAGCTTTTGGAACCAAGGCTGCTGAAAACGTGGACAGGCACTGCCAATTATGTTGCTATCAGTGTTGTAAGCACTATACTAAGTGGTGTTAGTAGCATATTAACACTGTAGCAGAGATTATGTTGGAATGCACAAATACATACTTGGTTCATGACCGAGATGAAATGTCATTAAAACAACAAAATTCAAGGAAGAATAAGTCAGTAATTATTCTTTAGATTATAAGGTTAAAAATGTTATAGCACACACTGATATCCCGAGTTTGTATGAATTTGCATCATTGCATCATTCACCCATCCATCCATGTTCTATTTATTTAAAATAATTTATAAATGATTCCTGTAATTTAAAAGGAATCAAAAACTTTTTTTTTCTCTTTCAGACATCTGGTTTCAACCATTTAGAAACTTGGTTCAGGCAGTATGAAGCATATTATTCACTTCCTAATTATTGTGTGCTATGATTCAAAGCATTTGTTGAGTTGGTTCTCATATATTGTTCTTATAACTTTGATCCAAGGAAATTAGTTCCATTAAATGCAACATTGATGGATATTTGCCTTTAGATGCAATGAACCAGAAGAAATACAAATATCTGTATGAAAGCAATGACACATTACTTTGTTACTAATAAAAATATTTTTCAAATTAATGGTGTTCTTTTGAACTTTATATTCTCAAAATAATCTTGAAAAAAGTTTTAACAAACAAATAAATCAATAAAAAAGAAAAACACTATGATGATAATAAGAAATGTTACTTGAGCAGTGCCAAATCAGCATATTAGAATGATTTCTGAAGGATCATGTGACACTATAGTCTGAAGTAATGACTGCTGAAAATTCTTTTAAAATATATTTAAATAAAAACAGCTATTTTGAATTGTAATAATTTCTCACATTATAATTGTTTTACTGTGTTTTTGATCAAATAAATCCAGCATTGTTGAGCATAAAAGACACAATTTTTTGTTGCAGAGTACCACTGCTTACATTAAAAAGCAATGTTAAAGCCTGTATCATTTTCATAATTGGATCCTCTGAGGACTTCTTTAAATTGAGGTATCCCATCATAAAGACTGTACAATGTAACTGAGGTGTTTGAAACATGATCCCATTGCAGCACAGGGTTCATTGCCCACTGCTAACGTGTGCCAAAGGTCTGACTACATGTTCCACGGCTCTGTTGGTCCTGACGTCTTTTTACAGAATGTTTTGTGTATCTTTATTGATTCCAGGCATGATTACATCTGAGCAATTCACATTTGCAGAAATTAAGATTAATGTTGTGAACATGCTCTGAACTTCATGGTATCTCTTTTTGTGTTTGAGTTGATAAATATTCTGTTCACGTTTTAGTATGAAAATGATTTTCCATTGCTTAATGGAAAATTAATTTACAGCAGGAGTCCTGGTTTATGAACCAAATCAAATTCATATTATGATCAAAGTTGTTTTCTAGATTTATTGGTTGAACAGTGGTTTCTGTTGCTAAATTTACTTGGTCAAAAAATATATGAAGTTGGTTATTGAGGAACAAAGAAAGATCTGGGTTTCTGCGTGAGGTCGCTAAGCCATGCTTATGTAACACAGTGCATGTGTAACCAATCAAAAAATGAACTTTCTCTCTATATAGTCAGGGCTCTGGAGCATGTGGAAAATTAAGCCCTTGTTTCACCCTCGCTTTTCGTTTAAGTCAGAAGCTATTAATGATTAAGTGCACAATGAATTGCTTACGATAACAGTGTCCTTCCTTTTGAATGCAGCTTTTTGCTTACAATCGCACATGATACTTCAAACGAAATCCCTATGCTGCATTTGCATTAGTGATTAAACCCGGCCCAGCTGCGGTCTGATGCCTCTGCATGCCTTGGGAAGATGAAACTTGTTTCTGATTCTGCATCAGGTACCAATTGGGATCTGGCAAACCATAGGAGAACTTGAACAACTTGACCTATACTGTATATAGTCTGTGACCCTCCGCAGAACATAACATATGGATTGTTTCCTGCTTAATTTAGGCATTGTGGGCCAGTGCACTCATTACCCTTGTCAGTCACACTCCAGCATACTGCTCAGCCCAGCAGGCCATTTGAACTGTGGACTGCTGGGGTGTAAATCAAAAGCTTGCTGGCCTCGACCTGGCGACCGCCCTGGTTGAAATGCATTCCGACTTCTAAAAGACTGGAGTAAATGGGTCAGTCTAGGAATCCCAGTGTGCACAGAAAGACTAGAATAAAAAATGTTTGTGATAAACCTTCCCAAATTTTCCGGTATTTGTACGGTAATTGGTATTTTAGCATGCACAGACATAAAAAAATACGTTGTTTATAAATTAACAGTCTCTGAAACGTAAGAATTTTAAATATGAATAACTTTAAAGATATACACAAATGTTTACGAATTCTTATTCTCACATTTTATGCCTATAGTTTTTATATTGTTGAGAAGACGCTTTAGGGTAGGAGTGGGGTAAGGGGATTGAAAATACCCTTGTGAAAAATAAAACACTTTACAACATATAATTTTAAATAGAGTACTTATTATAATATAATTTAAATAATAAAATTAAAAGCAAACTGAATGTAATGTTTTTGGACATATGTAAATTGCAATGAAATGAAATGAAAAAAATATTAGTTTAAATTCATATTAAATGCATTTAGCTGAACTTTAGAGTGTTGACTCTTCTACAAAACATTCAGATTATTATGTAATTTCATAATTACTTCTTTTGTCTTTGAAACCTGGTTAAAGTGTACTGCTGAATTTATTGACAAACATTTATGGTAACTAAAATATACTTTAATGTAATTTCTATTGAAACTTCATGCATTTAAAAACAGTTGTAATTGTACATTAATATTGAAGTTGCAATTTAGTACATGAAAACATTTCACAAACAAAGCTTAAGCCTAGTCCCAGACTAAAGATTTAGATTTTGTTGACTAAAATCAAATGGGTTTAGTTAAATTGTAATGCATCAGTTAAGCATTTCTCTACAATTTCCAAACTCATCATATAACTACTGGAGAAAACATCTATTAACCTGTTAATATAAATTATATTAAGGTTTGAACATGCAATACAGACACAGATTTAACTGCTGTGACATATAACATGTCTTTATTTATCTTAAATGAATAAATATCTTAAATATCTTCTCATGTAGAAACTGCCAAGGTTTGGGTTTTGTTTCTTGGTTCCTGGTTCTTTTCTGTCATGTGATCCCCTTTTCTAGTCATGTGATCCTGCCATGTGTTCCCTTGTCTGTTGTGTCATGTCGTCATTGGTTCATTGTTCAATTGTTTACAGGTGTCCCTTGTCAAGTCATTAGTCTTGTGTATTTAAGCCCTCAAGTTTGCCTTGTGTCTTTGTCTAGTATTGATTGTTTTCATGTTAACTTGTTTATGTTTTTGAGTCCATGCCACGCCATGCCACGCCACGCCACGCCACGCCACGTCACGTCACGTCATGCTTTTGTTTTATGTTTGACCACGTTTTAGAAATAAAGCTGCATTTGGGACTGCATTATTCAGTCAAGAACATTGAGTGATTTTCTCTTTTTCTTTTGTTGTTTTTTGTTGTCTTCTGCTGCAACTTTAAAAGGTTAGTTCTGTCATTAATTACTCATCTTCATGTCGTTCCAAACTTCCAAGCAAGACTTTCGTTCATCTTTGGAACACAAATGAAGATCTTTTAGATGAAATCTGAGAGTTTTCTGTCCCACCATTGACCGCTAGACAACTACCACTTCAGAAAGTTCATAAAGCGATCATAAAGCTGATCCATATGAATTGAGTGGCTTAGTCCAAATGTTCTGAAGAGACTCGATTGCTTTATATGATGAACAGATTTAATTTATTATTTTAGTTACATGTACACATGAACAGCAATATACTTCTGTTCCACCCTTCCAAGACTTTCGTTCATCTTTGGAACACAAATGAAGATCTTTTAGATGAAATCTGAGAGTTTTCTGTCCCACCATTGACCGCTAGACAACTACCACTTCAGAAAGTTCATAAAGCGATCATAAAGCTGATCCATATGAATTGAGTGGCTTAGTCCAAATGTTCTGAAGAGACTCGATTGCTTTATATGATGAACAGATTTAATTTATTATTTTAGTTACATGTACACATGAACAGCAATATACTTCTGTTCCACCCTTGCAGTGTAATGGCTTTTGTTGATGTTCAAAGAAATAAACTTGCGATTGATCTTTCTTTCTTTTTTTTTTAAGTCGGTGCAAAGAAATGCAAGTAGTGCCAGTGCATCAGATGGAGAGATTAAAATGTTCATCAAAAGATGGCTGCAGCTCACTTCGGACAGAGATGGGAGAAGAAAAGAGCGTGCCCGAAAGCAAACAAATTAAGGTATTTTTCAAAAGTTAACATTTACAAGAGTCCCCATTCATATTATCAGTCTGCTATTTCTGAGAACTATCTGATTACCATACGTGTCATTGTCTGTTTCCATTTTTGTCTCTCTTTCAGTCAATAAGAGGGAAGAGGAGCACATATGGATGTTAATTCATGGGGTAGTAGGTGGGGATGCCATGAAAAAAACAAAAAAGGGTGTAAGGGTCAAACCCTTAGTCTTTGTAAAGTTGACAAATTATTCAAAGCTCTGTTTTTATTAAAAAAAAATAGAAGGGGTCTTTAAATCACACTTTAAAAGTTGTACTGAACACACCAAGAGTAAGTTCAAGTATATTTTTTTATTTAGCAAACAAGACTCAGACCAGTACCAGTGACCGGCATGATTGTGGCCCAGAGCCGGCAGTTTCAGCTCAGTTTCAGTACCCATTTCGTACAAGTACCAGCTAAGTGTACCATATTTGTTGACGTGATTGTGGCCCAGTGATGGCTGTGTCGTCTCAGTTTTAGTATCCAAACTCGGGCCAGTACCGAGTAAGTGTTCTATTCTTGATGGCGTGATTGTGGTCCAATGCTGGAAGTTTTTGCAGCTGGACTCGAGCCAGTGTATTTGGGCCGATTCTGGGGCGTCATTCATCCTGCGTCCATCCCGAGTCTGTCAACCTCAACCGGTCCAAGTTATTTCTTCCGGAAAGTATGAACTGAATAAGTATAACAGAACTGTCAACTAGGACAACTCTGAGAAAGTTGAATCTGCCACAGGCCTTGATGATCCAGTTCCTCTATCATTGAACATGTCACCTCATCGATAACTGTGATGAGTGTGTTATTTGATCAGCAGTGTGATTCATTGGCTGCAGTGTCAAGATCATAAATGATAACCATTTAACTCTCACTTTGATCTGTTAGATTTCAAACTTAAAGAAACATTTCAGTCATTAAAACAACCAATGAATCATCAGGCACAATTCTTCCAACTGGGAAGTGCCTGTCATCAGCAACTTCATAATTTAATACATTCAGGTACTAAACCTGAATATGGACAACCTGTCTTTGTTAAAGAATTTAAAAATCAACCCATAAATTGTAAATACTTTACACATAATTTATATAGCTTGTAAAAGCAAAACTAAAAGGCTAGAGTCTAAATTGTGAAATCAAATGTTCTCAAGTTTAACCAACATCTTTGATGGAGCAAAAGCAAGTCTGAGAAATAGTCTGAACGCCCAAATGTACTGTACATAAAAATAAGGCCCTTGCCTTTGTCTTAAGGTCCATAGAGCAATTTGGAATACATCTGAAAATCATAGAGCACATGTTCCACATGGTTTTGATAAGGTCTGATGCAAACAACAGAATGTGAGGGAAGCTGAGGTCTATTGTACAAAAAATGCATTGTCATAAATATGCACAGAGATTTAATTCATTCACTGTCAAAAATCAAAAGTACTTTAGCTTTTAACTATGCGATAATCATACATGTAGCTTATGTTATATACCAATTAATATAAAAAACACCTTTATAAAAAATATAAACATTCAAAGACAATTGCTTAGCATGTAATACCAAATGATATGCAATATAGACCCTAATTATTATTATTTCTATTATTTATAATTTAATCTTTGATTTAAAAAAAAAAAAGGTATCATAACCTTAAAAAAATCTTAAGGCAATATTAAAAAACGACTCGGTTACTAACATAACCTCGGTTCCCTGAGAGGAGGGAACGAGTCTTGCGTAAGTAGCTTACGCTACGGGAAAACTCCTTTTCTCGAGAATATTGAAGTCTTTATGTAAAACGCATTGCAGCTGCACAGCAGACAGCAATGAGCGAAGGAGCTTGGTCATTGGCTGTGTTGCGGCAACTTGCTCGAACCAATGACGGGGCGACTCTGAATGCGCGACCAATGAGCGCGCCTCGCGCCCGCGCGCGTCAGAGCCCGCCAAGATGAGCGTGGCCAAGGGCTATATATTGGGCGCCCCGTCATGAGAGTTCTTTAGGTTAAAACGACTGAAGCGAACTAACCAAGCACAAGCACGGCAGCTTTCGCAATACTCGTTCCCTCCTCTCAGGGAACCGAGGTTACGTTAGTAACCGAGTCGTTCCCTTTCGAGAGGTCTCTCCTATTGCGTAAGTAGCTTACGCTATGGGAACACCATGCAAAACGCCGTGCATGCTGAACTTCGCCTTATGATAGCCAGAGGCAGGTGCCTGAGCTAAAAAAGCAAAGTTATCATCCAACCAGCCGGCAGAGGCGAGCTTTATATGTGGGAAAAAAGTAAAGAGCGTCCAGAAGGCGCTCAGTGTAACACAAGCACATACATAATCTAGATACGAACTCATAGTTCTACTAGCATCATGCTGATAGTACATTGGAATGCAATGTCGGGACCTGTAGGTTGTAAAAACCTGATAAATGTGGACGGTGAGGCCCAGCCTGCCGCCGCACAAATATCCTCGATCGGTATCCCGCTCGACCACGCCCAGGAGGAAGCCACACTCCTGGTGGAGTGTGCTTTGACTCCCCAGGGGCATTGAAGTGCCTTGGCTTCATAAGCCAGAGCTATAGCCTCAACTATCCAGTGAGAGATTCTCTGCTTTGAAACGGCGGAACCCTTCGTACGGCCGCCAAAGCATACAAACAGTTGTTCTGTCTGTCTGAATAGGGCAGAACGCTCCAAATACACTCTGAGAGCCCTAACGGGGCAGAGTAAGTTAGCGTCGTGTTCGTCTGCTGGAGACGATAGCGCAGTTAGGGAGATAACCTGTGCTCTGAAGGGAGTGGTGAGCACTTTAGGAATATACTCATGTTTTGGCCTAAGGACGACCTTGCAGTCGTTAGGTCCGAATTCCAAGCAGGCAGCGCTTGCCGAAAGCGCGTGCAGATCGCCCACTCTCTTGACCGAGGCGAGTGCCAGCAAGAGCGCAGGTACCAGTCGGCGGCTTTCCAGTGCGTCATGGCTTTTATACAGCCGTGGTTCGCTCTGATTAAAAGGTGCCCCGAACGCCACGCGTGAGCAGGGACGCGGCTCTTGAGCCAGCGTTGGAGAGGACGCATATGCAACAATCCTAGCTGGAGTACGGCCGATGCTGAGGCCATGAGACCCAGCATCCTCTGAAACCGCTTGACGGGGGCGCGCGCGCCCGCCCTGAATGATGTTGCAAGGCGCCGGATGGTGAGCGCGCGTTCTGATGAGAGACGAGCTGTCATTTGCATCGAGTCTAGAACTATTCCCACGAAAGAAATCTTCTGGCTGGGAGATAGTATACTTTTTGCAAAATTGATTCTTAGACCCAGGCATTCTAGATGGCTGATAATCCAAGATCTGTGTGTTATTAAATGACTCTCTGATTGTGCTAGGACCAGCCAATCGTCGAGATAATTCCGTATTCGCACTCCCCTTCGTCTCAAGGGGGAAAGTGCTGCATCCATACATTTCGTGAATGTACGGGGAGCCAGGGACAGGCCGAACGGAAGTACTGTGTACTGGTAAGACTGTCCCTCGAACGCGAATCTCAGAAAAGGCCTGTGATTAGGCGCTATTGGAATGTGAAAGTAAGCATCTTTCAGATCCACTGAGAGAAACCAATCTCCTGGGCGTACTTGCGCGAGGATATGTTTGGTTGTTAACATTCTGAACGAGCGAATCATTAGTGCTTTGTACAGGTGTCTGAGATCTAGGATGGGGCGGAGACCGCCATCCTTTTTCGGGACGAGAAAATAGCGGCTGTAAAAACCTGCCCCGCTCATAGAGGGGGAAACAGTTTCCACAGCGCCCTTTTCTATTAATTTGCGCACCTCGGTGCGTAGAACATGCGAACACTCCTTTCTCACTTTCGTCTCGACCACAGTCGTAAAACGTGGTGGTCTGCGAGCGAACTGGAGCGAGTATCCGTGTTTTGTTATATTCAACACCCATTTCGGCATATCTGGAATGTTTTCCCATGCCGCTGAGTGTACAGATATGGGCTGAATACAGGCTAGGGGCGGGCCGCTGTGACGTAGGGACCCGGCCAGCGAATTGCCTGAGCTCGTAGCTCTCAGAGGCGCGGGCGCGCGCTGAGCAGCCGAGTGAATGGGCGCGTGTGTGATTACAACAGCGCGCGCTATGTCTGTAAGACTCGCAGCCTGAGCTGGGGTTGTGTTTGACACTGCAGGGACAGTGTTTATAAGTGGGGGTGCATAGACAGTGGTAGGCACACGCGTCACTTTTATAATGTTTCCCGCTTTTACTGGGGATGAATTCATAACTGTGTGAACAGTGCTTGTGTGTAGTGATGCGTACATGACCGTAGGCACGTGATCTACATTCATGGGGCGTGCAGCCTGAGCTGGGAATGAATTTGGCACTGTTTTGACAGTATCTGGGAATGCACACTTTGTGGACATGTGAACCCTTAGTGACACAGGCAGAAAAATACTCTTTTTGTGTTTTCTGTGTGTCGCCGTAAAAACGGCGTTTGTTTGCAGGTGAGCGAGCTCTGTGACTGGCCCATTGACTGCTGTATAGACATTTCCAGACGCCTGTACGGGGACTGGGTAATGTTTGAGATTTTGCAGAGAGAGTGGTCCGGCTTTTGCGAGACAAGCACTCTCTCTTCTCATTCCTGTGGCTAGGAAGGCTTTCGAGGCTCAGGGTTCAGCACGATCTTGGGCCGAGGACCCCGTCGCTCAGGAGGCGGCTTGCGGTTGTGGGAGCGCGAGCGGCGTCGAGCGTCAGTCTGAGGCGCGGGCTGAGAGGCAGTGGGGGCTGCTCTAGCCCGCTGCGGCTGTGGCGGCCTCTGTCTGCTCTGCGATGAGCTGGACCGTTTAGGCAGAAAATGGTGCATAGCTTGTGAAGCGTTCTGGGCCTCAGTGAAGCGTTCGGCGAAACCCTTTAACTGCCGGTCCAAACAGCCCGCTGGTGGAGATAGGCACGTCGAGAAACGGGGCTTTATCCGCGTCTTTCATCTCCGTCAAAGTGCATGACCGTAGGCACGTGATCTACATTCATGGGGCGTGCAGCCTGAGCTGGGAATGAATTTGGCACTGTTTTGACAGTATCTGGGAATGCACACTTTGTGGACATGTGAACCCTTAGTGACACAGGCAGAAAAATACTCTTTTTGTGTTTTCTGTGTGTCGCCGTAAAAACGGCGTTTGTTTGCAGGTGAGCGAGCTCTGTGACTGGCCCATTGACTGCTGTATAGACATTTCCAGACGCCTGTACGGGGACTGGGTAATGTTTGAGATTTTGCAGAGAGAGTGGTCCGGCTTTTGCGAGACAAGCACTCTCTCTTCTCATTCTCTTCTCATTCCTGTGGCTAGGAAGGCTTTCGAGGCTCAGGGTTCAGCACGATCTTGGGCCGAGGACCCCGTCGCTCAGGAGGCGGCTTGCGGTTGTGGGAGCGCGAGCGGCGTCGAGCGTCAGTCTGAGGCGCGGGCTGAGAGGCAGTGGGGGCTGCTCTAGCCCGCTGCGGCTGTGGCGGCCTCTGTCTGCTCTGCGATGAGCTGGACCGTTTAGGCAGAAAATGGCGCATAGCTTGTGAAGCGTTCTGGGCCTCAGTGAAGCGTTCGGCGAAACCCTTTAACTGCCGGTCCAAACAGCCCGCTGGTGGAGATAGGCACGTCGAGAAACGGGGCTTTATCCGCGTCTTTCATCTCCGTCAAAGTCAGCCACAAATGGCGCTCGAGAACAGTCAAATTAGCCATGGCGCGGCCAATAGACTGGGCGGTGGCCTTCATGGCTCGCAGGGCTATGTCGTAGGGCTATGCGTAGGTCCTTGAAGGCTTCGGGTTCGGGGCCAGACTCGTCCAGGGAGCGGAGAAGCTTGGCTTGGAACACTTGAAGTACCGCCATTGAGTGAAGCGCTGACGCAGCTTGGGCTGCGGCGACGTAGGCGCGACCAGCGAGAGCCGAAGTAGTGCGGCAGGGCTTCGAGGGGTGGGAAGCCTTGGCTTTCCATCCAGTGGTGGAGGGCGGGCAGAGATGATTGGCCACGGCCTCCTCGAGGGGCGGCGTTCCCTCGTAGCCTCTTTCCTTCGCGCCGTCCACAGGGGAGAGTGACGAAAAAAAAGAAGGCTTCAGACGCGCAGAGTGGGGGGTTTTCCATGACTTGGTGAGTTCGTCGTGAACTTCCGGGAAGAAAGGAGAAGGCCTTTGCCGAGGGGCCTGCTGGCGCCCCTGCAGAAACCACTCGTCCAGTCGGCTTCGGGTTGGTTCTTCGGGAGAAGACCAATCGAGCCCGAGGTCCTCCACGGCCTTAGAGAGGATGCGGACAATATCCGTATCCTTAGAGGATCCCCCACTCGTGTTAGTTAGCGTCGACGGGGCGGGGTCGAAAGTGGAGCCCGGCCAGTCGTCAGATGCAGCGTCGATGGACAAAGAGTCATTTACTCCCCCGTCGTCCTCGGACGGGCCGAAAGTCACAAGGCCCACCGCTCTGCTAGAGGGGTGTGGGTCCGGCTGGGTGAACTGAACCGGCGGTGGGGAGGACACGAGCGGCGGTGAAGCACGCGGAGACTGGCTCGGCGTGACGTCACTGAGCTCAGGTTCAGGAAGCCTCTGTGAGCGGCGCTTTTTCTTAACACGCGGCTCAAACAGAGGGGTGTCGGCGATGGGCTCGCTCGCGGTGAAAACGGCGAAGCGAGCCCGCAATGCGGAGAGACCCAGGTCGTCACATTCCGGGCATCCGCCCTTGGTCAAAGCAGCTTCTGCGTGGTCCCGGCCCAGGCAGCGAGCGCAGATGATGTGACGATCCCCGTCCGGAAGAAGGTCTCTGCACGACCCGCAGGAAGGCATTTGGAACAACGCCTCAGAAAATTGCTCTTTTACAAATGTCGCGGGGCGAACAGATGTAAATACTTGCGTGTAGCGCGCCGGATGGCTCAGTAGGATGGCGTTCGAAGGCGGCTGAAGATGCCGACGTCCTCGTAGCAATCCCGCTGGTAAACTTTTCCACGGCGGCGAAGGCTTTCAATAATCCGGAGGATTCAGCGAAGAAGGTGTTCGCTGAAGGAGATTAAATATAAAGAACTCTCATGACGGGGCGCCCAATATATAGCTCTTGGCCACGCCCATCTTGGCGGGCTCTGACGCGCGCGGGCGCGAGGCGCGCTCATTGGTCGTGCATTCAGAGTCGCCCCGTCATTGGTTCGAGCAAGTTGCCGCAGCACAGCCAATGACCGAGCTCCTTCGCTCATTGCTGTCTGCTGTGCAGCTGCAATGCGTTTTACATAAAGACTTCAATATTCTCGAGAAAAGGAGTTTTCCCGTAGCGTAAGCTACTTACGCAATAGGAGAGACCTCTCGAAAGGGAATCACTGAATTCTGGTCTCCTAACTGATCGCTATAAATACTCCTCTATGAGGAATAAAGTAATTCAGACTTTACGAAAGGCTAAAGCAAGTTTTTTTATGAACATTATTGAGGGGTCAAAAGGGGATGGGAAAAAAATTGGCAAACCATTAATAAATTAGTTGGTAAACAAAAGAATAATGTAAAAAAAAATTTGAACTTAAAATTAACAGTATATAGTAAAAGACTCTTTATCTATAGCCACAAATTTTAATTCACATTTTAGAAATTCAGAGGATGAATTATCAACAATAGGACATTTCATATAGACCTATACAAATTGATCAACCGATATTTCAAATAGATGAAATAACTGAGTTAGAAGTAGCAAATATCATTGATGCATTAAAAAGCTCCAAAGCAAATCTGCCCTACAAAGGCAAAAGACCTTAACTCGCTAGAGTGTGGAACTGAGAAAAATGACTTTAAAGATTTTTAGTTGTCCCGCCAAATTAATTATAGGTAGGACACTGAAAATCGGGCAATAATGAAAATGATCTACATAAAAAAATCTTGAGCTCAAACTTGACTTTTGACCACTGTTTTAAAGTGACTGTACTCTGCCTTTGTATTGTCAGCAAAAAGTGAGAAGTCATGCCAAGGCAAAAGGCAGTAACTTCCACATTATCAATATTTGGTTGCTGATCACCATTAACAAAATCATTATAGCAACACATGTATAAAATCTAGTGATCATGGCATTTATTTTGTATGATTTACAATTATAGCCATCTACTTATTGCTATCCTGTGCTTTGGTTGCATTCTGGTGGCCCTTTAGCCTATTAATAGCCTACATTAAACATGACAAAATACCTCCATGGGATAAAGAGTATTTTCAAGTGGTAGGCCTACCGCGTGGCATAAGACTTGTTAAACATGCGTTCAAAATGATCACAATAAAACACATCCTTGCGCACATTCAACCCGGAGATGGTTTATAGCGGTGGATCTGAAAGACGCATACTTCCACAGGCACTTACCGAGATTCGTGTTCGAAGGTGTCACGCTCTTCGTCCGTTCACGAAAATTAGCCTACGCAGTGCTTTCCCCCTTGAGACTCAGTAGGGAGCGCGTTCTGGACTACCTAGACGACTAATGCATTTATAGCAAAACCTTCTGTGTTTGTCGTCTTTTCAGTATGCCGTGGTTTCAGCTGTCTGCCCTATTATTGTGCTTGTGCACTTCGCTCGTCCCGCGGATTTATTCCGGACGCTGTGATTGTATTTGTAACCTTGTAAATGCTGGTCTGATGTTGTAGGCACGAACACTTCTTGCTTCCTTATGTTGTAGGCTATGCACTACGGAGCCCCTAAAGGGACGTGGTGGTGTAAAAAATTTTAGGATGGGAGAATTTTGTTTTTTTTAATCATTTGCGTTCCCTCGCAAAACATTTGCATTCCCCCGAGAAACTTTGCGTTCCCGCGCAAAAATGTTGCGTTCCCTCGCACAGTTATTTGCGTTCCCACGCAAAAGTTTTGCGTTCCCTCGCAAAGATATTTGCGTTCCCACGCAAACCCTATTGTGAGCTCGGACAGACACTTCCTGTTTAATGTTCCGCTGGCAGTGCTTCAGAGCTCCGTACGTTAATGGAGCGTTTTATAGTGTTTGAACTTGGACTCAAATATAACGCAAAACTTTTGCGTGGGAACGCAAATAACTTTGCGAGGGAACGCAAAACTTTTGCGTGGGAACGCAAAAGATTTTTAAAAATAATTCTCCCATCCTATTTTTTTTTTCACCACCATGTCCCTTTAGCGGCTCCGTAATGCACCAAATACCCTTGTTGCTTCATTATTATCACTCCCTGTGATATATTAGTCCGGCGTCGGCTCGACCGGGTTTAGGGTGGTGCTGAAGGCGCCGGCGAAGTTTTGGCACTCTGCCAGCTAGATGCATGATTGTTTCAACCAGGTCAGGTATCCGAACTGGGTGAGGCGGGGCTTTAGTTCTTTGTTATATTCACCTGATATGGCATGTGTAACATTTTGCTGTCATCTCTGCATATATCCTTAGCGATCATTATCGCACGTTTGTCGATGGAGCGGTTTCAGACCATACTAATGTTCTGACCGCATTAGTGCAGGACAAAGCTCTGAGGACATCAGAAGACAGGAACTGATGGCAGCTGTACACATTTCTACACAGGCTACATCGTAATTTAAATTTTAATGGTGAGTAAAACAAAGGCAGACCACCGTATAATCTGGTAGGTAGCATTATTTGATAGAACGCCGTTGTTCTGACGATTCATGCTACCCATCGAGATGTGCTACTTACTGGTTATGCGCATGTGCTGACTAATTTTTCTTCTGCTTACCACGCCCACAAATCTATGCATCCTTGCTGTGGAGACTTGTAGGAAACTTTGACAGGTCAAAGATGAATATTTGATGATAATTTTTACTTACACCGTTTTAAAAATAAAAACAGTACAGTATACTGTACTCTTAACTTCGAATTTTATTATAATTATATTTCATATAATAATGTCATTTTTACTTGTTATATCAAAAGTGATAATTGCTATATGAACTATAGTTCATTTAAAACATCAAAATATGCTCCCCATACACCTACCCTGATTTAAATGAAATAACGATGTCATAATATTGTGAGATTTACACAATTATGGAAACAATAGAGAATGTATCAACATTCTCTGTGATCGATTCACGCTTGGGTAGCATTTTTTTGTGAAGGCAGCACAAATCGACAGACTCTGCTATCGATTCGCGCTACGGTAGCATTTTTCGACAAGGCAGCACAAATCGTCAGAACAGCGGCACCGTAACTTCATATTGACGCGCGGCTAAACAAAGGCAGAGTAGGCTACCGTAACTCAAGCGTGAGCGTTCCAAAACAAAGCCTGGTGTTACGGTGTTCTGCCTTGGTTTCTCATGGGCTTTTGGATGTTATGGATAAGACAACCCATTATTTTCTCGAAAAAACAACAGATTTGACTCAAGCTTCTTATCCACATGAAGGAGGTCCTTGAATGTGCAAAAAATATAAATAACTAATTTTCGACCAAAAACGATGTTACGGTCTCTTGCCTTTGCACAGAAATGATGCGTATGGGCTGGACACAACATTTTTAAAAACAAATAAAGACTCTTTATATATGCAACACATATGATAAATCTGTCGTTCAAACAAGTAGTTGTTCCATGCTTGGAAGATGGCTTGTCTCAATCTACAAACCTGGAGATAAATTAAATTTGTAAAATTATAGGCCAATTAGTATTCTTCCTATTATATCTAAGGTAGCAGAAAATGGGTAAAATGGGTAATAAGGGTTTTAATTCTTTACATCCAATGCAATTTGGTTTCCGTAGAAATTACTCAACAGATTCAGCAAATTGTTTGTTTGTTGAGAGAGTGAAATGCTTATTAGATAAGAATGTGTGTGTGGGTGCTGTCTTTTTAGATTTAAAGCATTAGACACTGTTGACCATCAGGTGCAGATCTAAACTAACACATTTTTTTTCACAGAGGAAGCAATACTTTGGGTAAAATCTTATCTTTCAAATAGGAAACAATGTGTATGTATTGATGGTGTGAAATCTTCTTATATTGCTTGGTCTAAGGGGGTTCCACAAGGTTCTATTTTAAGACCAATTTTATTTTCACTTTACATAAATGATTTACCTGAAGTATGAAAAGATGTAAATATTCAGTTATATGAAGATGATGTAATTATTTATAACCATGCAAAGAAATGTATTTATAGGAGGACAGGAAATAGAATTTGTGAAAGAGTTTACGGATCTTGGAGTTACTTTAGATTCTACTCTCACTTTTAAAAGCCATGTAAAAAAAGTCTAATATTGTGAAATTTAGTTTAAAGAATTTTAGGTATATTAGGTCCTTTTTGACAGTTGGTGCTGCAAGGTTGTATTTATATTCGATGATTTTTTCACATATGCAGTATTGCTTCAGTAGTTGGTCTTTTACGAGTAACTCAATTCTTAAGTCAATAGAAATACTGTATAAGAAGGCGATACAAGTGTTTGATAAAAAAACCTTTCATTTCACCACTGTAAAATAAATAAAAAACATAATCTATTGAGTTTTGAAAATGTTAAAACTTTTAATTATGCGTGCTTTGTTTATAAGGTCTGGCATGGCCTTGCTCCACCTCATTGAAGGAGTTTATTAAACAGAGGACAGATTGTGGTATTGGTACCAGGTCTGTCAGTAGAGGGGACTGGGAAGTACCAAATAGGCGAACATCCTTTGGCCAGAAAGTTTTATCAGTGATAGGGAGCAAATATTTTAAGTTTGCCACAGTAAAGAGGACAATGTTCTACTTATCACACTTTTAAAGAACATCTTAAGAAGTGGCTTATGAAAAATCAAGTGTGTAAACATTTTTCTTAGTAATTTTTGTGATGTGTTTTTTTTATCTATTGTGTTTTTAGTTGAGTCTTGTGTATAGTGAGTATTTGTTATTGTGTTTACCTGCCTAGGGACTAAGGACGTAAATTAGCAATACTGCTATAATCCGGCTTGTTTACATCTTGTATTCTGTACAAATGTTCATCAACATGCTTTGTCCCTATAAAAATAAAATAAAAAATAAAATAAACCTCATTAATTTAATGTATACCTTGTTGTCCACTTATACACAAACACAAAATAGGCTACATACTGTATGTACTTCAAAATGAGGCCAGAGATAAGTAGGCTCAAAAAAAAGAAAAGAAAAGAGAACCAACAAAAATATAGCTCAAATGACCTTTGGGTTTTTGGGGCAAACTTTTGACCCTGTCCTCATTTCCCTAAATGTCTGCTGTTGTGGAGATTGTACAGTGGTGATGAATGTTTGGCCGTCATTTATGCAGTGCTCTACTGTAGTGATGAAAGATAGTAAACAGAAAACTGGAGCTGCTGTAAAGTCTGCTGTCTGTCATTCATCTGCATTTAACGCATCACTCTAAGCTAACTGAAATCTAACACAGATGTGTAGTCTCTCTTTTTCATGTTTTTTGGCTGCTTTGTCTTAAAGGCTCTGGAATATTTTCGACAAATGGCATGATTTAATGGATTGGGATTGCAAGGTTTCATTTTTACAAAAAGGGTTGGCAAGTAGCTCAAAGCTCATAGAATTGATGTGTAATAAACTTTTGATGGCTTCTGCACAAGCTGAAATGAAATGAGGGTATTCCAGAAAATGGTTGGGTGGACAGTTGAAATCTGAACTTTCCAAATTAGATACATTGGATGTTTGGATGGATATGGACAATGAATGTTTGAAATCGATGGTCTGTAGTTTATACAGTGTTTATTTTAAATTAGCAATACGCTTCAAATTAGGCAATAATGTATTTTCAGAACCATCGCCAAAGACATGTATCTTAGCTCTGCAGTTTTTTATTTTTATTTTTACGTTTTCATATTAAACACACAGATAAAATAAAAAAGAAACACAGAAGGCAGTTTTGGCATGTTAAGTTGGGGATGAGTTTGAATATGAGGTTATGTATTTTAGGAAAAAGAAAAGAAACACTCCCAGATGCTTTGTTACGATGCTTCTGTGTTTGAGATTAGAATTGTTTCTCAAGTCTGTCCAAGCCTGAAAATTATCCATGCTATCCACATTGGAGCACATCTGTACACATTTAAGAGCTGCTTCATAGTGTTTTTTTTAGTGATACACCCATACTGTAGCATCCTAAAATGTATTTCAGGCTTTTTTTAGTAACCAAAGGTTAATTTGCCGTCTTCCAACACCATTGCTAAAACACATGCAAGAAAGTGATCAGATTCCACAGTGGCATGATAAAATATTTATTTAGTTTTATTTAAAAAAAAAAGTGAGTTTTAATTAAATGTGTTTATAATAGGGAGAAAAAAATAGATGCAGTATGTGAAACTCACAAATGCCAAGTAATCAAATACACATACTGAAGAAGGGCCTGAAAATCAAGCGGATCAATACATCATACACACATTCCACACTTATCATAACAGCTTCCTTGGTGTCCAAAGATTGCATTGTTTGTTTGTTGTCACCAGTGTCATGGCTCCACTGTTTGTTTGTTTTTTCAAAGCCGCTGAGCTGAAAACATTTAAAGTAAAAGATGAATAGACGGTAACGGGTGATTTGTGGGAAATGTGGTCATGCGCTTTTACTGAGTTTGGATTATAGGAGTTGTTAAATTGGCTAAGCCATTTCTGCCACCTCACTCATGATTTTAGAGCCCCTTATCATGGTTCTGGAACTTGGCAAATTGGCAAACAGGTGGCCACATTTAACAACTCAGCTATAAGAACATAGCTCTGCCTCTTTGTTCCAACAAAACCTTAGTTCCACTTCTTCAATAAACAAAATATTTGGCCGCAATATATTGGTCATGTGACACACAGGCTTGAAGAGTCAAGCGGTTTATACTTTGCATGAGGTCATTTCTGTAATTTCAGTAGACTCATTCAACGTTTTGACATACTGAAGAAACAAAAAGTGAGAGAAATTCTAATATTGAGGAGATTTTCTTATAATTGCAGGCCTGAAAATTTGTGCAGGCACCCACTCCTGTATTAAACTTCTAACTATTTAAAATAAAACATAAGACACAAGTTAAAGGGACTGTGTAGTTTTTTTTAGGTATTTTAACATCTAAAATCAATATTTTTATTCATAAATATGTCCTCAATGGTGTACAAATACCTCTGCCAATTATCTGACTTATCCTGGTGAACGAAGAATTTAATATCTTTATATACATGTGACGGGTAGGTCCACGGAGGCTTCCATGTCCATCTGCCATCTTGAAGAACTATAATGGCAAAAAGTACTACGCCAATGCGTTTCCACAACGCGTTTTCGTTCAGAGCCAGCGTCACGTAACTGAAAGCAGCAGAAACGGAGGAGCAGAGCAGTGAGAGGCGCTTGTCACTGCCCCGGCAAGTTTAAAAGGCTGCATTGCACTGTTATTATTCACACTGTAACATTCGTTTGTACGTTGTGTCAAGTTGCAGTTTGTTTGAAATAACAAACCTGTTCACCCGAAGGAAAACTCAACGAAGTGCTATTAGAAGACATCCTGTCATAGCTTTTTGGTACATAACAGCTACCGTAAATGCAACACGCATTTCAAAATGCGAGGCGCTGAAGAACACAATTCGTTTGAATGCAAAATGCAATTTCACTGCTAGATGGGAGAAATTCCTACACAATGTCCCTTTAAGTTAAGTTTCACGTAAATAAAAAGTACTGTGACTGGTTCAAAATTTTACTCCAGTAGAGAAAAAAACAATTAAGTTTTTTCCCCTTGTATCTGTTCTACATATAATTACACCATCAACTATTTTTGTAAAGTATATGCTAAAACTATTTTGTTTATGACTTATTATAATGTAACAACAAGGGATGCACTGTTATGAAATTTGTTACAACAACCTCCATTACCTAAGTTCAGGTTTTTTCTACTTCTTCTGAGATCAAGAACGTGCTTAGATCTTTCGCAAGGAATGGCAAATTCGAGATAGGCCTGTAAATGGACATATCAGCTATATCACTCCCTGGCTTTTTAAGAACTGGCGTAATTTATTCAGCATTGTATTCTCTTCCAGTTCTGTTGTCAATCCGCTTTCATGAGTCCGCTGACGTAAGACGAGCTGACGTGTTATCTGGTGCACCCGAGCTTCGTTTACAGTCTGAGGGAGACGCACGCTGTAAACAAAACAATCTTTGCAAACATGTCTAAGGATTTCGACACAGGGGAAGACTTGCATTTTTTTTAACCAGACATATTTATTTGAACCCGAATACACGGACGCACCAGATAACACGTCAGCAGCGTCTTACGTCAGCAGCGTCACTGGCCTCGTGAACGCGGATTGACAGCAGAACCGGAAGAGAATACAATGGTGAATAAAGTCATCGTTTTTGTTATTTTTGGAAAAAAATGTATTTTCGATGCTTCAAAAAATTCTAACTAACCCCCTGCGGTCACGTGGACTACTTTGATGATGTCTTTATTGCCTTTCTGGACAAGGACAGTATACCATACATAGATTTTCAATGGAGGGACAAAAAGCTCTCGGACTGAATCTAAAATATCTTAAACTGTGTTCCGAAGATGAACGGAGGTCTTACGGGCTTGGAACGACATGAGGGTGAGTCATTAATGACATCATTTTCATTTTTGGGTGAACTAACCCTTTAACAATAGCAGTAATATGGGGAACGATATAGCTGTCAAACAGCTCTTCAGAATAATAGTGAGAAGAGGATCAGGTATTCAAGTAGTAGGCTAGAATTATTTAAGACTAATTTAGAAATATATTACAACAGTAAAACCTGAAAAAACAGACAGGAAAATTAAGAGGATGCAACTCAACTAATTTAGATGCAGAATCACAAGCAATAGTTATACATATTCTCAATTAGATGTCATTTAAATGAGAAACTTGTTACACTGCTCAGTGGTGGAACAGTTAATTTTACTAGTAGGTTTAGTTGTTCTAAAAAGAACTTTAGGATTAGAAACATTTCCTGAAGGTGGGAGGAGCCAGGCTGGAGACCTGAGTGACGGTTTGACAGAATCCAGGGTCTGGACAAAGGAGGCGGAACTGTGGTGAAGGTAGTAACTGGCATAGTAGAGAGGCTAATGAACCGGGGCGACTCTGAAGCGCTGGAAGCCTGGAGCCCAGCTGCTGACCCTCTAATGTATGACTGTTTGTGTGTTGGAAAAGTAACATTCTAAGTAAAATTAAAATATTCTAAAATATCCATAAAACTCACAGTATTATTACAATTTACGGTCAATATAAGTGTAGCCTGGCAAAGCACATATTCAGATTGAAATAGTCAATAGAAATAAATTGATTACGGAACGGGTGATCAAATGTGCAAATCTGGTTGTATCGAGGCAGACACTTCCACGAGATGCAGTAGACTTCTTAAGATAGGAGAGATTAGTAAAAAAGATACCACATGTAGCTGTGTGATGACAATCCAAGCACCTTTGAGACCAAACTGAGTTTATAGCAACACAGCTTGCATGAAGATTTTGAAGGGAGGCTTCAACATATTTGGGCCAGCGGATGTGGCAAATATTTGTCAGTTCAGATAATTATGATGATTGGTCAATACATCACTAATAACTCATCTTAATTTAATCTTAATCTTATTAGTACTTATAGGTACTCCATAATGTACAATAAAGTGCTTGTTCAGTTATATATACTCAAGTGTACTTATAGAGATCCTTGCATATCTTTTTGCTTCCTAACCACCACAATTCAGAAATTTCAAAGCAAATATTTGGCAACATAAAATGAGAATATTTTAAGTGAAGCAGCATTAAAACAATTAGAAATTATAAAAGAAAAACTCGCATAATAAAAATGTTTGTGTGCTGTATTTTTTATAACAATAAAATATTATGATTATAACTTTGGTTAGTAGCATTATTTATAAAAAATACCAGTCATTACAGTAATCTTTCATACAACACCAAATAATAATTCATAGAATACCAAAACACAAAAGCACATTCTAAATTAAAAAAAGTGAAGATTTTTACACATGTACATATATATTTGAAACACAAGATTACACTTGAATCTCTGCATCGTCCAAGATATCTCTTGGCAGTGTTGCTATTTTTGTATAGCATCCCAAACCAGTTTCTGAAACCACTGGGGAGGTACTGGGTGTCCTAACGGTAAGTAATGACAGAGAGGGGGAAAAACTAGGAGTCATTGCTGAATGGGTCAGCTCTGTGTTTCTAGTGCAAGTATTGGTGTATGTGGGCAATCTGACCAGGGGCAATCTTCTATGGGGCATTCTGGGAGGGACCGCACGAATTCCTGGTTGGGCAACTGCTGTGATGAGAGGAGGTGGGTGCAAAAGGCTCTGTGACTCTGGCTCCACATCTCTGGCTCTCATCCCTTCATCTGGAAGCATCCCAATGTCTGTAAAAACAGAGGCCAAAGATTGGAAGCGTGGCTGCCAATTGAGAAAGTAGTCCCAACCGTAGCTCCCATGTAGCTGTTCCTCAGAGGAAATCAGATTGGTGAGTGAGCCCTCAACTGAACCCTGGTTATGAGGCATAGACATGCACCTTCTTATGACCTCTTCCACTTCCTTCATGTTGACTACCTGAGGAAGCATTCCCTCACCTCCTCCTTCATCCCTGAAATTATGGAGACTATCAGAACTGGGCATATCCACTATTCTGACTATACCAATACTAGCACCAGAAAGTGGGTCTTCATCTACCGAGTGAAAGGAGATTTGGTCTGAGTCCACAGGAATCCCTGAGTCTGAGACTCGTGATGCCTGTTGTGTTGTTACAGAGCCAAGCTTTTTGTAACATGGAAACTTGTTGATCATCTTGATCTCTTGATCCTCAGCAGTCTCTTCCTCAGTTGATCCTCTTCCACTTGAGGCTTTTGAGTTTGAGTTTCTTGAAGGGTTTGGGATATCCAATCTTCCCCATGTGTCTAATGGTTCTTGCAAATTTTGGAGGTTAATACCATGGATACTGCTGTCAAGGTTGCCATCTGTTGTTCCTAAAGAGTCAGTCTCAAGGTTAAGGTTAGCAGATAAGGAGGTTGCCTTCTTTACAGCATTCTCTTTGGACCTGTGCCTTAGAACAAGAGCAACGGAGCTCATTAAAAGTAGAAGGAACACTATCAACGACACACTGAGACTGGCAGTGTGGACACTGAGATCAACATTTGCCAGAGACTTTGCTAAATTGGATATGTTCACAACAACATGACACGTTGATGACCTGGAGTTCAGTTTGGGGCTGCTTGCTAGAACTATCAAGTCCTCTGTTGTCTCGTTTGAGTTCGATCTTCTTTGATACACAGAGTTTGAGATATATAGGCAGCCAGTTGTTTTGTTGACATTGAAAAATGGGGAAGGGTTGACTAAAGAGTACTCCACTGAGCCATCCAGACCACCATCATGATCCATAGCCATCAGGTTGCCAATACTTTGGCCAACCTTGGCATTAGTCGGCAGAGAGAAATGGTACACATTCTGGGTGAAGATGGGGCTGAACTCATCAATGCCTTCGATTTCGATTTGTAGTCTCAAGGTTGCCACTTGATCTCCTTTGTCACGTGCCTCTACTACAAAGCAGAATTCACTCTCTCCTTCATAGTCAAACATCTGTTTGGTGTAGATGTCTCCAGTAAGAGGATCAATACCAAAGGATTCTTTCTTGTCTGGGTTGCTACTGTCATAGTCCACATAACAAGGGGTTAAAATGGAATAAGTAAGTAGTCCGAAGATTCCTGCATCTTCATCAACAGCATGTATTGTGCACACAGGGGTAAAAGCCGGCAGGTTTTCAGACAGCGAGCAGTTGTAGGTAGGGAACATGAAGAATGGGGAATTGTCATTCTCATCAAGTACCAATATGTAAACAACCGCAAATGATACTTTTTTGTCACTTGGAGCACCACAATCTGATGCTTGGACTGTTAAGGTAATTTTTTTATTCTCTTCATAGTCCAGTGTCCCATTAACTTCAATGACACCTGTTAGAGAGTCCATTCTGATCAAGCCTTTGCTGTTACCTGAGATGATGTTGTACGTTACAGTCCCATTTGCCCCTAGATCAGGATCATAGGCAGATATATGGATAAGGGCTGTACCTATGGGACTGTTCTCAATGACCCGTGCATGATACTCTGGACTACTGAAAATAGGTGCATTGTCATTAATATCAAGGACTTTGACTGACACTACAGCTGAGCTGTTCAGTGGTGGGGTTCCCCTGTCTGTTACAATCACAGTTAATGAATAAGTGTCTGTGGTCTCTTGATCCAGTGTATCACAGAGCACTACTTGGCCAGCAGTTCGGCTGTCGGCTTCAGCTGGAATGCTAACAACTTCAAGGCAGAAGCGCCTTTCGTCATTTCCAGCTATGATTGCATACTCCAAATGGGTGTTCATATTTGAGTAGTCACTGTCCTCTGCTAATAGAATGAGTAGAGTGCTTCCAACAGATACATCCTCAGGTACACTCACCTGGTATGAGTTCTGTGTGAAGAAGGGGGCATTATCGTTAAAGTCCACCACCTCTATGTCCACAGAAGTGACACTAAATAGATTGGGGTCACCACTGTCATGCGCCTCCACCAGTAGCCGTAACATGTTTCCATTTGCAACATAGTTTAGAGGCTTGTTCGTAAACAATGCACCTGTAGGCAGTAGAAAATTCAATAGAAATGCAATTTTACACACAGGATTGCTTTATTATTATAGCAAGACACACTGAATTGAACTATGGTAAAACTAAAACCACTCTAATTTACATAACTGAATAAAATCCCAATAAAAATAATTACTTTTGTAGATCTCTAAGATACATATTATATTATACTGCATATATGCTCCATTTTTCTGTTTTTATTAGCATTTATACAACAGTTCGGGTTCTCGAATTATCTAATTGGCTTAGAGCCTTTTCCAGGCATGTGATAATTTCACATGGAAATCACAATTTGTATCATGCCACTTTTTTTATGCCGCATCTATACTAACAGCATTCCTCACAGCGAGCGTCAATGGCAGAGGCGCAAACCCAATATAATTTTACAAATACTACAGTTGTGTCACGGAACATAGTTTTCAGAGTTTTTTTTTAGGTCAGAATGTAATTGCTTAGACCTCAAACGAGAGATTTATATATAAAAATAGTGCCATTTTGAAAACTTGTTTAGACGTTTGTTAAAGTTAAGTTTCATAACTGTATATTTTTATTTAACTTAAAGGGTTAGTTCACCCAAAAATTATGTCATTAATGACTCACCCTCATGTCGCTCCAAGCCCGTAAGACCTCCGTTCATCTTCAGAACACAGTTTAAGATATTTTAGATTTAGTCCGAGAGCTTTCTGTCCCTCCATTGAAAATTGAACGGTATACTGTCCTTGTCCAGAAAGGAAATAAAGACATCATCAAAGTAGTCCATGTGTCATCAGTGGGTTAGTTAGAATGTTTTGAAGCATCGGAAATACATTTTGGTCCAAAAATAACCAAAACTACGACTTTATTCATCATTGTATTGTCTTCCGGTTCTGTTGGGGATCCGCGTTCACGAGTCCGCAGTGACACTGATGACGTAAGACCCTGCTGACGTGTATCTGGTGCGTCCGTGTATTCGGGTTAAAATAAATATGGCTGGGCAAAAAAATGCAAGTCTTCCTCCGTGTGGAAATCCTTAGACATGTTTGTGAAGATTGTTTTGTTTCCAGCGTGCGTTTCTCTCAGACTGTAAACGAAGCTCGGGCGCACCAGACACACGTCAGCAGCGTCTTACGTCAGCAGCGTCACTGAACGCGGATCCCCAACAGAACCGGAAGACAATACAATGCTGAATAAAGTCTTGTTTTGGTTATTTTTGGACCAAAATGTATTTCCAATGCTTCAAACATTCTAACTAACCCACTGATGTCAGATGGACTACTTTGATGATGTCTTTATTTTCTTTCTGGACAAGGACAGTATACCGTTCATACATTTTCAATGGAGGGACAGAAAGCTCTCAGACTAAATCTAAAATATCTTAAACTGTGTTCTGAAGATGAACGGAGGTCTTACGGGCTTGGAGCGACATGAGGGTGAGTCATTAATGACATCATTTTCATTTTTGGGTGAACTAACCCTTTAAATCCTGTACTAACTAGAGCGCTGCTTTTGTACTTTTGACTGAATTGTTTGCCTGTGTTTATTTCCTAATTGTACAAAGTTTGTATACTTTTATATTGGGTATTATTGTTCATTTAAATATTATTGTTCTTTAAATAATATTTTATTTTATATAAATAAAATGTCGTATTTGGTATCGAGAAAGGGTCTGTTGGTGATTTATGATTTCGACTTCATTGAAAGATACATTATTACTGCATTAGATGATAACAAAATCTCTCTTTATGAATGAGTCAATAGTTTTATAAGCAGACATTCAAACTGATTATTTATTATGAACATAAGATTGACTTGTGCTAAATGCTAAATCAGATGCAGGTAATACACTCGCTTAGTTGATATCTCTCTCATAATACTCTACATAATACAATAATCTTCAATGAAGCAACTCTGCGATCCTTTGTTGCTAGTTCTAAAGTGAAGTTTTAGAATAACTGAGCCTTGGGCTCATCTGTTAGACTGTCAACATGAGATTTGTTTCTGCGGCAGAAGGAAGTAGTTTCACACAAAAGAGGGTTTTGAAAAACACTCCGTTATTGTTTCTTATTTATTTATACACTTGTACCATCAAACTGTTGTATAAAAGCAAGCTTGCTTTATTGTATTACTTTAGTTAGAGATTTGTGAGCAAAACGTTTTTGTGGAAAATTACCATTGTCAGGATCAATGTAGAACCCTCTCACAGGGTTGGAAAGAAGTCTATATGAAATTCTTCCATTTTGGCCAGAGTCTTTATCAGTTGCCGATACAGACACAACATATGTATCTGCTGATGTACGCTCTGGCAACAAAACCTGGATGTAAGCAGCAAAAGATGGTCAATACTATAAGAAGAGCATGAATAGTGCATGCTTGTAACCTATGATACTAAAAAGTGATCAAGACCTCTAAAAATAATTTAATATAAAATGTTTACCTGGTAAGACTCCTGAGAGAAGACTGGAGGGTTATCATTGACATCCAACACCTGGATGGTGAGATCGGCCTCAGTTTGATGGACAGAGTCTGATGCTTCCACTCTCAATGTATAGACAGCTTGATCTTCATAGTCCAGGCTTTTAGTTGTGGTAATTACCCCAGAGTACTGGTCAATTGCAAACCTTCTGCTTGTCCGATCCTCATCTTTGAATCTGTATGTCGCTGAAGGACTAAGGTCTACATCATTTGTAATCACTTGGGTGACAATGTAGCCAACAGGAAGATCTGTAGAGATGGCAAGGAAAGAATATGTTCAGTGTGTTGTACTTTAACATTTTGAACACATACTAAAACTCTTTCAAACAAATAAGAAAGGTGTGAAAATGCAGACATTGTATCAGTAAACAAAAATAAGTTTCTTACTTTCTGCAATGATCACTGGTTCCATGGATGGAATTGTAGGACTATTATCATTTACATCTACAACTTGGACACGGACAGTGCAGGTGCCTGTAAGGGGAGGACTTCCCATATCCTTGACCTGAAGAATTAATCTGTATTTGAAAAAAAATTGTTTTTATTAAAAATAGAAATGTAAACCTTTAGGGCTAACAGGAAAATAAATAATTATGATATAATGTCTAAAGGACTTCCATGATTGTTCCATGATTGTTCAATTAATTTCCAATAGACCATTTCCATATAAACTTAATTGTGAAAGAAGTCAAGAAAGTTTGCCATACTTGTAGGATGAGAAAATTTCTCTGTCCAAGACCGCATTTGTGGCAAGAATCCCACGAACAGAGTCGATCACAAATGCATTATTGTGGTTCCCATCCACAATGAAGTAACTGATCTGCCCATTTATACCACTGTCAGAATCTGTCGCTAAAACCTACAAAATTACAGTCATATAATGTTAAAATTGGGATCTGAAATGTAAGTTAAACATCTTTTTGGTTAAACTGATCATCATACACAACATGATTCTATTTTATTTTTGATTACAAAATAAAGTCATTTTGTTTTATTGTGTGAATCAGAGTTACAAGATAATTTCATCATAATTACCATATTGACCATGGCATGGTCAAACAAATCCCAAAATTTGTACCTGCATGACATAGGTGTTGTGAATTTGACCCTCCCATACAGCTGTTCTGTAATAGCTTTGCTTGAAAACTGGTGCGTTATCATTGATGTCCTGCAGAGTGATGGCCACCCTGCCATACGCTGTTTGGTGTCCATTTTCAGCCAGAACCACTAGGTAAATTTTACCCTGTACCTCAAAGTCTACCAGTCTCTGCTCCTTAACTGTGATATCACCTGTCAATGGTGATATTTCAGAAAATTAAAAACTTGACAATGCCCCTGGACCACATACTTTATACTACAAAGAACTTTATACTTCAAAGCATGATACTTTTTTATTCTAAACGACAACTGACGACTACAACTGTTTGTTACATTTACTTTCTCAATACTGGAAATATGTAGAATTTAAAAGTGCGTAACTGAAAGGTGTATACGTAACATTTTTATTCTGTTGTCAAAAAAACGGACAAAAGAACTGAAGAATTATTTTAAAGAATTGTTTTTATTATTATTATTATCATACATAAAATTCATGAATAATATTAATCTATTGCAGTATCATCATCATTACAAGTACCACCACTAATAATAACAACTAATAATAATAATAATAACAATAATGTATTGCTGTATTATCATCATTACAAATGCCATTAATAATAATGCTGATGACAACAACAACAATAATAATAATTTAGTACATTTTATTAACACTTTTTAACTATGATGATACCTATACAATTCTCACCTGTAATTGGGTTAATAGTGAAGGCTTCAATTTCACTGCCGCCGAAAATACTGTACTTGATCATTCCTTCATCTGCTGTCTGGTCATGAGCTACAACATTTGCAACCCAAGAGCCTTAGAAATGATAAGTGGTACACACAAACACAGTCAGTTCAGCATCCACAATTACTGACCTTCTCAGAAATACAAGCTTTTTCGAAAATTAAGTCTAAGTAAATGACATTAAAGTAAATCAATTCTGAAATGTCAAGAGAAATATCTCAAAGGTGGAAAAACATCTAAAATCTGTAAGCTTAAAAAAAGTTGCTCAAAGTATACCTGTTTTGCTATTTTCTGGTATGGTGACTTCATAGAGTTCCTCAGTAAACCGCAATGGCGGCTCTTCACTCTTAAGGTGAATGAGCAGAAGGCAGCTAGAGGTGAGGGAAGGTTTACCTAGATCCACAGCCTGTATCCGGAGCAGCTTTGTCCCAAACACCTCATTACTCAGGGGGACTTTCAACCTGACAGCTCCAGACCCATCAACTTGAAACAGGTCATCTTCTTCTGCTAGGCTAAACACTACTGTCCCATTGTCTCCTTGGTCTGGATCTTGGGCTGTAACTGTTATGATGGATCGATTAGGACGTGTGGTCATGGAAGAGACTGACACCCGCATGGGTTCCTTAACACATGTAGGCGGATTGTCATTAATATCTTCTACATGTATTGTAACTGTAGCGATTGAGCTGCGTGGACCTTGGCTGCAGCCATCAGTAGCTACAGCGTGGAAGACATGCTGGGAATGAGTTTCACGGTCCAATGGCTTTGTGAGCCTTACCACACCAGTAGAACCATCAACATAAAAGTTTCCAGAATTCTCCTCCTCCAAGGAGAAGGTCACTACACCATTGGGCCCCTCGTCGGGATCCCATGCTATCAGATGTAGGATCTCTGAACCCAAATGGAGCCCCTCACTAATGCTGGCATGATAGCTTTTCCGAGTGAAGGAGGGGCTGTTATCGTTTTCATCTGAGAGGGTGACGTGCAGTAGTGCAGTGGAGCTCAGAGGTGGACGCCCATGGTCAGTAGCAGTGATGAGAAGGGAGTAGTTGGATCGTTCCTCTCTGTCCAGGAATCTAATGGTGCTGATCGCCCCAGTCATAGCGTCAATGCTGAAACACTCTTCAGCTTATAATAGTGGATGAAAAAGAGACATAAGCACTGATTCAGACCCTGAAAGGTTTTCTTTAAGTATACATTTTTTGTATAAACACTACCATTCAAATGTTTCGGATCAGTAATATTCTTTTAATTTTAATTTTAGATTTAGATTTTTTATTTTTTATTTTTTATGTCTTCATTGGCTGCCCCGTGAACAATGTCTACTTTGACCCGCCCTCAAACACTAAAGTGCTAGCTGAGGCTTGGAAGAGTTTAGTTTGTGCTGTTGACATATGCTGTTTTCTGTGCTGTGAAATCAAATCCACTTTGCATGCACTTCCAGAGGATAAGGACTTGGGCTTGTATTGAGGCGGTAAAACGACGCCATCATTACTGTTTGTAACGCAATGTATTAGAGATGCTCGGATCAGCTCTAACGTCACCCAAATCCACTGTTAAAAGCAAATAATCCAACCGCCACCAACCCGCACCAATGATTTTCTCTGATTTAAATATCCGCACCTGACCCACACCCGATTGTCACATTACAACTATTCCAATTCTCAGTGTTAAGCACGATGATATGGTATTATATTACACTGAAGTAGGCTGCTTTTAAAAGAACATTTATTTAAATGCAAAAGTTCTTCTTAAATAAGTTTCTTAAATAGCCTTTCCAGGTGTCGGCAACCTATATGGCACACAGAGGGGTAATTGCTGGCACGTGAGCAAAGGCAAGATATGTGTATTTAATTAAGATAAAGTACATTGCACCTGCATTCAGATCTACATTTTGAGGTTATCATTCATTATAGTAACACCGGGTGTTTTATTAAGTTAGGAGCTATAAATATGATTAAAGTGTGAGATTTAAATTACGAAAACGAGCAGCTCTGTAAGCACGTTAAAGCAGTTAAACGTTACTGACTGACAGCTTACAGCTTGATCCGCTATTTGTTGCGCTTAGCTTTGATAATTAAAACTAATTTTATGGAAAATTGCTTCCACCATTACGTCGGAAAACACTCATATCAGAATAATTTATATTAAGATACTTATCTATTTTTCGATAAACCTGTCAAGTTATTAAGCAATGTCTCATGCAGGTTCCTTTTGTGTTTTCTATAATGACCACTAGGATGTGCTCTAGGCATGTTTTCTTTGATTGGTTTTCCTTGAAGAGATAGGCTAAATGTTGTTGTCGAAAATTAAAGTAAAAGAGTGATGCAAGTTTGTTGCATTTTACCGTGAGATGAGAGTTAATGATTTATCTTTCATCCACCCACAATTTTTGGAATGTTATTATTCACAGCATCCACGGATATAACCGCGATCCGCCCATCACTACTATGTATACAAATGGCAAGGAAGCCTCCGGAGATGAAATTCAGATATGGGAACTGGAGTTCCCTTTCGTTGTCACTCCGAGTTACGTCGGATGACGACGAATGGTGTTTCGCTTAGAAAGCCTATCAACTTCGAGTATTACAAAACGAGCCAATGGCAAAGAAATGCCATGGGTCTGCGGAATTTGCATGGCGTAACTCCGCCCCACCTCGTGGGTATAAAAGGAGGAAGCCGGCAGCAAGCAGATATGTTTTCGCTTCGGAGCCAAGTGTATTCTTCTCTCCACAAGCCATCTCTGAATTGTCAGCTTTACAAACGAGTACCTCGAGTGTTGGTGTGACGGCGATCTACGGCGAGAGCGTGCTTCCTGCTGATCTGTTGCAGTGGTCTGCCAGTCGGTGCGTTTCTCCCCGGGTGCTTCAACACTTGAGTTTTCTCTCACTAAAAGAGCTTACATGTGGCACGTCTTTTTAAAGACGGCTCGCCCGTGCATTTCTGGTTGCAGCGGACTGGTATCGGACTCTGATGGGCACGAGCGCTGTCTAGTGTGTTTGGGCTTTGATCATGCTTGAACAGCGCTCGTGGGTGACTCATGTTCTCGCTGGGAACGTGATCATCGCGTCATATATAGGTCGAGACTCGGTGAACTCGCAAGAGTGAGAGTCCCCTCATCCACCCCCCGATCTTCGGCTGGTGGCCAGGGTGACCTGAGGGTTACGGTCTGGATCTAGGCGCCGACTATGTGTCCGTGTCCCCAGCCCCCCTCTTCAATGACGGTGCCCGCTAGTGAACTGCTGATTCCCGCGCGTCTACCCTCTGGTGGCCCGCGTGTTTCAGTTGAAGCTACAGAGGAAGATGCCATGTCTGTTGCAGCATCACTAGGTGGGTTTGAGTCTTCTGGAAGTGAGGGCTCATCACAGCTGCCACCCTCCGGTGTGCATACGGCTGTGCCTGAGTCTGATCCGGAGATGACGACCATGCTTTCCTGGGACGATGGGTTTTGGGTAAGGCCGCCGACCCTCGTCCACGGCAAACCCCAATACCTCTCTTCCCGGACGTGCATGATGAGATCTCGAAGTCCAAGAAGACCCCCTTGTCTTCTCGGGACCGCTCGCTGATCTCATCCAACCTTTCCTCCCCTCGATGGGGCCGCTGCCCATGGGTACACTGGGGTTCCCCCGGCTGAACGCTCTGTTGCGATGCTATGTGTCCTTAGAGTGCTTCTTCTCGGCGCAATCCTAAGCACCCGCCCGTGGCCTGTAGTTTTTCGTCTACGCTTGTGGCGAGATCCTATAGCACCACGGGACTGGCAGCCGCCTCACTGCATGCCATGGTCATTCTGCTGGTCCACCTGACCCAGATGCTCATGGACCTGCACGTTGGTGGCAATGTCCCTATCATGAGAGCAGAGATTGCCACCCTGCTGGCGAAGGGTGCAATCGAGACTGTCCCTCCAGCCGAGATGAGGTCCGGCTTCTACAGCCCCTACTTCATTGTCCCCAAGAAGACCGGTGGGTTACGGCCAATCCTGGACTTGCGCGTGCTGTACCGCTCCCTTCACCGGATGCCGTTCAAGATGCTCTCCCCCAAACGCGTTTTCGAATGCATACGGCCCCAGGATTGGTTTGCAGCGATCGACCTGAAGGACGCCTACTTTCATGTCTCCATTCTTCCTCGACACAGACCGTTCCTCCGGTTTGCTTTCGAGGGGCAGGCATACCAGTACGCGGTTCTCCCTTTCGAGGGACCTAGTGCTTCGGCACCTAGCCCGTCTGGGCCTTCGGGTCAACTGGGAGAAGAGCAAACTTTGCCCCGTGCAGAGGATCTCTTTTCTCGGTATGGACATCGACTCGGTCGCCATGTCCGCGCAGCTTACGAGCGAGCGCGCGCAGTCACTGCTGACTTGCCTAAGACAATTCGAGGGCAAGAGTGCGGTTCCACTGAAACTTTTTCAGAGGCTCCTGGGGCATATGGCATCTGCAGCCGCGGTCACGCCGCTCGGATTGCTTCATATGAGACCGCTTCAGCTTTGGCTTCGCGACCGAGTCCCGAGGTGGGCATGGCAACACGGCACGTTCCGAGTACCAGTTACTCCGACCTGCCGTCAGTTCTTCACCCCGTGGGCGAACCTCGGTTTTCTCAGGGCCGGTGTCCCCCTGGCACGAGCTTCCCGGCATGTTGTTGTCTCAACAGATGCCTCCACCACGGGCTGGGGCGCCGTGTGCAATGGACATGCTGCTGCAGGCTCCTGGACAGGACCCCAGCGGCTGTGGCATGTCAATTGCCTCGAGTTGTTGGCAGTACGCCTTGCCCTGCACCGCTTCCGGGCGTTGCTCAGGGGTCAACACGTACTAGTCCGTTCAGACAATACCGCCACTGTGGCGTACATCAACCATCAAGGTGGTCTACGCTCCCGCCGTATGTCACAACTCGCTCGCCACCTCCTCCTATGGAGTCAGAAGCTTCTGAGGTCGCTTCGAGCCATCTTCATTCCCGGAGCGCTGAACTGTGCAGCCGACGAGCTCTCACGGCTTCAGCCCCTCCCTGGAGAATGGCGACTCCATCCCCAGTCGGTTCAGCTGATTTGGGACCAGTTCGGGGACGCGCAGCTAGATCTGTTTGCCTCTCACGACTCGACCCATTGCGCCCAGTTCTATTCCCTGACCGAGGGCACGCTCGGCACGGATGCTCTGGTGCACAGCTGGCCGCAGGGCCGCAAGTATGCGTTTCCCCAGTGAGCCTTCTTGCGCACACTTTGCGCAAGGTCAGGGAGGACGAGGAGCAGGTCATTCTGGTTGCCCCTTACTGGCAACCGGACCTGGTTCCCCGAACTAGTACTCCTCGCGACAGCACCTCCCTGGCCGATCCCTCTGAGGAAGTACCTTCTTTCTCAGGGACGGGGCACCCTATGGCACCCTCGTCCCGATCTTTGGAACCTCCACGTGTGGCTCCTGGATGGGACGAGGCAGGTTTGAGTACCCTACCACCAGCGGTGGTGGCTACCATCACTTCCGCTAGAGCGTCGTCCACGAGACACGTCTATGCGTTGAAGTGGAACCTCTTCGTCAACTGGTGCTCTTCTCACCGAGAAGACCCCCTGAGATGCTCGATCAGTGTTTTGCTTTCCTTCCTTCAACTGGGGCTGGAGCGAAGGCTGTCTCCCTCCACCCTGAAGGTCTATGTTGCCGCCATTGCCGCACATTATGACCTCATCGAAGGTAAGTCGGTAGGGAAGCACGACCTGATCATCAGGTTCCTGAGAGGAGCGAGGAGACTAAATCCTCCTCGTCCTCCTCTCGTTCCCTCTTGGGACCTCTCAGTGGTTCTAACTGCCCTGAAGAGTGCTCCCTTTGAGCCCCTGCAATCAGTCGAGCTTAAGTTCCTGTCTATGAAGACAGCGCTCCTGGTTGCACTGGCCTCCATCAAGAGGGTTGGGGACCTGCACGCATTCTCCGTTGACGAAGCGTGCCTGGAATTTGGGCCGGCTTCCTCTCACGTGATCCTGAGACCCCGGCCTGGATATGTGCCCAAGGTTCCTACCACTCCCTTTCGGGACCAGGTGGTGAACCTGCAAGCGCTGCCCTCGGAGGAGGCAGACCCAGCCTTGGCACTGCTCTGTCCAGTACGCGCTCTCCGCGCCTATGTAGACAGAACGCAGTGTTTCAGGACCTCAGACCAGCTCTTTGTCTGTTATGGTGGGAAGCTGAAGGGAAAGGCTCTCTCCAAGCAAAGGTTGTCTCACTGGATAGTGGACACCATTGCTTTGGCTTACCAGCAGCAAGGTCGACCGTGCCCCCTTGGTGTGACTGCCCACTCCACCCGGAGTGTGGCGTCCTCTTGGGCTCTAGCGCATGGCGCCTCGCTAACAGACATCTGCAGAGCTGCAGGCTGGGCGACACCTAACACATTCGCCAGATTCTATAATCTCCGAGTGGAGCCTGTGTCCTCTCGTGTACTCGCTTCAACCAGCTAGTACCGGACCCGCTCAGGTGTCTTCGCTTGCTCGCCATTCCACTCCACGGACTGGATACGTGCGATTTTTTCCTCAGGTGAGCTTCTCCGAAAGCCCTGAGCTCCTCCAGCACTCCTGACGTCGGCGCCAGTGTCTATTGCCTGTGCGTCGGCTAGGTGCATCCCGTGTGCATGGTCCCTCCTCTGAGCGACCCCCACATGTGTATTTCCACTGTAAGCCTCTCTGAGCGTGTGTCTTTCCCTTGGCAAGCCACCTTGCCACCCCTGGGGTTGAAATATTCCACCTGCGGCTGGACACCCCAGTGTTTTCCATATGCTTCCTTCGGGTCATATGTGTATTCTCTAAGTCCCCCCCCTCCGGGCTGGCATTAATTGCATACTTCCCCTAAGCTTGGGATATGCTTCCCAGTGTACCTTGGTATTCCTGTGTTATATGGAGTCCTTTGTCCAGGCTGACAGGGATCTCGATTTACGCAGGGCACTGGAAGACAGCTGAGAAGGTGGCGTGATTAGACTGGTAACCCCATTCGTCGTCATCCGACGTAACTCGGAGTGACAACGAAAGGGAACGTCTACGGTTACGTATGTAACCCTCGTTCCCTGAGTAGGGAACGGAGACGTTACGTCTGCCTGCCACTTTCCGCTGTACCGCGGGGATCGCCTGAGCTCAGTCTTGGCTCCTCAGCGAAGAAACATATCTGCTTGCTGCCGGCTTCCTCCTTTTATACCCACGAGGTGGGGCGGAGTTACGCCATGCAAATTCCGCAGACCCATGGCATTTCTTTGCCATTGGCTCGTTTTGTAATACTCGAAGTTGATAGGCTTTCTAAGCGAAACCCCATTCGTCGTCATCCGACGTAACGTCTCCGTTCCCTACTCAGGGAACGAGGGTTACATACGTAACCGTAGACGTTTCATTTCTGACACGTGCTGTAAACAATTAGACCAATCACAACAGCCTGGAAGACCTGACCAATCAGAGCAGAGTAGGGTCTCGGAAAAGAGGGGTTTATAGAAAGACCAAATCCCTTTGTCGAACCGTTTCAGACATTGTGAGAAAAGAGGTTATGATGCACCAAGCCACAAATTGTGGCACACTCTCTCATCTGTTGCCCTTCCCAATTTATCAGATTGGGGTTTAAAGCAGGGTTATGCACCTTGATAAACATATTTATGGGTGTAGAGCTTGGCAGATGAGAGATGGCATGGACTAAGTCGCAGTAAACAGCCCACTCTCTCATCTGTTGTCATCCCCAATTCAACAGATTGGGGATTAAGCAGGGTTATGCTCTTTTGTGAATGGGTTAGTGCCCATTACCAGAATAGTCGAAGACAATAGTGGGGCCTTTTGGCACAGTAGCGCTGTATTATGCATGCCAGACAAGTAATTGGCAATGTCACTTTGTAAAGAAAGACTTTGCGCCTGAGCACATACACATTGAAACGTGCATGCCTATAGACTAAACATGTAATGCGCATGTAAATGCCATCATCGTTTTCACAGATTCACGTTTTTGAAGTTTACACAGAGATAATAATGAAGGGGCAGGACTGCCATCAGCCAATAATACTGCCGTGATTTCACATATGCTTCAGACACCAGTTTCTGCGGACGTGTCCCCATAGCTTCTGATTCATCTGATGTAGCATCTCGTTCCTTTCTCAAGGAACAGGGTATACATACGTAAGCCAAAGAGGTTATTTTATAGTGTACTAAAATTCCAAAATTACAGTTACAATTCTAACCTCCATTTCAGCCTCGTCTCGAGGCAGTGCATGCAAGTTAACCACTTGATCCCTAAGAAGGGGTTGTGGGAACTTTGGACATGTAGATCGGCTGGGATCTCAGGATCACATGAGAGTATGCCAAACTTAACTCAAGGCATGTTTCACTGGAAGAAAACCCCTGCAGGTCCCCGAAAATGAAGGTATTTTTGGTGCAAAACAACTGAACGCTTGTAACAGTGAAATTTGTAGTTGTAGAGAATAGCCACACGTGTATCAGTAAATTTGAAGTCACAGAGAGAAATGTTTTAAGAGTTGCAAACTTTTTTTCTCCTCCACAAACACAACACAACAGTTACACCTTCTCAAATTCTTCATTGCAGGTGCACAAATCCTATTCTATAAATCACTAATTAGGAAACTCGTACGCTCGCATTTTTGCTACAGTTGCTGCAGTGAATATGGTGCAAAACACATTTACACACCCGCATCAAAAAATGTGAAGTCACAGAAAAATGTTGCTCATCTGCAAATCAGTATGTGAATTCATCCAATGAGAGTTGCACACTTGTAGAACATTTTCTCATATATGTCTTACATATTTTTCTAGCACAAACACAAGTACATAACTACAGCTTCTTGAATCTGCTGCGACGAATCTCAAACACTGTTTTTCGCTTTCAAGTGACAAGTTTCGCGCACGCTCTCTTTTGCACCGCTGGTCTATGTGAAATGTGGAGTGAATGTGAGTTGTGCATCTGTAGAGGCAGTGGTTGGAGCCTACATGAATACATGAGTTTCCCAGGCATGTGCGTGGAACTGCTCATTTTAGTTCACGCTCCTCGTTTCTCAGCAGGTTTAATGGATTATTTCAAAAAAGGTAAATATAGTTTCAGCGCGAACTGACTAGCAAAAATGCGAGCGTACGAGTTTCCTAATTTGTGATTTGTAGAATAGGATTTGTGCACCTGCAATGAAGAAGATTTAACCTTGAAAGCAAACTGAAGAAATGGTCTCTGTTGAGGTAAAATCGAGGCATGGAACCTGTCCTTCAGGTCTATCATCGTGAACCAATCCTGTTGGCAAATGCATGTCAAAATGCGATTCTGCATCAACATCTTTAAGAGAAGCCTGTGCAGGGCCCAGTTCAAAACGCGTAGGTCTAAGATTGGTCATAACCCATCACCTTTATTTGGTATGAAGTAAGGGCTGTAAAATCCATTCTTCATCTCAGCTAGAGGAACAGGCTTTATTGTGTCCTTAGCAAAGAGGACTGAAATTTCTGCACACAGGACAGAGGCATCTTTTCCTGCCACCAAGTAAAAAGGACGGTGTTGAACCAGGCCGGGCGCCTGGCGAACTGAATCGAATAGCCGAGTCTGAACAAATCTGAATGAGTGGATGCACACCAGCTCCTTTTATACGCATATGTCCGGGGGAGTGGGACATGCAAATTCCACTTGCCTATTTTCATTACTTTTGTTTTTTTATTTTATTATTTTGCTATATATTTAATTATAGTATATCGAAATTCATAAAATAACCGTTAATAACATTAATGTTAATAACATTAATATTTAGTCCAATCCTTTCATTGTTCACAGGAGCATCACTTCAACAGGACACTTCAACAGCTATGTTACAGAACTACAAGCTGTAAACAGCAAATAAATAACTTCTGTTGCAGTAGGTATGTCTTCAATATAATAACTGCCATACCATGAACATGTATTCATTACTTCAATGAGCTCCTTGTTTCTGCCTTAAATTATTACATTGTTTGAATTAATACATTATGAGCTAACTGTGTGATTTGTATATATAAATTTCTGAAATACATAACTTGGACACACCTCTAATAACAGATCACTCTAAATTGTAAAGTAGACATGCAGGTTCTGTAAAGCAGCTTTGAAACAATATGTATTGTGAAAGCACTATACGTACAACTAAATGGGAATTTAATTGAATTTAATAAATTATACTATATGAAAAGTAGGTTATGGAATTCCAGAATGGGAATGTAAAAGTATTGTTTCTATTCAGAGTTAAAATTAAAAACATTTTGTTTTCTAGTCCCTTGTATAAATGCATAAAATATCATAAAAGCAGTTAGATGTAAAATCAGTTAATGTCAATAATCCGAGGGACAGGTGAATTTACTTACCTTCTATGAAGTACTGAATAGTTCCATTTAGTCCATTATCAACATCTGAGGCCTGGATGATGTGAATGACTCCAGGAGGCAAGTTCTCTGGGATAACTATGTGCAAATCAGGCTGAGAGATTTCTGGAGTGTTGTCATTATCATCCAGGATGAAGCACAGGACTGTTGCAGTGCCGGAGAGAGACAGAGTCCCACTGTCCTCTGCCTGAACTGTAAAGCAGTAACAAAACACATAAGGAGGTGACCAGGTTATTATAATCAGGGAACCATTGGCAAGTGAAGGTTGCAACAGCACTTAAAATTCCAGTGGTTTAAGCATTTTTAATGAACATGCAATTACAAATTATTAAAAACATTGTGCAAATGTCCTCAAACTAAGAAAAATATGCCTAGGCAACATTTCCAATTTTAAGTTCAACTTTATGTACTAAAATAACTAAAAAGCTGGAAAAATAAATAAAATAAAAACTATACAGACAAAAGACAACAAATTTTCTAAAACCTTATCTGAAATTAAATAAAAAAAGGAAAATATTCAAATTATTAATAAAACCTATAATAGTATAAAAATTATTCTAAAACAGTGGTTCCCAAGCCTGGTGCTGGAGTACCCCCAGCACTGTGCAGGTTTAGGGGTCAGATCAGAGTTATATAACCAGTTAAAAATCTGGGGTTCCCAATTCCAGTCCTCATGCCTCCCCGCTCTGCATATTTTGTGTGTCTCTCTTATCTGACACGCTCGGTTGAGGGTGTGGGATCCATTTACCCATATGTGCACTGCTAACCCTGACTTAAAAGGGTATTTCGAGATCTTAAGATTCCCATCTGAAGCAGGTGTGTTTGTATGCGGCTGTTCACGGTTGTTAAGTGTGTGATACGCAACAGTTACAAGTCAATTATCATGATTAAGGGTTAAATAAGATAAAAAGAAAAATGACCAAATTTTGTTTATTTTCATATTAAATATCGCAACATACATTTATCATTCAGTTTTGGGCTTTTGAGTTTGACAGATTAGATTAATTGAAATTTATAATTAATTAATATTTATCTGGATGTATATTATACATCAGAGATCTTTAGATTCTGCCTTAGAGATCCTGTTTTGTGTGATAGCCTCTATTTGTGTGTTTTAGTGAATACTGTGTAGCCCCTGTGTGTTTGATAATTGTATGCTCCCAGTTGGTGTAACTGTACATCCTCTCCATTCGTGTCACCTCTCGTTACTGTGCACTGGTCACACGAGGTTAGAGAAAGGGACACGTAAGCATGTCACACGACAAACATTTAGCACACGTTAAGAATTTTACTTTGTAATTTGCGTTTGGCTAGCTTAGTGACGGAAGGTAGGTGCGTCTGAGACGTGAAGATCCATTTTCTTTTGTTATTTTCTTTTTGAAGTTAGGTTAGAGGTTGTTCTGTAAGGTAGTTTGGATTTTGGTTTTGATTATTTCTTTGATTTGGATGCCGCCCGTGTCCCTTCTCCAATTCTCCTCCCTATCCCAATTTGTGTTACTTGTTTGTAATTTGCTTTTCCAATCATACTTTTTTGTATTTATGAATAAATAATATATATATTTTCTTGTTTATTTCTTCCATTTCTTTATTGTAAATATATTTTCTCTTCTCGTGCTACACTCACACATTAAAGAGGTGGTATTATGCCCCTTTTCACAAGATGTAGAATAAGTCTCTGATGTCCCCAGAGAGTGAATGTGAAGTTTTAGCTCAAAATACCCCACAGTTTATTTTTTACAGCATATTAAAATTGTCCCTTTTTGAGGGTGAGCTAAAACGTGTCATTTCATGTGTGTCCCTTTAAATGCAAACGAGCTGCTGCTCCCGGCACAGAGGGCGGAGCTTCAAGAGTTCATGTGTGTGTTACCATGTTCTATTATCTTAATCTCCCGCGTAATGTTACACCCCTTTACTCCTTGATTCCCCCATAGGGATCCTAACACATGTATATTAAATGAAAGTACGATAATTTATATTATATTATTATGGCATTATTATAAAGGGAGCAGTGAACACTGCATAGGGACCCTGTCAATCGGGATGCATCCGAGTTCATGGAGCTCTATTCTAACGAGCTGATGATCTGAATCAGGTGTGTTCAATAAGAGAGACATAGGCTGAATCTGAAATCGCCCCTTAAACCCTCATCCACTATTCCCTACGTTAGTCCAATAATGCGGTTCACTTAAAGGAGTGAATAAAAAAGAGAGAGAGCGAATTCGGACAGCCGTTGAGCATCCATCGGCTGTACACTCGTAATTGCAGTGCAATGTGGGATTGCAATTTGATATTTGAGGGTATAGGGGGCGATTTCGGATTCAGGCATACTGTGCAGAGCAAGGAGCCGCGAGGACTGGAATTGGGAACCCCTGCTCTAAAATAACACTGTGGCTTGATATTTGCATTTGTGTTTAACGATAATCATTTTAAAACGGCCTTACTTCATGTTATCCTACAGATTTCTGTTATTGTATTTGATGATTAGCTAGAATTACCCATTACACTCTGTAAGCAAACACTGACTTGTAAAACATCTGAAACCATTTACCATGCTAATAGTCCTATTCCAAACCACATAATTCTACAATCAATGTTAATACAGCAAAAAAAAGTATCTGTTAAAAAAAAACTGTCAATCAATAATTCTACCTACCACTAAAAAAGCTCATATAAACCATGGCCTAATTTTTAGAAGCAAGTTTGAATAGACAGTGTGACCGTGTAAGTTCATAATATTCAATAATTGCTAAACAGTATACAACTTAAATAGTGTGTTCTAGATTCTGAACAACACTCAAACATAAAAAAAGAAAAAGTTTAGGAAGGACAGGGAGGAAGGATTCAAGCAGATGGAAGATCTCACCTCTGAGAGTAAACCTGGATTGGATCTCTCTGTCTAGCCGAGTGGAGGTGGTGATCTGACCCGTGTGAGTGTTTATCGTGAAGAGCTCATATCCAGGACCGGGTAACAAGCTGTAGCTAATAGCAGAATTCACCTCTGTGGGAAACACATACTCTTCATACAACTCTTCACAGATTGGTCATCAGACCAGAAAATTAGTTTGTCTACAAGAAGTTGCTCCAGCATCTTCTGATTCTGATGGCATGACGTCATGACAGAGAGTTGACGTACTATTGTACTAGTAGTAATTGCCTTTTTAATGTGTGCCTTCCTCCACTTTTGTGTTGCGGGTTCCAACAAATGGAGGAGAGTTGAGCTGTGACCAGTATTTGACAGCTGAATAAGGTCTATTTACTCTCCTGTCTGGCAAAGTGCTATTTATGAGCTTCATATCTGATTGCTGAATTGAAAACAGCGCTAAAGAAATAAAACCGGTTCAATTAAATCCTGTACAATTAACGCCATTGCCTAAAATGAACACATTTTATATACTTTATTTGATTCCCCATTACAGTCAATTTCATTTGGAATCAAACATTTTTGAATAATCCAACAGATTAAAACAAAGCAGCACATTGTTATGGATTACTAGAGTTCTAAGGGTACAGGAAACATCGTCTTTTCCAAATAAACATGCTTCCTATAGTTGCTGAGATTGAACAGTACTTTGCCAACTGTTTGGCCCCTGTTTTAGAAATCCCCCCAATACAAAGTCCACGGACCGCCAGCCTGTGTACATGACCTAGGCAACCAAACACTAGCACAATAAGTCGGCATCTGTACCCAAGGTTCTCAATGGTCGATATCAATGACTGATATTTTAGAATCTTAGAGCAGTAAGACTCCTCCATAAACAAATCAAATGCACATGACACCTCAAATAGTGTAACTTTTTTGCCATTCTGAGAGATGTTAACAATATCGGGCGTATTAGCAATTCCTAAAAAAGTGTTTGCAGGAGAGTTAAACCATTCGGACTGTACGGTAGTGTGTTTAAAAATCTGCTCCTCAGCCACGCAGGGAATCTGAGCAGCAATTAGGTCCACGAGTCTGTCGTGTCTGGCAATATACAGTCCTTTCAGTGCTGAGCAACTGTTCATAATGCACACACACCCACGTTTTATGGGAACTTTCCATAGATATGATTTTTATACTAAACAAACTATTTGTTCTATTCCCTTACAATTACCTTACCCCTAAACATACACATCACAGAAAAAATACACTTTCTTATAACATTTTTAAAAAACATCACCAATATGATTTATAAGCAGTTTTCCTCATGGGGACCAAAAAATGTCTGATTGTATTTTACTTATATGTAGTTACTTATTCAAAATAAGTACTCAGAGTAGGCGATTTAGGATGCAGCCAGTTTGCCCACACAGTGACACTCATTCAGACACACATACAGGCATTGGTCAATGACAAACAGGAGTGTAGACAAAGAAAAGAAAAAAAATAGAAGAGATTACAAAGATTAAAAATCTAGTTTAAAACAGAAGTGCTAGGAAATGTACTTTTTTGTATTTATGCTGGTTTCATAGAGGTTTTCAAAAAATAAAAAAACACTACCATTATCAACAAAAAAGGTTGAAATTTTATTTTAAGTCTAAATATTCACTAGTGTTCTGTCACGTCTGTTCGGGGTTTGAGTTTTGATCTTATTTCATTTTTACTGTTTCCTGTTCAGTATTCTGAGTTCATGTTTCCTGTGTCTTAGGCTGCGTTCACACCGTAAATCCAAATCCGATTATTTGTGTATCCGATTGGAATCTGATCTAAAATTATTGTCGTCCACATTGTGTATCGCAACTGTTCAGAGCCGTTGTGTGTCCATGCTGCTCTTTTGTTTTCTGGAATATCTGTATTGGTTTATATGACAATGACGTTGCTTTGGTAGGTATTTGCCAAAAACAACAACAACCGCAACATGGAGGGCTTTGCAATACAGGTGTTGTCTTATTTACAACATGACAATGAGTAGCCGCTGTGCTGGACTACTGGGTCTTATGAGGCAGTGGACAAAACGTAGTATGAGGCTAGTATGCGTGGCTCTATTCCATGCTGTTGTTTCCACCGTCTTCAAAACATGGCTCCGTTACAGTAAATAGTCATTTTCTGCTTGTCCGGCACTTTGCACCAACACTTTCTGCAGTGACTTTCAGCATGTTTCCTATAACAATGGCTGATGTTTACATTTTACGTGGCATAAGAAAGTCACATAAACCATGCGGAATCTGATTAGAGCAGCCAGATTGAAAGGGATTTCCAGAAATGCGATTTGAATAGGTTTTCAAACCACATATGAATGTTGCTCGAAACGGATTTGTAAAAGTCGCATTTTATGTGATTTTTTTGCTGTTCACACTTGCTAAGTCTGATTGGATTTCAGTCGGATATGCAAAAAATCGTAGTCATTAGCCTTAGTCATTAGTTGCCATGGTTTTTGATTTGCCCTCATTTGTCACACCTGTGTCTAATTAATATTTAAGTAAAATTTAGTTTCGTAGAGTTTCTCTGTGTATACATTGCCCTCAGTTCCAGTTGTTCTTGGTTTGTTATTGTCGGTTTAAGGTTGTTCTGTCTGAGTTTACTTAAAAAGTTCTTAGAAAATTCTGAGAGTTTTGTTATTCTGATTTTGTCAATAAATAAGACTGCTGCACATAGATCCTGCTTTTTCATCCTTTGCTACAACCATGCTGTGACACGTACACATCTCAGTCATTATTTATATAAAAGTTTTCTTTTCAAAGTAATTTTTTTTTTTTACAATTGTAATGAATTTAATGAATTTATATTTCATGTTTTTGGGAGTCGCACCACAGGACAATTTAGAACTACCCTTGCCTTGTCTTAAAAAGTCAAATTAACTGATATTTTAACAGATGTATTGACCTTGACACCTTTGATTTTATGAAAGTTTTTCCAAATATTAAGCACTTTTGTTAAAAATGTAAATGTTAGTCAAAGAAATAAAAATAACATTACTTATTAAGATTGTCACATTAAGTTGGTGTTTTGGTTTAATTTTCAATGACTTTTAGTTTGTTATCCTTATTTCCTGTGTTTTCTTCCTTTTTTTGTTTGGTTGTCACATTAATTCATTATTTCACTGATTAGTGCACACCTGGTTTGTATTGAATTCCATTATTTAAGGACTTCAGTTCTCTCAGTCCATTGTCTTGTGTTAGTTGTGGTTACTTTAGTTTCATTTATTTCTTGTTTTTCTTTTTGTTCTTTTGTTTGATTTAACAACTTTTAGTTGCAATTACATCCGCTACGCCTCTCGCCTCCATTTCATCAGAGTAAAGTTACATATTATGGCAAACATAATAAAAGGAAGTTTCCCTACCCAAAAATGTAAACATGTATTTTAATTCCAAATTTAAAATGTTACTGTTAATGTATTTTTAACTAAATTAATAAATTGTAGAAAAAATTATTGACCCTTATACACACTCAAACAGACACACTCAGAGCAACTCGTATGCTGGAAACTTCACCAGCAGCCACAAACATCATATATCAGCTTTATGAGTGTACTAAAATCAAACAATTAATGCAAAAGTAAGAGATAGTTGAATCAATTACTAACAGTATCAATCTTCATCTGATGAACATTTGGCACAGTGGTTTCATGAGGTTTAACGTAATGGAAGATAAAATCAAAGAACAAACCATAGACCATACAGCTGAAAGGAGTGAATTCTGGGAGAAAAAATAACCTGCCTTTATTAGCACAGATGGCTTGAGTTAGTGAATCATCACACACAATTTCAAATATCCTGCAGGAGGCCTGACTGCTGTTCTAGGATAACGTCAGAAACACAGAGACACAGAGACACTGATATTGAGGCTGAGGTATTTTTAAAGGGCCTGGTAGATTTGTGAATATTTGGACTAGGTACAAGACGCACAGAATAACACACGGCGTGCGAAAAAGAACACAAAGACCCGTTGATTTATGTTAGCAATCAAGTTCGACGAAACATAATTCAGGTGGATGTATGTTTTTAACAGCAGTCTGCTAACTAAATAAATTTCAAGTCTGATGACCAAGGCCATCTGGACTTTTTGACTGAAATCATGATGTACAAATATGAAAAGAAATCTACTACCTCAAGTTACTAGTGCTAACATGTTTTGCCACATGAGGAGGTTTTTGCAGGCTAGTGTTACAGAAATGTGTACCTCATTATGTGTAAAACCCAATTAAATCTCACGAGTCACGTCAAATAACATGGGATGAGATTTTCTGACCAGCACAGGACTTGTTTGATCTAACACAGATATTCTTTGCAAAGTGACTAAAGTGACAGAAAACATGAAAAAACATAAAGAACATGAAGAGTGTTTGTGCCAGGGAAATGCATGTTTTAATTTGGTCAGTGAATTTTGCACAAGCCAGACAAGTAATAATGTCATTGTGGACTAAGTGAATATACACTATATTGGCAAAAGTATTGGGACACCCCTCCAAATCATTGAATTCAGGTTTTCCAATCACTTTCATGGCCACAGTTGTGTAAAATCAAGCACCTATCTGAAGTCGCCAACTTTATGCAGAGTCAATAGCTACAGACCTACAAACTTTGTGTGGCCTTAAGATTAGCACAAGAACAGTGCATAGAGAGCTTCATGGAATGGGTTTCCATGGCCGAGCAGCTGCATCCAAGCTTTACATCACCAAGTGCAATGAAAAGTGTCAGATGTAGTGGTGTAAAGCATGCCGCCACTGGACACTAGAGCAGTGGAGACGTGTTCTCTGGAGTGACGAATCACGCTTCTCTGTCTGGCAATCCGATGGACGAGTCTGGGTCTGGCAGTTGCAAGAAGAACGGTACTTGCCTGACTGCATCGTGCCAAGTGTACTCTTAATACTTCGGCATACCAAGACATTTTGGACAATTTCATGCTCCCAACTTTGTGGGAACAATTTGGGTATGGCCCCTTCCTGTTCCAACATGACTGTGCACCAGTGCACAAAGCAAGGTCCATAAAGACATGGTTGAGCGAGTTTGGTGAGGAAGAACTTGACTGGCCTGAACCCGATAGATCACCTTTGGGATGAATTCGAGCGGAGACAGGAGCCATGCCTTCTCGTCCAACATCAGTGCCTGACCTCACAAATGCGCTTCTAGGAGAATGGTCAAAAATTCCTATAAACACACTCCTAAACCTTGTGGAAAGCCTTCCCAGTAGAGTTGAAGCTGTTATAGCTACAAAGGGTGGGCCAACTCCATAATAAACCATATTAAGAATGGGATGCCATTAAAGTTAATGTGCATGTAAAGGCAGACGTCCCAAAACTTTTGGCAATATAGTGTATGTGCTGTGGTATGCAGAACCTCAATCACTTCATAACATCACTTACAGAAGTGAAAAACGCATTTGTAAGATAAAAGATGCATTTAAAATGGCAGAAGCCATTGATCAAAGGTCACAACCCAATTTGAATTGAGCATTAAAGGGACATATTCAGAGAGTTTAATTTGAATCACAGCCTCCATTGTGCACATATTTCCATTTCACAACAGTTTGGAATAACCAAGTATAGCCGAACCAAACTACATAGTGTCAAACAGACGAAGCGAATTACGAATTACTAATGCAGTATTAGTAATTTGCATTATTAGGATGAAATTAGAAATTAACTTTGGGATCTTTAAAACATCAAATGGGGGTGTGTCATTAATTCAGCTCATGTCATAAAAATTTCCCTCCAGCCAGGCAACCTAAGTTGGCAACCCTGCAATTGACAAAAGCTAAAAGATAATTAAGAGATAAACTTAATTTTAGGCAGACTTAATTTTATTAAACTTAATAAAGGCAAACTTTAGGCAGGTGAGACAGCATTATAAAATTCAGACACTAAGGCAATAATGATTAACCCATGAAAAAGGGGAAGATGGAAGCTTTATGCAAAGCTGTTTCTGGGTATGACAAAGGCATGATAAACTGTGAGTAACCATACTGCCATCTTGTGGTGATTTCCACAACAGTTTGACTACCAACTAGTATATCTCAGGCAATATACGTTAAACTATGTTAAATGTAAAACTAAATTGAGCTGAAATTTTGTTAAGGTCTCATCATGAGTTTTTAAAGGCGGTAGCCTACCTGAATCCAGGTCGATTGCAGTGACTGTGACAATGATCTCTCCCGGTTCTCTGTTCTCCATGACAGTGGTATTGTAAATGTAATGCTGGAACACAGGAGGATGGTCATTAACATCCAAAACCTCCACTGTGAGTGTCTGAGTGGAAGACATAGAGGGAACACCACTGTCTCTAGCCTGGACAGTTAGAATGTAGGCATGCTGGGATTCATAATCCAGGGATGAATTCAGGTACAGATGTCCTGTGAGAGAGAGAAAATATTATATATATATATATATATATATATATATATATATATATATATATATATATATATATATATATATATATAAGAGGACGACGCATAGGTTATGCAGAGGTGATGGACACTGGGAGCCATTAGAGGTGGGCAGCGCATGGGAGAACTCTTTTTAAAAATACTTTTCATGTAAAAAACTTTGAATTACCATTGTGTATGAAATATTATAGTCATGTGAAAAAGAGTACACCCTTTTGAATTCTATGTTTTTATCAGGACATCATAAAAAATCATCTGGTCCTTGCATGGCAGGTCTTAAAATATGTTAAATACAAACTCGGATGAATAATAACACGACATATTACAACGTATCATGGTTTATTTTTTATTTTTTTTAAACTAGGCTAAAATGGAGAAGCCATGTGTGAAAAACTAAGTACACCCTTACTGCTTCCGTAGGATTTAAAAGGGTAAGTAGCAGTGAGGCATTGCTAATCAAATGCATTTGATTAACTGATCATCAGCAAGTGTGATCTACTCTATAAAAGCAAAAGTTTGCTGCTCTAGAGCATTCAGACGTATGTTAACACTTGCATTTGCATCCATAAAATGATCCATCCATAATAAAATATTTACCTGTGTGCTCCATGTAAAAGTAGCCCTTCTCATTGCCTGAAATAACACTGTATATGATGTGTCCGTTACTTCCTTTGTCTTCATCTTTAGCAATAATATGATGAACCAGCAGTCCCATCTCTGCATCCTCTGAGACATAAGCTACATCCATGGAGACAAATGTGGGGCTGTTGTCATTGATATCCAAAATAATCAGCTGAGCGATGACTGATGTATGTTTCCTATTGTTGGGCTCTTCCGCGTTATCTCTTGAAGTCACTTTAAATACAATGCTCTCAGTGCGCTCACGGTCCAACTGTCCATTTGTTGTGACAACTCCAGTGTGAGGGTCGATGTGTAAAGGCAGTCCCTCTATGCCATTGTCAGGGTCATAGGTCAAAGAATAATAAAGCTCACTGTTACACAGACTTCCATCGCCGTCACGGGCGTTAAAGACATATACCACCGTTCCGTTGATAACCTCTTCATAAACGCCAAACACAACAAAGTTGTTATTGCCAGGGAACCAGGGGGTGTGGTCATTGACATCAACAACACTGATTGCCACAAATACAGAGACATTGAAAGTGGGGGTGGCCTCAGCACGTACAACCAAGAAGTAACGCTGTGTGACTTCATAGTCCAGATGTTGTGCCACATAGAGCTCGCCACTTGCACTTTTGATGCCAAACTGCAAACTACCATCACCCTCAACAATAGAATATCGAATCCGTGTATCTGGTGTATTAGAAATCCCAAGTGTTCCAATGACAGTTCCAAGTCTGGCGTCTTCCTGCACAGTAAAGTGTTTAAGGCTCTGTAAATCCTTGGAGTTCCCATTTTGTTGGTCTAAGACATAAACCTGTAATAAAACAAAATTTGAGTAAATATTCGTAAAATTAGCCAGATTTATATAACACTTTATTCCTAAAAACTTGGTAAAATTTGAACGTTGAAAAATCTCCTCTGTAAAAACTTTTAACTCTAAAATGTTAACAAAATGAAACAAGAATTTTGAACCTGAGTTTATCCTATGTTTAGATGATGTTCTGGAAATAAATGCAAAATGCTGAATATTTAATTAGATCTTCAACCACTATGCCACAGCACCTATATGTCAGGTGCAGTCAATTTATCATTTCTCAGCAAAATTGTGCAGGTTAAAGAAAGCAGACAAAAGAGAAAACAAAAAAATGATATAATAAATACTGGTTACACTTTAATTATATGGTGCGCTTTAGACACTCTACTAACTAGTAACTTTGCAACTACATATCTACTAACTCTTATTAGAGTATTAGTAGACTGTAGTAGACTGTTTGTAGACAGTGCGAGTTAGAGGAAGTGGGGCCTTCATCAGGGGTAGGGTTTGGGGTGATGGTCCCCCACGTTCCTTTCCGTTTGTCACGGGGCCCCCTAAGGCATGCACCAGTTGCACCGCCTTAAGGACGGCCGTGGTTGCAAAGTTCCTTATAATCAGTAGAATGTCTGTTGAGGGACCGTCAAAATTAAGTGTTAGCAGATATTTGTCACGGATACACCAGCGTCAGAGCCAGACCTCTACACTCCGCCCACTCGTTCCGCATCTCCTGAGTTCTAATTCCTGCACCTGTCATCTTCACCTGTCACCAATCTTCTGTCACTTCACTCACCGTTTAAAAACTCCACCAGTTCCCTCACTCAGTTGTCAGGTCTCGTCGATCCACCATTGACTTACTGACTCTCTCATACCAAGACTAACGCCTACTTCCTTACCTGCTTCGAGTACTTACCTGCATCACCGACCTTCTCGTCCTGTCATCCGGATCTCCAGTCGCCAACCTGTCTGCCTCCTTCAGCCCGGATTTCATCTATCTTCCTGCAACAGATAAGAGACTTTGTCAAACCCAAACCATCCATTCATTCATTCAATTATTCCACCAACTCTTCAACTTACCTGCCGTGTCTGTTTCTGAGAGCAAAATAAATGTCATTGCAAAATTTGCCTGTTTGTGTTGTTCTAATTCATGACAGAAGACCTGACCAACATGCACGAACCAACAGATCATGGCAAAGAGGAAGCTTCTGTCCCGGTCACCATCGCCGATGTCTTGCGAGACATTCAACACGCCATTCCACAACCCGCCATCAATCATTTTTCGTCTACCTCTGTCAGTCCCATGGCCCGACCAGCGCCCTTCTCTGGCGAGGAGGGGGAGTGAAGCGGCTTTCTTCTATAGTGCAAGCTCTACGTGGAAGTGCATGCTTCGCAGTTCGCCTCTGAGAGAGCGAAGGTCACTTTCATCATTTCTCTCCTCACTGGACGAGCCCTGCTCTGGGCATGAGCGCTTTGGGATGCAAAAGGTACTGTTACCCAATCTCTCACAGATTTCATTGGCCACTTCCGTGAAGTATTTGCTCAAGTCTCAAATTCTCTGTCTGTTCATGATCAATTATTTCGACAAGTTCATGACAAGGAAAAATATTGTCTCCTCGTATGCATTACTATTTCGCACCCTGGCAGCTTCCAGCGGATGGAGTGAGTCGGCTCTAATTACGGCTTACCGTCAAGGTTTAGAGCCTGAGATTCGTTTACAGCTAGCCATCTACGATGATGTCATTGGTCTAGAAAGTCTCATCCAACGATCCATTCGTGTGGATCAACGCCGCACTGCTTGCCAGCTCGATAGCCCTGCACTGCATCCTCCTCGTCCTGCAACCTCTGTCAACGCTTCAGCACCAGAACCTATGGATATCAATTCAATGGATTTATCCACTGTCGAACGTAAACGTTGCATCAACAATAATCTGTGTCTCTACTGTGGAACCGCCGGCCACCTGCTCATCTCCTATCCAGTTCGTCCTTCACGACCGGCGTAAGTACAGTACGTCTCCAGTCACCCATTTCACAAATGAAATACACTCCGGTTCAGGTCACTTACCTCCAACGATCTCTTCCAGTGCAAGCGTTAATCGACTCTGGTTCCGCTGGCAACTTCACCTCACTCTCCACTCTATAACAGCTTCAAACCTGCCAAAGACCTATTCCTCAGACTCTTCATATTCAATTCATCCTGGGTAAACCGCTCGGTCGTGGACGGATATGTCATCGCAGTCCCACCATCACCATGAAGATCCGAAGAAGATTTGTCGTTTCTGGTGCTGGAGTGTTCTACGGCAGACATCATCCTGGAACGCCCGTGGCTGGAACTCCACTGGAACAGACGAGTGGAAGACAGCGTTCATCACCCCTGCTGGCCACTACGAATATAGGGTCATGCCCTTCGGACTGTCCAACATTCCTGCAGTATTTCAGGGGTTCATGAACTAGATCTTCAGAGACTTCCTGCACCAATTTGTCATCATTTACAAAGACGATATCCTCATATACTCTTCCAACCTGTCCGAGCACCACCATCATGTCAAGTCAGTTCTTCAACGTCTGCGCGATCATCAGCTCTACCTGAAACTGGAGAAATGTGAGTTTCATCAAGAAACAATCCAAAGAACTTCCTGGGTTATGTGATCACTCCTCACGGAATCACCATGGTCCAGAGGAAGGTGGAAGCTGTTTCCAACTGGCCACCACCCTCCAACATAAAAGAACTTCAACGTTTCCTGGGCGTCACAAACTTCTACCGAAGATTCATTCAAGGTTTCAGTCAGATCAGCGCACCTATCACCTCATTCCTGAAGAAAGGGGCCAAGTCTCTGTCCTGGACCACAGAAGCCACCCATGCGTTTGAGAAACTCAAAAACCTCCTGCAGCTCCGCTCCTACCCTCGTCCATCCAAACCCAGATCTTCCATTTCTCGTCGAGGTACAGGCCTCACTCACCGGGGTAGGAGGGGTCCTATCACAGCGACAGGGGAAGCCTCCACGACTCCATCCATGTGCCTTCTTCTCCAAGAAGATGTCCCCGGCGGAGCAGAATTATGACATCGGCAACTGGGAACTTCTGGCGATCAAACTCGCTCTTGAGGAGTGGAGACACTGGCTGGAGGGAGCAAAACACCCTTTTGATGTCATTACCGACCACCAAAACCTGGAATACCTTCGAGACGCAAAAAGACTCCATACCCGTCAAGCCCGCTGGTCACTCTTCTTCACAAGATTCAATTTCAAGTAACTTACCGCCCTGGAGACAAAAATGTCAAAGCCGACTCCCTGTCTCATCTGTACCAACCTGACACTATCACCTCCAACCCGGAATCCATTCTCCCTCCAGCCGTAATTGTCAGGCCTATCCAGTGGAGTCTAGATGATAACATTGCCGATGCCACCCGGTCAGTACATGCTCCGCCGGGAGGTCCTGAGGGACGGACCTACGTTCCGACTCGTCTACGTCTGTCCCTCATGGACTCAGTTCATACATCTCCGGGCTCTGGACACCCAGGCAGCCAACAAACCCTCTCACTTTTACAACAACGATATTGGTGGCCCAATATGACCCAGGATGTCTCCCGGTATGTGAAGAGCTGCTCAGTCTGTGCCATGGCCAAAGTTCCTCGACGCCTCCCGGAAGGTAAACTTGTACCACTCCCAGTACCCACAAGACCCTGGTCTCACCTTGTTGTGGATTTTATCACGGACCTTCCTTCTGACTCGCACACGTGTGTTCTGGTCGTTGTCGATCGCTTTTCCAAAGCATGTAAGCTCATCCCTCTGCCAGGTTTGCCCACAGCCTTCGAGACTGCTGAAACCCTATTCACCTAGATATTTCGCCATTTCGGAATACCAGAAGATATTGTATCAGACCGAGGGCCACAGTTCATATCCAGGGTTTGGAAAGCGTTCTTCAACCTTTTGGGTATCACCCCCAGTCCAATGGGTCACGGATACACGAGTGTCAGCACCAGACCTCTACACTCCGCCCACTCGTTCCACATCCCCTGAGTTCTAATCACTCACCGTTTAAAAACACCACCAGTTCCCTCACTCAGTTGTCAGGTCTCGTCGATCCACCATTGACTTACTGACTCTCTCATACCAAGACTAATGCCTACTTCCTTACCTGATTCGAGTACTTACCTGCATCACCGACCTTCTCGTCCTGTCATCCGGATCTCCAGTCGCCAACCTGTCTGCCTTCTTCAGCCCGGATCTCATCTATCTTCCTGCAACAGATAAGAGACTTTGTCAAACCCAAACCATCCATTCATTCAATTATGCCACCAACTCTTCAACTTACCTGCCGTGTCTGTTCCTGAGTGCAAAATAAATGTCATTGCAAACTTTACCTGTTTGTGTTGTTCTAATTCATGACAATATTAAGTCTACTAAAGCAGCACGATTACTCGTTACATTCAAATCTGCTGAGCCAGAGAGAGCAGATGTCATGTCTTGGTATAAAACAGCTTCACAAACACAGTATCATTATTTCTGTGTAACACATATTCATATTATAACTGGGATAAAAGTTTATAGTTCGGATATAAACACTGATGTCATTAAATCAGTCATTCAAACCGATTTTTTTTAAATAATTGTGATCTAAAAATCATGATCTTTGTATGAAACGAAAAAATTGCGATTCTCAATTTATCCAGAATTATGCAGCTCTACTAATACTCTAATGAGAGTTAGTTCACATGTGGTTGCAAAGTTACTTATCGTTACGGTAATACTTTAAGATACCGTTCCATCATTAATGAAGAGTAACTACAGAGGAACAAATGAGTTACAATATTAACATTCTAGTAACTGCTATTAACTAAACAAGAAACTCTGATTAATTTATTAGTTTAACTTATTAGTAAGTCATAGCACTCAGTTGAATAAGGTAGTTCACTATTAACTAATCAGTAGCTACTATTTATTTCATACCTCCCAGTGGACCTCTAATAAGAACCTTGGGTTATAAGTAAGGTATAATGTCCTGTACATCCAGCCGGTTGTTATCTCAGAATCAACGTCCGACAGGGTGATGAGGTCTTGCATCAGCCTGAAGAGGGTTTATTCTGAGATGACAAACAGATGGATGTACAGGACATTATACCTTACTTATAACCCAAGGTTTTTATTAGGCTACATTAACCTGCTTATTACACGGCTACTACATAAGTAAATAATTAGACATGAAATATTGATCTGAGTAGAAATATTTTATAAGGTCTTTAAAGGCAAAGCTTCCACGGAGAGAGCAGTTGCTAGCGCAGTATGTTCAAACTATACGGACATTTAAGAGATACAGTATACAGTCATACCACTCAATACACAGCATTTCGTCACATAAATAATTATGGAGATAAAATATATTGATTTCAGATTAAACTGTTTTAAAATCGTACCTGTTTGTATCTTATAATCCAACAGTGTACAAAACAATAGTATCAAAATGGCAGCAGCTGTGTTTGTATGAAACAACAGAGAGAGCGAGTCCACGCGACTGGATGGCATAATTAAATAACTGTACACAAAATATTGATTTGACTGAGTTTTAATATTTTTGTTAGCTCACCAAATGCAAAACTTCCACGAAGAAAAAACATTCCTAGCAAGCATATAGCGCTGCTGACTTCAGTAACCCGGATGAGCCTGTCTTATCTGATTTCAGCGGTTGTTATCTCGGAATAACATACAACTGGATGGCGCGATTGACCAATCAGAATCAAGTATTCCACAGAGCCGTGTAATAATTGTGAATAATGCATAACAGTAGTGGGGACAGTATTATTGCCATAGTTACTTATATGTCTAAAGTGGACCATCGAAATAAAGTGTTACCTAAATAATAAATAAATGTTTCACAGACAGCCTTCAGTTTGGATTATTTTATGTGTCTATTCACACCAAAGTGCAAATAGCCCACCTTGTTGGCAAATGCTATTTACACTAACTCTGACCACCAATTGTCTGATTGATCCAGATAAAATTACAAAAGTAATCCTGCTAAAAAATTTAAAAGTGGAAAAAAAAGTGCCCAATGAGTGAAGAATAGTGGGATTTTTTAAAATTTATTTAGCATCTATCGTGCTGCCTTATTTAATGCTATTGAAGTGTAGTTTGCAAAACTGTCTGAAACACTGCCAGAATAAGCGTCTTGTTCATTGTGTTTTTTTAAGCTTGGTGCTAAGTTACGAATCACAGAGGTCTCTGCCGAACCAAGAGGCTTGTTATTTGGCATCACTGCGAATTTGCATGTCAAAGTTCAACAAACTTGAACCTGGCATGAAATTTTTGCATCGGAAATCCACTAGATTAAATTCCTTATCAGGACCAATTCCATTTAAATAAATGGGTTTAGCTCACAAATTTTCACAGATAAACGATACACAAGGCTGCACTTTAAGAGGCAACTTTTCTTTAGATTGTACACAGAATAGAAAAATCTAAGTAAATCTTCTGCCCTATTCTGACACATACAGTGTTTTTATATGCCTGAACCAGCTTCACTAACTTGTATGTGAAAAACTGCGGTTTCCTCCAGAGGAAAAAGCCCATTGTCCGTAGCAACCACTCTCAGGGTGTAGCGCATCTGTGGGTTTGAGGAGAATCGTGGTGTCACCTTGACATCACCATTATGACTGTCAATACTAAAGTGGCCCAGCTGATTATCTAAAAGAATGTGGAAGAAAACAAGACAACTCAGATTAAATCACAAATATAGTTTTCCTTCATTCAGAGGGATATAAACACAAATGAGCCATGAATTAAAACTAACTTGTCATCTCCTCGTCGGTTTACCTTTCATAGAGAACTTGACAGTTCCATTCTCTCCAGCATCCAGGTCTTTAGCAAACATACTGATTACAACAGAATTCACAGGAATGCCTGCCCACACCTGCACAAAAAGTCATACAAATATTTTAATACCATATATGCATTTGTTAGATGCTGATATCCAAAGTTATAAATGTCTACTGTAAAATGTCTCCTGTCTATTTTGATCAATTTAATGCACACTTGCTGAATAGAATAAAAATAATAATTTTACTCTCCCCAATCTTTTGATGGTAGTATACATTTACAATATAAGACATTCATGTACTTTCATAATTGCATAGAAAATATCACTGAAGCAGTTTACTTCTTAAGGATACCATGTCATGATAGATCAGGGGTTGAAAAACTATGGCACACAGGCCAACATTGGCACATGAGCAAAAAAGAGAGGGATTTTATTAAGTTGGGAGACAGAGATACTATTAAAGCTGCAGTAGGGAGTTTTGAGAAAACGTTGACTTAGCCTGAAAATTTTAACAAGCACAACTTACAGATCCCACCCCCTTGCTCTCTGCTGCGCTGCAGCCCTCCCTCCACAGCTCCTCCCCCACAGCGGAGCCAGTGTTGCCAGATTGGGCGTGTTCCCACCCAATTTGGCTCCTTTTGGTAACGTCCGACCGGAAAAAAATGCATTGGGCGGGTCTTTAAAATTTGGGCTGGTTTTTGATGCAACGGGCGGGTTTTTATTTTTAACTATAAACAGTATTTTTTTAAAATATTTTTCATGAAAACGAACTATAAAATAAATTATATAATGTAGGATGAGTTTAAATTAGGTATGGTTCAGGTTAGCCAATGAGGTTCAGGGGAATTCTGTCCAATCGGACTTCAAGCTTGATTGGCGGGTTGTTGTAGTCTAATCGTTCTATTCGTTATATCGTCAAAACTGCATTTATCATCATCATTCATCATCATGCCAAAGTGGGGTAAATATAAAAAGTCCTACAGAAAGGAATGGGAGAGCGTCCTGTCTCTGAAAACATGGATTACACCCGGTAGGCGATGAGTCAAAGGCATTTTGTAAATACGTTTTCATCAGTTCTGCGGAGATTCTCTATGTTAACTCCATATTAAAAGGTAAGCGTGTTTATGCTATTATAGCACATTTATATTGTACATACGCAACCAGGACGTTCCCTTTCAGTCGATAACGTCGGACGTAGTCGACGCCGACTGAAATGGGATCAACCATTGAACACGCCACTAACGCTGCCACCTTCCAGTGCCTAAACCAAAGCCTCCTGATGCCCCCGCAAACTTAAGGCGGGGAAGGACAGGGCTTAGGCCAGGGAAGTCACTGCTGTTCCTACAGGACCACTGGGAAAGCGTTCCCCGTACGTTGGAAGGAAGGGACGCTGCGGAAGCCACATCCAACCCAGAGGGAGGTAATGTGGAGAATACACATATGAACTGGGCGGAAACCGGGCAGTCTAACATATGGAATGTCACTGGGGTGGCTCCAGCCTAAGACGGGGGGAGACACACCGGACAGTGACGGCAGAGAGACTCTGCCGAGGGAAGACACAGGCTCACCGCAGGGAGCCGTATCGTGGAAGAATACACATATGGGGTCACCGAAGGGACCGCAACATATGGACCCAGCCTAACACAGGTTCCACACTGCTTACGAGTGGTAGGCCTAACACCAGACGTTCCGCACGTCCGACGTCGGAGGGGTGTGGAGGAACTCAACAGGGTTCAATTTTAAGGGAACTCAACTGGAGTAGAAAGGCGCACGTATCCAGTCCATAGGAGGGGAATGGCGCAGCAAGCCGACACTTGAACCGGGCTCACGGTGAAACTGGCTTCATGAGAAGGGAGCCCACGGGAAGCAGCGGTTCAACTAGGTGTCGTCCAGCCCCCAACTCTAGAATCTGTTTAGCAAAGTATATCGTCAACGCCCAGGCGGAGCGCTTTACACTCATCATAGAGGAGCTCAACACCTAAGTGGACATGTTGCATCTCGGATCTTTGCCGAAATGAAGGCAAGCACTAAGTGCAACTTTGCATGGAAACAGCCTTCCCTCTCTGCTGAATTCCAACAGATATTTGAAGAGCTGGTCTGAGGTCTATGACTTGCATTCTGTACACGTCCAAGCGAACGGACAGAGAAGCCAAGGCTGGATCTGCCTCCTCCAGGGCAGCGCTTGCAGGCTCACCACCTGCTCCTATTACGGGAGAGGTAGGAACCTTGGGCACAATCCGAGCCGGGGTCTCAGCTTGTGAGAGTTAGCCGGCCCAGACTCCAGGCACAATACGTTGACCGAAAGCGAGCAAGTCCCTACCCTCTAGTAGAGACCACGCGAGCAGGAGAACTGATATAACAGAATTTTTAACTCACTGCCTGCAGTGGCTGAGGGGCGGTCTCTGCAGTGCAGTCGCACCAGGGACAAGGCCCACGAGGATAAAGAGGGACACAAGGATTTACAAGACCTTGCTCCTCAGGAACCTGACGATCAGAACGTGCTTCTGCATACTTCTGCAACACGATGAGCGTCGTTTAAACACCGAGGCAACATCATTTTGAGGGTGAAGGAAAACAGCCTACTGCAACCCATTTTGCAGGAAAGAGAGCACTGAAGTGATCGAAAGCTTTCAGGATCTCCTCTGGAGAGAAGACGCACTCAACGACTAGGTTCCACTTCTAAAGGCGTAAGCACGCTACCCAATTCTAGGGGGTGCTCGCAGAAGTGATGGTAACTATCACATGTTCTTGTGATAGCCACCTGAACCTCCGCGTTCAGATGTAAGACCGCCCGGAATCTCCGGGGGAAGAACGCGTGTGCCATCGTGCCCCGTCCCCGAAAGAGTTTTCAGGGGAAGTCAGGAAGGCTGTTGAAGGGAACCAGGTCTAGTTGGGCCAATAAGGGGCAACCATGAAGACCTGTTCCTCTCCTGACTTGGCACGTAGGTGCAAGCGACGGGCGCAAAAGACAGGAGCATTGCTCAACACAACATGTGAAGATCACTGGGCTTCAGGAGCATTTTCTGCTCAGCACTTGGGTGTGACAAGTTCACTGAGCTTCAGGAGCATTCCTGCTCAACACCTGAGTGTGATAAACTCACCGAGCTTCAGGAGCATTTCTGCTCAACACTTGAGTGCGAAGAACTTCACTGAACGACAGGAGCATTTCTGCTCAGCACTTGAGTGTGACAAGTTCACTGAGCTTCAGGAGCATTACTGCTCAACACCTGAGTGTGATAAACTCACTGAGCTGCAGGAGCATTTCTGCTCAACACTTGAGTGCGAAGAACTTCACTGAGCACCAGGAGCATTTCTGCTCAGCACTGCGTGTGACGAATTCACTGAGCTACCTGTGATGAACTCACAGAGCTACAGGAGCATTGCTGCTCAACACCTGAGTGCGATGAACTTCACTGAGTTTCAGGAGCAATTCTGCTCAACATGAAGAGTGATGATTTCACTGACTTGCAGGCGCAAGGCGACCATGAGTCGCAGTCACTTTTAGAAGACTCACTGGGGTTAAACGCATTTCTGCGGGCCCCTGGGGCAGCTGAGACCCAGTGTTTGTCCAAGGGTAGTCCGCTCGGTTTACCCAAACACTGGCGGAAAAATAAAACCGGGGGGGCAACTGAGCGGCCCCGGAATGGTCATGACCCAGCCGGACCCAGGGGATGGAGTCTCCACTTGCTCTGGCTATAACTGTCGTGAGGCTCGATGGCGGCACGATTGAGTAAGCGGGAGGAGTGGAACAAGGCGCCCTCAGAAGCGTCTGACTCCAAGGAGGAGGTGACGGGTGAGTTTGTGACATGCAGGGGAAGCTTGCGCAACGTTCGCAATGTCTAAAAACTCGAGGCACGAATGCCCGTGTAGTCGGGGGTCGCCCAGGCCCCCGTTAAAACACGCCCTTTGTACATGGCCCCTCTGTTGAAGAGGGTTTGGCAGCAGACCGGGATGAACTATAGTCACACAGGGTGAGCTGCTCTGCCACGGTCACCTCGGGACTCGATCGTGAAGCTAGCGCTGAAGCGGTCACATATGGAGGGAGCCAAAGGCTGCGCCTACCATATACCCCAGGAGCCTCTGAAAGTTCTTTCAGTGGGACCCTTTCTCACTTCAACACCAGCTGAACACATTCTCATTGGAGAGACATGTTGGACCGAGTACCTCTCCAAAACTAGAAAAGAGATACTCAGCCCGTGGGCGAGATTACTCTCTTCCAGTTGACCTGAAGACCCAACGGGCTCTGGAGCACTCGAGGGGAAGGACACTGTACTGATACTCCACCCTTAGACGCAACACACAGGATGGCCTGCGGTGCGGGAGGTAGAGATCTGAAGCACATGTCTTTCAGGTCAAAGCTGCAGACCAATCTTGGGCCAAGATGGTCACGACCCACCCCCTAGTAGCACGAAGAACGAGTTTACAAGTGGCCTTCGTACCGGCTGGAGGAGCGGCTATATCAAATCCTTCGCCAGCAGGATAAGATAAGCACGCACAAGTCAGGAGCACTGCTCAACACTCGGTGTGATGAATATCACTGAATTTTCAGGAGCACGTCTGCTCAACACCTAATGTGATGACTATCACTGACTTGAGCGGGGTAGCCGAGCCTGAGGTGGGGCAGCAAAGTAGAGAGAGTGGTGTTAGTGTGCTGTGCAACACTTACCTGTCTCAACAAGCGGCAGGGGGCGCGTGAGAAGGCGGATGACCGGGTCCTCGAACGCACCAAGCTGCCTGCTGGCGACCAAGGGGGAGCTGAGGGGTGTAAGGCTATACAGGGTCACAGCCGCCAGACTGGCCCTCTTGGGACCCAGGAACAGATGAAATTGCTCTCTCTTTGAAGTGTGGGTACCGCTTGCTCCGCTTTTTTTTTTTTTTTTTTTTTTTTAGGGAGCCAGCGGCGGAACAGACACACACACAAACAAAGGCTCCACCCGGCCTTCAGCCGGGGGGAGGGAGTGATCGTGCCACTCCAAGAGCATCTCATCCATTCCTGGGCAGCCCGCTCCGGAATGCTTTCGCTGTCGCTTGCCACCTGGCTTGGCAGCGCCTGGAGCGGGCTGGGCGTCTCTACTGCGGCCGGCTCCATGTTGAGGCCTGGGTGGAGGCTGCTGCGGAGGGCCAGCAGGAGCGGCGGCCGGAGAACGCCCACGGCGACGAGCAGGCGGAGGAGCTGCCACCGGCGGCGGGTGGAGGCAGCAGCTGGCCACCGGGGCAGGATGTGCCGGATGACCTCCGTCTGCGCTTGAGCGGCAGAGAACTGTTTGATGCAGTTCTCCACCGCGTCGCCGACCAGCCCAACCTGGGAAATTGGGGAGACCAGGAACCGAACCTTGTCCGCATCCGCCATACCAACCAGGCTGAGCCAACGAAGGCGCTACTGGACCACCAAGGTGGACATCGCCAGACCGATCACGCACGCTACGACACCCGTACCCCGGAGGGTGAGGTCGGATGCAGTGCGGTGCTCACCTATGAGCGCACGGTCTGGATTACCCTCGTGCATGCCATGGGTGCCCTAGCCTGCAGCAACGCCATGGCACGCAAGAGGAAGGGGCTTGCCCACAGGCTTTGTAAGCTCTGCCCGTCGGAACAGACGAAACTCACAGGCCTTAGGGGGGAGACGAGGATCCCCCCAAAAGGCAGCGGCCGCCGGACACAGGTGCACCTGTGTCGACAGACCGCTCCAATGGAGGGACACCTCGCAACCCTTCACCGTTCCTCCATCAAGGGTAATGAGGGGGAAAAGCTATTCAGGCAGTTTCTGGCAGAGAAAGATGCTGTTCACCACCTGATAAGCTCTCCATGCATTTCGGGAAAGAAAGACACTGGGGCGGCGAGCTGAGAACCAGCGCGGCCCGCCCCAAGATACCAAACTCCAGATTCCAACCGAGACTGAACGGGACACGGTGGAGGTTCCACTCGAGCCCGGCAGCCTCGGCGGCCCGTCTCAGCATAGCCGATAATTCTGGATCCGGCTCGGGCAACATTGAACTCCCGGAGGGAGACAATGCAGCCGAGTCATCATCTCTAGAAGTCAGCTCACCCTCCGATGCTGCAATCGGCGTCCTGTCCTCCAGGGGAGCCCCGAGTGAAACCGCTGGCCCACCCATTACAGATGGACCAGCAGACAACACAGGAGGCCCCAGTGGTTGCAGTGGAAGGGAGGAGTGAGGAGCCCACAGGGAATGGTTACCGGGCGGGACATCCAACACTATCCTCCGGTCACCCATCCCACACAGCACCCGAGGGTGGGGCATGGTAATGGGGACTCGCTCTCCGCGAACGAAGGCGAGTCTCGCCCTCAACACTGCGACAGTCATGTTCCCACAGAGAAAACATGAGCTGTCCACAAAAGCTGTCTCAGCGTGCTGTAAGCCAAACACGTGACACAACAGTTGTGACCATCAGAGAGAGACAGGGAACGACCGCACCCAGAAACGCACGGGCGGAATGACATCTTGAAAAAGACGCAAACGCACCCGTGTTGCTCTTTCAGAAAATAGGACCGTCACCAGTGCCGGAGCACACAGGGGAATGACCGCGGCAACACTGAACAGAGAACTGAAACAGTGAAGCACTCACTTTTCCGCCCTCTAACCAGCCATCAACACACACAAACATTTAGAAATTTGTTGCTGTTAAAACAGCAGTTGAGAGCTCAAAGCTCGCGATCACCGCTGCACTCGCGCTGTAGAACACCAGCACTGGGAGAGTCTTCCTGAAGAACACCGACACACTCGCTCGTTGTAGACAACAGCACTCTCAGAGACATCAAACGATCGGCTCCGAAGCGAAAGGCAACTAGTGCGTGCATCCACTTCCGTATTTATACCCGCGCCGCGGGGGCGGAGTGTGTGATGCGAATCACGCACGCCAATTACATTGGCTTGTTCAATAGTACTCGAAGAAGACAGGCTCTCTAGCGAGATCCCATTTCAGTCGGCGTCGACTACGTCCGACATTATCGACTGAAAGGGAACTGTAGTTCTGACAATAGTAGCAAAAGAACAATAAAAAATGTTGTCCCCTTCTGAGGTTTCCGATGTAGACCTTGTGTTTTATAAAAATTATTATTTATATTTAAACAAAGATGCACTGGAAATATGGTGCGAGATGATTCTCTGCGATTTGTTAGTCTGGTTGTTTAATAAGAAAATAAATTAAGTTTACAATATAACAATATAAACAATATAAGTTTTATTGTATATCAGTTTTAATAACAGTATGTATTTTGGGCAGGTATTTTTTGAAATGGGTGGGTTTTAAGCTGTAGTTGGGCTGGAAATCTTTAGTCCAATCTGGCAACACTGGCGGAGCCTGCCGTGAAAGCGCAGGCTAGTAAGCAGGGCCACCGATGACGGCGTATAAACAGTTATGGCACATTCACTAATAGGAACGAAACATCAACAATATGCTTTACATTGACTATGGCCTGCCCATACTTTGACTACAAACTTGGTCCTCAAATCATTATGTATTTTGCAATACATGTAACTTTATAACATTGTACTCTTTCTATAAGTTATAAATAGCTAGTAAGATAACGTTAATATAACGGTAACTAACGTTACAGTATGTAATATTTAAGGTTCTGAACTATTTCTTTTACTAATCAAATAAGCACGTTTGTGATTGATCAAGTAATGTTTGATCATCAGGTTTCAACTGTTCCGTTATGAACTTTTAAAATATGGTTATGTGCATTTATTCATGGGGGAGGGGGTGATAATGGTCAGTGTTTAACTAGAAAACCTAAAAATGGCACTTCATAACAAAAAGGTTGCCGACCCCTGTCATAAATGTTCAATGTACATGAAATATATAATTAACCAGAGGTTCATTTAACTTCAATTATAAAATGTACAATAATATTTTGTTTTCTAGAAAAAATATGATGACCTGTACGTTTAGCTCTTTAGTCGCAGGTAGGTGTGTGAACTGTGGGGGGTTATCATTGACATCTGTGACAAGGATGCGAACGATAGTGGTGGTGTTGAGACGAGGTCGACCCTGATCTGTGACCATCACACTTAAAACATGCTGCGCCTGCTCCTCACGATCCAAAGCCACCAGGTTTATGATCTCTCCTACAGCCAGAGAAAGAGAAAGAAGACAGAGTGGGAATGATATACTGAAAAAAAGGTTTAAGATTTACTAGGAAACAATTTTCTCTCAAAATTTAGAAAAACAAATAAATAGATACAATTTTATGTTATATGATTACTTAGTTTTATTTTATTTCAGTCTGCTTAAGTTTTAGTTTTATTCAAAACAATTTTCAACTTTTCAAGCTTTGGCTAAGTCTGTGCACGAAATATCAGCAGAAGTCAACCTCAACCAATTTTTTTGCTTCATGAATTTCTGGAATGCTATTTTGACAAAGCAGTCTGAATGAAATACAGCACTAATTTGACAGTAATTCTGACCTGTTCTGGTGTTGATGTGAAAGTATTTTCCATCAGACAGCAGGATGTAGGACAACACTGCATTGTTACGCGAATCTCTGTCTGTAGCTTTTACCGTTCCAATCAGGCCATGAGGAGACGGTCCCTCCTGCACACTGAAGAAGTACACATCCCTACTGAACACTGGCCTGTTGTCATTCTCATCCTGAACCATGACGACCACAGTTGCTGTGGTCTCTGTTTTGCTATTATGTGCCTTTGCACACACATAAAATCTATAAATGGGTTCAGTTTCGTAGTCCAGACTGTGAGATACAAACATCCAACCAGTCTCTGGGTGGATCCTGAAAGGTGGGACTCCAGAGAGGGGTTTAAGAGAGTAAGTGATGACAGGGGGCTCTGTTCCAGGAGTCTCTTCATGCTGGGATCTGGTTCCGTGAGCACGCACCTGAATCATTCTGGTGTCTTTTGGAGCACTTTCTCCGATTTCCACCTTGTAAATCAAAGTTTCAAAGGCTAGCGTGTCTTGAACAGAGCCTAATGAATCTATCTCTATCACAAGCTCTAGTGTAGAGTTCAGTGAGGGATGACCCTCATCCTCAGCTATAACACTGAGCTTATACCTTAGGCTGGAATCTCTTGAGAGGTCGCCGTTCAACATAAGAGTCCCAAGATGTGGGTGAATAATAAACAAGTGGCTCTCAGGATGTAACATATAGTGAATTCTGCCATTAAGGCCACTGTCACTGTCGTGGGCATGTGCAACGAAGAGTGGCGTTCCTGGAGGGGTGTAATGGGATATGGTGATGTGTTCTGAGGTTTTATGGAACACAGGAGGGTTGTCATTGACATCAATGATGGTAACATTAACCTGTGCACTGCTGTAGATAGGATGGGTTCCTGTGTGGAATTGTATGGTCAAAAGAACATAAGAGAGGGACTCGTGGTCCAGGGGTCGGGCAGTGGTGATAATGCCCGTCTGAGCATCCACTGAAAAAAACCCTTGCAGGTCACCTGAGGATATGATGTATGAGACTACCTCCACTGAATCTGCAATTAGAAAGACAAATAGAAGCAAAATATCATCAATATGACATTCAGTTTTTACAGTTAAAGGCATATTTAACCCAAAAATGAAAATTTCTGCAAATATATACTCTCTCACATGCCATTCCAAAACAATTTGCTTAAATTTTTCCATGGAACACAAAATTAGACTTTATGCAGAATTTTCAGAAAAGGACCATAAGCTCTCTGACACTATAAAAGTACACTGTTAAAAATATATTACAGGTTAACAATTGCATTACTTTCCACTGTGCATATGTACTATGAAGGCACCCAGCATTCAATACAGCATAACAAAATTTTGCTGTACAGATATTTTCTTTTATATTTCTTGTTGGTTTTATCTGTGCTGCTAAACTTACTTTTGGTTCACTTTTAGCAGTTTGTGTTGTTTTCATTAGGTTTTACAGTCCTGACTTGGCTAGATCAGACATTTAGGCTAATATACAAGGTCCAAGATCACAAGCAAATGGAACACTAATCACCATTATTCTTACAGTGGCATGGTTAAAGACAACTTTATAATGTGAATTCACAGCAAAAAAAAAAAAAAAAGGAACAGTAAACTACTGGTGTGTTAGCATAATTCTGCTGTGGATTGACAGTAATTTGCAAGAAAATGACCCAGTATGCATTGATTGCACAGTCAATTTCTGACTAAAGTAATGTATTGCTAAATAATACTGTCAGGAACTTTCAGTCTTTAGATCATTTAGATTCATTATCATAGACTTTTAGTTTAATTTGTTTTCATTTCAAAGAGAGAGAGAGAGAGAGACTACTTTATGGTTTTAAAAGAACTACGTAAAGATCATTCAATAATTCTTCCTTTGTTTCACCTTTTTATTGTCGCATAAAACTTTGTCAAACTCCCACAAACTGTATGATTATGAATTTAGAACATACTGACATACTCAACCCTGCCTTATGTATTGAAAGCAGTATTACAGTTATCCTATTGTTTGGCAGTTGAGACCTTGATACAGCTGGACTAAACAAAGCCCCCAGAGATTAAGGGATCTGCCCCCCTCTCCAACTCAGAAATTCTGTCCCTTCATTTGACTTGAAGAGAGGGTTAATCAGCTAATCTAAACATTAACCTCAATTGACTGTCTACTGTTCATCTATTAATGTGGAAGGCTAAACGTTTGTGTGTGTGCATGTGTGTGAACCAAAACCTAATCACTTTAATAAATCAAGAATGGAGTGTTTAAAATGAGTGATTCAATACTCATTATGCTTTATTTTATGATTCAAACTGGTAGACTCTTACTACAAAACCAAGTAACAACTGATTGGCCCTATTACTACACAGGAGGTTATTAATGCTCTAAAGAATGGTAAATCACCTGGGCCAGATGGGTTTTGTGGAGAGTTCTATAAGGAGTTTTAAGAGTTGCTTGTAGACCCATTGCTTTATATGTTTAATTATTCGTTTGTGGTTAAATAATTACCAAAGACCCTTATAGAAGATAATATCTCTCTTATATTAAAGAAAGGTACATTTATGATTTATGATTCTTCTTAAATGCCAATTTCATTAATGAATGTGGACCGGAAATTGCTTTCTAAAATTTTAGCAATGCACCTCGAAAAATTCTGCCCACGATAATTGGGATTGACCAAACAGGATTAATACCGGGTTAGGAATTCACCTAATAATATTAGACGCCTTTTAAATGTTATGTATGCATTTAAAGGGAAATCCATAGATGGGCTAGTGCTGTCTTTGGATGCGGAGAAGGCGTTTGACCGTATGCATGGTTCTATCTTTTCTTTGTTTTGGAAAAATTTGGTTTAGGTGAAAATTTTGTGCAATGGATCAGAGTGCTGTATACAGAAGGCATAGTTACTTTTTGTCCATTATTCTTTGAATTTGTAAGTCTACATCATTGTCTTCTGTGCATCTGAATAATCCATCGTGTCATGGTTTTCATGATCAGACCTATTGCTGTATCAGTGTCCTTATTATCACATATATATTACATTTGAATAAGATTTGATTAAATATGTGCTCATACGCAGTGCTGGTTCATGTTGAGAGCCTGCAGTGGTTCCCAACCCTGCTCCTGGAGTACCCCCAACACTGCACGTTTTCTTTGTCTTCCTAAACAAACACACCTGATTCAACTCATCAGCTCATTAACCCATGTGATAATGAGCGGATGAGTTGAATCAGGTGTGTTTGATTAGGGAGTGTTTTTGATTAGACCCACAGCTCTGCACATTTTAGGCTATGTTTACACGGAAACGATCTGAAGAGAAAACGCAAAACTGGCGTTTCGTTATCACTTTTTATTCTGCGTTTAGACGAGCGTTATGGGGGGGAAATCCGCGTGCATATGGTGACGCAAAAGTGTGTGAAATTCGATGTAGTATGCACTTCAGGCGGCTAGGTGGCAATGTGAAGCACTGCGACACAACAACACCAATATCTGAGAATATTTTGTACAACTGCTGAAAAGACTCTTGTACGTTTATCAGAGCTGCTATGGCAATTTGAAGGTCCGACGTATGGAAATAATCCGACATATTGGGGTTATTTTCCTGTAATGGCGCATGCCTGTGACGTAAACACGTACGCGACGAGAGCCACAGTGAGCAGATTTGCGTTTTTACTGTTTAGATGGGAACGCGACGGTGGATCGTTTTTAAGATTTCCACTCTGGAGGGTGGTTTCACTTTTTTGCGTTTTTAAGCCTCCAAAACGCCGTCGCCGTGTAAACGAAAGGCACATCCGATAAAATATTTTTATGTTTTCACCCAGAATCGTTCTCGTGTAAACAGGGCCTTATATGTCTCCTTTATCTAATACACCCAGTTCAGTTCATAGAGCTCTTTCCTAACGAGCTGATAATCTGAATCAGGTGTGTTAAATGAGGGAGAGATACAAACTTTGCAGAGCTGTGGGTCCCCAGGACCAGGATTGAGAACCACTGCTCTAGAGTTTATGAAATATGTCCATAAAACTGCGTTCCACGCAGAAACTACTCTCCTGCACACTCCGCTTGTTGTTTGAATTCTCCGCTGTATTGTGATCCCATGCGCTTAATACAGCCCAGTGATTTAGTTAACATATTTAATTCTCATGAATAATGCAGAGAAGCGATCCGAAACCGTTGACGTAGCATCGTGTCGGCAGCCAGTCACATACTCCGAAAGCACTCTTCTGCCTCACATTCCAACACAATCTCATGAAAGTGCGTATCAATACCACAAATGTTATTTCTCGTGCCATTTATACGGCAAAAATGTTTTTTTTGCCTGCATATGCTACGCACTGAAAACCCCTTGGTTAGGATTAGGGGTGGGGAGTGCGTGAGTATTACACGCCATAAAGTGCGTATCATATGCACGTGAAAACTGTGTATCATATGCACGCAAAAACTATTTTTGCCGTATAAATGGCACGAGAAATAACATTCGTTGTATAGATACGTACTTTCATGAGATCAGGTTGCACATTCCGTGACGTTGCTTCGACTTTCCTCAGAAAATTGCTTAGAAAAACACAAAAATAACCAATTTCTACTTGTTGGTAAAATGTATGAGTGTTTGTGTTTTCAGTGATGTGCAGCCTATTCATATCTGTTCACATCTCAAAAAAATATGTTATAGGGTTTCATGACTCTTTAAGAATGTGTGATTAACCCTATACCATAGGCAACTACTGCACATGAGATACTGTTCACTAAAAACATTTGATTGTAGACTAAGAGAGCCAAAAGAAACAAAGCACAGCAAATCTTATTATCTACCCTAACAACCCTGTCAACTAGACTGATATTTAACCCTCTGATCAGCTAATCCCTCACCTGCAAGCTGGATTAGTCATTAGGGTAACAAAGCCTGGAGTACTAGGTTACTAGTGGAAAGGAAAGGTGTAAAAAAGGGTGGATGTGTTTTGAAACCTTGGATTGCAATTGATTTGGTGTTATAGAGCTTTTTTTTTTCCCATTCTGCCACCTACGGAGCCCCCCTAGTCCCACTTTCCCACTTTCACACTCTCGTGGCCTCAAGATAGTAACTCGTGGCCTCAATATAGTAACTCGTGGCCTCAAGATAAGTGTTTATAAAAGGAGTGCACAATGGAGCAGCTTTTGATTGATTTGGGACTATATGGGGGGGAAGCACAGGCGAAGCACTGATTCTTGGGCGTAGAGATATCGCAAAACACCTGAAATAAAGCTTGCCACAAAGACCTGGCAAAAGTAATGATTATGAATGAAACATTTTAATTGTTTATTAATAAACTAGTGTTTTCTATGTCAGTGGCTGCAAAGATAATGTTGACGATACAGACCAGCCATCTTCGCAGTATTAACATGCCTATAGAGAGAAATGCACACTTCATATGAATTAGCCTACATAAGCAGAGAGTAGCCAATTTCTTTTAGTTTTTAATTGTTTTGTTTAAAAGTAGACATTTCAAGCTTTCCATAGATACTTCTCAGGTCTGAGTTTTGGTTCATTTATGAGACGCGCTTCAGTTCACGAGCCCGCGCCTCCATGTCCTGATTATATTGTCTACTACATTTGCTTCTTATTTATTAATCCAGGCAAATTGGTGGATGAAACATTGATTAAAATGAAAATACAATTTATACAAAACGAAATTCACTTTAAAGAAAGGCTTTCTACAAAACAAAACTTAATAAGTGGATATGAAACATATTTTTTAACTTATAACTAAACGTCACACCGCTCCGCTTTGCTCACATGCTCTGGTGTGTAGCCTATACATGCATGCCCAAGTATCAGTGCTTCGCATGTGCTTCACTCCCATATAGTCCCAAATCAATCAAAAGCTGCTCCATTGTGCATTCTCCTTTTATATACACTTATCTTGAGGCCACGATATACTATCTTGAGGCTACTAGATACTATCTTGACGCCACGAGATACTATCTTGAGGCCACGAGATACTATCTTGATGCCACGAGATACTATCTTGAGGCCACCAGATACTATCTTGAGGCCACGAGTTACTATCTTGAGGCCACGAGATACTATCTTGAGGCCACGAGATACTATCTTGAGGCCACGAGATAGTTATAATTAATTTTTTTGACAAAGTGGGACTAGGGGGACTCCGTAGCCACTTGATGGAGTTTTGGTTCCATGCCACGGTTGCCTTTTTAGACCTTTGTTGCCATTGGCTTGGCTTGCTTAGTTGGGGACGTTAAATTTAACATTTAATTTAATATTCAACAATAATATTGATCTGCCTGCATTGACACTTGTTCCAAGTCCTAATGCTCAATTCTGATTTTTTGCTCAGATCCGATTTTTTGATTGGCTGTTCACATTACCTTTTAAAATGTGACCTATATCTGATTGCAGTGTGAACTGTTTTGAGGTTTCAAACTAACCGGCATGCGCAAAAGAACAATAACTGACATCAGACGCAGCACGCGGTTGCACTAAAGTTCGGGAGGTTATGGAGGAAGTAAGCATATTCGCATTTATTTCATAATGTTTGTGTAATGGAAACTTTTGCGGGTTTATGGTTGCAAATTCACTACAGAGATCTGTGTGGATGCGTAGACGAAGCCAGGAGTGGTGGGAATATGACGTGAATAGTTTCACTGAGACGCTGTTCTCCTGTGTCCCCGTTCTTCCATTTCGTGTGCAATTTTTTCAAAAACGGAGCGGTTACGGTAGGTCCTTCTAGCTTGAATTGAAGTATCTCCCCATATACTACTTAGATCTAACACCTCACTCTCATTGACTCGCTTCATCACTGTTCTCCATATCTAGTCAAGTTTTTAATGTTAGGCTACTGTCTGTGTCTGTTGTGTCTAGGACTTCGCCGGCGCATAATTGTGACAAATGTCGACGCAGATTGACGTAAAAGTCGCATCAAATCCGCCTTGATTGTTCACACTGCGGCCGCATTGAAAAAAATCCGATCTGGGTCTGATTCAGGACCACATATGTATGTGGTCTAAATCTGATTTGAAAAAATCAGATCTGGGCCACTTTTGCCTGCAGTGTGAACGGGGCCTTATACAAGAACTGAACTGAGCTGGACGATGACATCACGGTTTACTCCAGAGCGGCTGTCACGGTTTGGGTTTTGTGTCTTGTTCCTTGTTCTTGTATGTCATGTGATTCCCTGTTTGCCATGTGTCTTGTCTATTGTTCCCAGGTGTTTCTCGTTAGCCACGCCCCCTTGTTATCTCATTTAGCTTGTTTGTCCTTGTATTTAAGCCCTGTGTTTCAGTTCAGTCCTTGGGAGTTTTTATGTTGTTATGTTGTTGTAATTTTGCTGTTAGCTGTCTCTTTGTTCCTGTTCTGAGTTTCCTGTTCCGAGTCTTCCCTTGATTACCTGTTTGTATTTGTTTATTTAAAAGTGCTTGCAATTGGATTCACTCTTCGTCTCTGCTTCAACGTGACAGCGACTATATATATACAGTGTATATATATATATATATATATATATATATATATATATATATATATGAACAAAATTAATAACTTTTTTTAAAACAAAAATGAAACATCACTGAACTTACTTAAGCTGGACTGTGATGCTTTTTTCTTCAGGAAACAAACTTTTTTGAATAATTTTTAAGCTGCTTTTAAACAATCTTTATTGTAAAAAGTGCTATATAAATAAATGTGACTTGACTTGATTTCAAACTGGATTTCATATATATTATTGATTATTGATTCTGGAAAAAAACAAGTTTTCAACAAATAATAAATAATTTCAAGTGATCAACACCCATTTCTTGAAATAAATTACACACAATTCAATAATTTGTCTTTTTTCTCTAATCTACTTGTACAGAACAAAATATGTTAACACATTACAATAAGCTGGTATTTGTTAACATTAAAGACCCCCTGTGGTGAAATCAAGTTTTTAATGTTGTTTATATGTCTATGTGATGTTTTTATTATTAAGAAAAACCAAATTCATGTCGACACAACTGCTGAGTATTGTCTCTTTAAAAGGGCAGCAAACCAAAGACAGTCTCAAAAACACAGTTTTGAAATTGCTGGTGTTTCTTACATCACAAACTACCTTGTAACCAATCACGTCAACATGCAGGCGGGTTTTAGCATATCATTAACTGCTGCGAAGCAGAGGAGTCTCAAGCCAGGTTATCCCGGCTATTTTTCTGTTAATATGAAAAATCAGCTACATTTAGCAATACAGTGGGTGAATTATGTGATGTATATTACAATGTTATGACATATTATTTGCTTTTATCCACTGACATTCTAAGTTGTTCAAAGTGTTTCTAAGGATACTGATTTTTAGAAAGCAGTCATACTCTGAGATGGCGAACGGGAACATGGTTTGTGTAACATTACAGCAGCACAATATTAGCTGTTTGATAAGGTAGTCAAGCAAAATGCTAATCATATTAATTACCGTTATGTGTCTGTCACAGTGTCTGGTTGTGTTTCCCTGGGTTATCACTAGAGGTCCTCGTTCTCACGGTGTCATTAACATTAGACTACAATTCCCAGCATTCTGTTCTGTCACTTATCTGATTATTGCTGTTTCCCATCACCTTGTTAGTTCTGTGTGTATATATTCCCTGTCTGTGTTAGTGTTTGTTACGGAGTCCTTGGTTTATGTCACCTCACTTTCTAAGTCTGTATCTGCCTGTTTCTTGTTTTTGTCTTGTGTTTTGGATTGCCTTATTGGATTTTGACCCCTGCCTGGATAACTACGAGTTTGGATTGCCCTTTAATTAAAAACTACTGCTCTTGGATTTTCTGCCTCCTGTGTGTGTTCCATGACAGAAGGACTCTGTCACAGGTGGAATACAGGTGGAGACTTGTCCTTCCATTTCAATAAAATAATGCGTCTGGCCAAGAGAGTTACAAATGCTATCACTGTTTTATCCCATTTGCCTATACCAAGTTCTTGTGGTACTACTCCAAAGATGGCAATGATCGGTGACGGGTCAATATGAGTATGCAATACTCTAGAAAGAAAAGCAAAAATCAACTCCCAAAACTCAAACAGTTTGGGACAGCTCCAGAACATATGTGACAAAGTGCCTGGCTCTATATTACACCGATCACACTCTGGGTCAATATCTGGTGCAATTCTAGCCAACTTTGCTTTTGACCAATGTAAACGATGAGTAACTTTAAACTGGATAATGGTGTGTCGTAGGCAGATAGAAGATGAGTGTATGTTATTGAGAACGGCCTGCCATAGCTCATCTGATATCTCTGTATCCAGTTCTTCCTCCCACTGATGTTTTAATGTTAGAAGGGAGTTTTTTAAGGGGACACGATTGGTCAAGTTTCGCGGGACCCGTGGAGGTCGCAGTGGAGGAGGTGGTCGAGAGACTGTTCACGTCCCGTCTGCCCAACCAGAGACTGTTCACGTACCGTCTGCCCAGTCAGAGACTGTTCACGCCCCGTCTGCCTAGTCAGATACTGTTCACGTCCCGTTTGCCCAGTCAGAGACTGTTCAGGTTCCGTCTGCCCAGTCAGAGACTGTTCACGTCACGTCTGCTCAGCCAGAGACTGTCCACGCCACGTCTACCCGGTCAGAGACGGATCAGGAGATGCCCATTCGCGTGGCCGCGAGGGCACGGATGGACTATTTGGAGCATCTGATTCGGATCCTAGACATGCCTGTGCTCGCTGTTCCTGAGCCGGAGCCAGTGTCCGTTCCAGAGCCTGAGCCAGTGTCCGCTGTTCCTGAGCCGGTGTCCGCTGTTCCTGAGCCGGTGTATGCTGTTCCTGAGCCGGTGTCTGCTGTTCCTGAGCCGGAGCTGGTGTCTGCTGTTCCAGAGCTGGAGCCAGTGTCTGTTCCAGAGCCAGAGAAAGATCAGGAGATACCCATTCTCGCAGCCGGGGGAATACCGAGCAACTATCTGGAGCGTCTGGCACGGATCCTGGAAGGACCCTTCAGACCTTTTGTGTCCCTGGTTCAAGAGCCGGAACCAGTTTCTGTTCCTGAGCCGGAGCTCGTGTCTGCTGTTCCTGAGCCAGAGCTCGTGTCTGCTGTTCCTGAGCCAGACCCCGTGTCTGCTGTTCCTGAGACGGAGCCCTGGTCGCCCGAGGGTTCTTCACCGCCCTGGCCGCCCGATGGGTCGTCTGCTTCCCCTGGCCGCCCGATGGGTCGTCTGCTTCGCCCTGGCCGCCCGATGGGTCGTCTGCTTCACCCTGGCCGCCCGATGGGTCGTCTGCTTCGCCCTGGCCACCCGATGGACTGTCTGCTTCGCCGTGGCCGCCCGATGGACTGTCTGCTTCGCCCTAGACACCGCCTGAGCCATCACCCCCTGTTCTTGTTCCCCTTCATGGTCCTGGCCCTCCCATCCCTCCCTTGGATTTCCCACTTTCCACCTTCCTCTTGGACTCTTGTGTTGTCTTGTGTACTGTCATGGAGCGTCTGGTAGCCGCTCCGTAGAGGGGAGGTTCTGTCACAGTGTCTGGTTGTGTTTCCCTGGGTTATCACTAGAGGTCCTCGTTCTCACGGTGTCATTCACATTAGAGTACAATTCCCAGCATTCTGTTCTGTCACTTATCTGATTATTGCACTCAGCTGTTTCCCATCACCTTGTTAGTTCTGTGTGTATATATTCCCTGTCTGTTTTAGTTTTTGTTACGTAGTCCTTGGTTTATGTCACCTCACTTTCTAAGTCTGTATCTGCCCGTTTCTTGTTTTTGTCTTGTGTTTTGGATTGCCTTATTGGATTTTGACCCCTGCCTGGATGACAACAAGTTTGGCGTGCCCTTTAATTAAAAACTACTGCTCTTGGATTTTCTGCCTCCTGTGTGTGTTCCGTGACAGTGTCACGCATTACCATTATGATACATCGACTTGTATATGAGCCTGTTCTGTTCCTTTTTTACCTGCCTGAGTTCCCAGTTAGATACCTTGGTTATAAATTAGCTCTATAGCTGTTTTTTATTTATCTTTGATTACGTGTCCCTGTGTAATTATACCCTCAGTTCTGTTTGATCAGTTGTCCGTTATTGTCTATGCGTAATGTGTTGTTTACTCCTGTGTTCATCAAATATCTCATGCATTTATAATTAAATACTGTAGTATTCTTTGTTCATGCGTGTTGCTTACTAACCCGTTACATTAATGTATTTGTTAACATTAACTAACAATTAACAAGGCCTGTATACATCATTAGTTAATATTTTTTTTATGTTAACTTGTATATACATTTCTTAACAGTAATAGCTTAAATTGCTAAAATTCGTTAATGGATTAGTTATCACAAACTAACAACAAACAAGATTTGTTTACAGCATTAGTTAATGTTTAATCTGATAATGTTACAATTGTACATTTATTAATGCATTTTACGTTAATAGCTTACCTTTTTAAAATGTGTTAATGAATTAGTTAATGTGAACTAACATGAAATAACACCTCTTTAAAACAATAACATAACTTAATGTATGTTTTATACATTTACATTTCATTTTCAGGGTGCATGCTCTGCGTCAACATTACTTAAAGCCTTAGTTAACTTGAACTAACAATTGTGGCGAGCAGGACTAGGTCGAGGGACGTGAGAGAACGGTGCGAGGCCGGTGGTGTGATTAATGATGAACGACACCTGTGAGACGCAGCGGTCTCGTATCTCTCACGTAGGAGCATAAAAGGAGGAGCGACGACTATGAAGATCGAGAGAGGAACAGGCCTGAACTTGTTGGGTGTTTTGTTTTATTATATGTGAAAGCAGTCGCCCGTGAGGGGCTGCTGTCTTTTACTTTCATTTTGTATTTGTTTATTTATTTATTAAAGTTTATGAAATGTTCGCCTGGTCCCGCCTCCTTCTTCGGATAACATCTGAACCTCGTTACAACAATGAACAGCACTTAAAAATCAAAAGCAATTAAGTTTTTATGAATCTCATTGTAAAGTGGAAACTATTTCAACATCAGCTAATGTGTTTCTAATGTTTGGGCTCTTTACTAACATTATTTATCAGGAAAAGAGTTTTTATTAATGTATTGCTGGACCTTACTGAAATCTGTACACAGATGTTGTTCATTGTTAGTTAACTAATGTTAACAAAATCAGCTATTAATTTTAAGAGATACATTAGTATATGTACAAGTTAACATTAACAAAAATTAGATAATGCTGTATACAGCTGTTGCTCAGTTGTTAGTTAATGTTAACTAAACTGTTAACTAATGTTAACAAATACACTTATTGTAAAGTTTTACCAAATAGGTTTCTTCTTCATCTACATGGCATCACACTGTCCAGTTTCAAACAGGGAACAGTGTAACAGCCATAACATTTCAGAGAAAAAGCACAGAAAACTCACTGGCAGGGGTAACAGCCTGAACCAAACCAACGTTGGAGCCCACGGGTGCATCCTCAGAGATGGAGAAGGTGTAGTGGGCTTTCTGGAAAAGGGCAGGGGGCCGGTCACTCTGCAAGATGTTCACGGTGATGTTAGCAGGATGAACGGCAGACATGCCTCCTCCGTCCTGAGCAGAGACAGACAGCTTCACGCTGCTACTGCGCAGCTGGCAAAGTGAAGAACTCAGGTAGACAGAACCTGAAGAACACACAAAACCAACATTAACATCTTAGAGGACGCATTCATAAGGTCTTGGCAATTATTGCAGTGAAAAGAAAATTTATATTTGCCTATAAGTAGATTAGACAAACTTAAATGTAAGGGAACTAAAATGAAAAAACAGTAACACTTCAGAATACTGTTCCTACATTAATGAATAACTTCACAGGAACAAATAAGTAATGCACTATTAACATTCTAGGAACTACTATTAACTAACTAAAAACTCTGATTAACGCATTAGTAAGTAATAGCGCTCAGTTGGATGAGGTAGTTCACTATTAGCTAAATCAACAACAATTTTTTTTTTACCTCCCAGAGAACTACTATATACAGGTTCATAATTAACATAAATAATGCATAATTTATAATAAAAGGTAATGGTAATCCACTAGTAATGACTCAAGTGTCATTACATCCTTCTAAAGGAACTACAAATTATTTGGATCAGTATTCTAAAGTAAAAAACATGATAACTACCTAATATTGACTGAAGTCACTGTAAGCTTTTGAGATTTTTGTAAGAATTTGAATAGTAATTTCTTCCGATGGATTTGGTAACACTTTAGTCATTAATAGTGTGTTCCCATGATCTTCACTTAAGAATACTGATCCAAAAAATTTGTAGTTCCTTTAGAAAGATGTAGTAACACTTGAGTCATTACTATCCAAAAACCTGAAAAGCTTACAATGACTTCAGTCAATATTAGGTAGCTATCAAGCTTTTCACTTTAGAATACTTTTATTAAGTAAAAAAAAAAAAAGAGTAGTTCCTTTAGAAGGTTGTAGTAACACTTGAGTTACTAATGGGTTACCTTTACCTTATATTATACATTATGCATTATTAATATTAATTATGAACCAGTATAGTAGTTCTTAGTTGTCTTCAGTGAGGTATGAAAAATAGAAGTAACTGATTAGCTAATAGTGAACTACCACATTCAACTGAGCGCTATTACTTACTAATTCGTTAATCAGAGTTTCTTGTTAGTTAATAGTAGTTACTAGAATGTTAATAGTGTGTTACTCATTTGTGTCACGGATACACCACCGTCAGCGTCAGACCTCTACACTCCGCCCACTCGTTCCGCATCTCCTAAATTTTAATCACCTGTGTGCAGAGTGCAGTGGCTTTCTACTACTCTGCGAGCTCTACATGGAGATGCATGCTTCGCAGTTCGCCTCAGAGAGAGCGAAGGTCGCTTTCGTCATTTCACTCCTCACTGGATGAGCCCTGCTTTTGGCGCGAGCGCTTTGGGATGCAAAAGGTACTGTAACCCAATCTTTCACTGATTTTATTGGCCACTTCCGTGAAGTATTTGCTCAAGTCTCAAATCCTCTGTCTGTTCATGATCAACTATTCCGTCTACGACAAGGCAAAACATCAGTCTCTTCGTATGCACTGCTATTTCACACCCTGGCAGCTTCCAGCGGATGAAATGAGTCGGCTGTAATTACGGCTTACCGTGAAGGTTTAGATCCTGAGTTTCGTTTACAACTAGCCATTTACGATGATGTCATTGGTCTAGAAAGTCTCATCCAACGATCCATCCGTGTGGACCAGCGCCGAACTGCTTGCCATCTCGATAGCCCTGCACTGCCTCCTCCTTGTCCTGCAACCTCTGTCAACCCTTCAGCACCAGAACCTATTGATGTCAATTCAACACATCTATCCTCAGCTGAACGTTAACGTCGCATCAACAATAATCTGTGTCTCTACTGTGGAACCGCCGGCCACCTGCTCATCTCCTGTCCAGTTCGTCCCCCGCGACCTGCGGTGAGTACAGTATGTCTCCAGTCACCCATTTCGCCTATGAAATAAACTCTGGTTTGGCTCACTTACCTCCAACGATCTCTTTCAGCGCAAGCGTTAATCGACTCCTGTTCCGCTGGCAACTTCATCTCACTCTCCACCCTACAAAAGCTTCAAACCCACCAAAGACCTATTCCTAAGACTCTTCATATTCAATCCATCCTGGGAAAACCGCTCGGTAGTAGGCGGATATGTCAGAGAAGTCCCACCATCACCATGAAGATCGGATGCCTTCACGAGGAGGATTTGTCATCTCTGGTGCTGGAGGGTTCTACGGGAGATATCATCCTGGGACGCCCGTGGCTGGAACTCCACTCTCCTAACATCTGCTGGTCTTCGGGTGAGATTTCCCAATGGGGAAACACTTGCTTCTCACACTGCCTGTATCCAGTCAAGAAGATTCATCACTCATCAGCATCGCCAGTCCAAGATATCTCTATATGTTCCACCTCAGTCGAAAGTCCACCCACCAGCAATCATCATGAGATACCGCCACCTACCAGGCGTTTCAGGATGTCTTCGACAAGCAACTAGCCACCAAACTTCCACCACACCGGCCATGGGACTGTGCGATCGACTTGCTACCTGGGGCGGTTCTACCGCGTGGTAAGATCTATCCACTGTCCATCCCGGAACGGAAGGCCATGGAGGAGTACATTGAGGAGGCTCTCCGTCAAGACTACATTCGACCATCTACATGCCCTGCCGCTTCTAGTTTCTTTTTCGTGGGCAAGAAGGACGAAGGCTTACTCCCCTGTATTGACTCCCGGACCCTCAATAACTCCACCGTTAAATATCGATATCCCCTTCCTCTGGTCCCAGCAGCTCTGGAACAACTCTGTGGTGCTCGGATCTTCACGAAACTGGACCTGCACAGTGCTTACAATTTGGTGAGAATCAGGAAGGGTGACGAGTGGAAGACAGCGTTCATCACCCCTGCTGGCCACTACAAATATAGGGTCATGCCCTTCGGACTGTCCAACGCTCCTGCAGTATTTGAGGGGTTCATGAATAAGATCTTCAGAGACTTCCTGCACCAATTTGTCATCATTTACATCGACGATATCCTCATATACTCTTCCAACTTGTCCGAGCACCACCATCATGTCAAGTCTGTTCTTCAACGTCTGCGCGATCATCAGCTCTACCTGAAACTGGAGAAGTGTGAGTTTCATCAAGAAACTATCCATTTTCTGGGTTACGTAATCACTCCTCACGGAATCACCATGGACCAGAGGAAGGTGGAAGCTGTTTCCAACTGGCCACTACCCTCCAAAATAAAAGAACTACAACGTTTCCTGGGCTTTGCAAACTTCTACAGAAGATTCATTCAAGGTTTCAGTCAGATCAGCTCACCTATCACCTCACTCCTGAAGAAAGGGGCCAAGTCTCTGTCCTGGATCACCGAAGCCACCATGAATTTTTCCTAACCTCCGCTCCCTACCCTCGTTCATCCAGACCCAGATCTTCCGTTTCTCGTCGAGGTAGACGCCTCCCTCACCGGGGTAGGAGCGGTCCTATCACAGCGGCATGGGAAGCTTCCACGACTCCATCCATGTGCCTTCTTCTCCAAGAAGATGTCCCCGGCGGAGCAGAATTATGACATCGGCAACCGGGAACTTCTGGCGATCAAACTCGCCCTTGAGGAATGGAGACACTGGCTGGAGGGAGCAAAACACCCATTTGACGTCATTACCGACCACCGGAACCTGGAATACCTTCGAGACGCAAAGAGACTCAACACTCATCAAAGCCGCTGGTCACTCTTCTTCACAAGATTCAACTTCAAAGTAACTTACCATCCAGGAGACAAGAACGTTAAAGCCAACTCCCTGTCGCGTCTGTACCAACCTGACACGATCAGCTCCAACCCGGAACCCATTCTCCCTCCAGCTGTAGTTGTCTGTCCCATCCAGTGGAGTATTGACAATCACATTGCCGATGCCACCCTGTCAGAACCTGCTCCGCCGGGAGGTCCTGAGGGACGGACCTACGTTCCGACTCATCTACGTCTGTCCCTCATGGACTCAGTCCACACATCTCCGGCTCTGGACACCCAGGCAGCCAGCAAACCCTCTTGCTCGTACAATATGGGGGCCCAATATGACCCAGGATGTCTCCCGGTACGTGAAGAGCTGCTCAGCCTGTGCCATGGCCAAAGTTGCGTGACGCCTCCCGGAATGCAAGATTCCAGTGCCCACTAGACCCTGGTCGCACCTGGGAGTGGATTTTATCACGGACCTTCCTTCTTCTGACTCTCACATGTGTGTTCTGGTCGTCGTAGACCGCTTTTCTAAAGCATGTAAGCTCATCCCTCATCCCTCTCACTAACACATTGTTTCAGACCGAGGACCGCAGTTCATATCCAGGGTCTGGAAAGCATTCTTCAACCTTTTGGGAGTGTCAGTCAGTTTAACCTCCGGGTATCACCCCCAGTCCAACGGCCAGACTGAGCGGAAAATACAAGAGATCAGGAGATACCTGCGGTCATATTGCCATGATCATCAGGACTGCTAGAGCAGGTATCTACCCTGGGCCGAGTATGCACAAAACTCCCTTCAACAGTACACCACTGGTCTCACGCCCTTCCAGTGCATACTCGGCTTACAGCCGCCCCTGTTTCCCTGGTGAGGTGAGCCATCTGAAGTTCTAGCAGTCCACCACTGGTTCCATGAGAGCGAGAGGGTCTGGGACTCAGCACACGTCCATCTTCAAAGGGCTGTTCGGAGACACAAGAGCCAGGCCGACGCTAAAAGATCTGCGACCCCGATATACCAACCTGGGCAAAAGGTCTGGCTCTCCACCAGGGACATCCGTCTCCGACAGCCCTGCCGCAAGCTGCGTCAGACCTCTACACTCCGTCCACTCATTCCGCATCTCCTGAATTTTAATCACCAGCACCTGTCACCTTCACCTATCGCCAATCTTCAGTCACTGCTTTAAAACATCACCAGTTCACTCACTCAGTGTCAGATCTGGTCGATTTACCATTGATTTACTGACTCTCTCATACCAAGCCTACACAACAGCTACCTTACCTGCTTCGAGTACTTATCTGCATCACCGACCTTCTCGCCCTGCCATCTGGATCTCCAGTCTTCAACCTGTCTGCCTTCTTCAACCTGGATCTCATCAAACCTCCTGTAACAGATAATAGACTTTGTCAAACCCATATCATCCGTTCAATCAGACAATTATCTCACTAACTCTTCAACTTACCTGCCGTGTCTGTTTCTGAGTGCAAAAATAAACATCATTGCAAACTTTACCTGTTTGTGTTGTTCTAACTCATGACAATTTGTTCCTGTGAAGTTATTCATTAATGAAGTAAAGTATTCTAAAGTGTTACCAAAAAAGCTTAGCGATTAATTCCGTGAAATACTATGTTAAGGTTAGTATCTAATCAAAGTAAATTCTTTGACTGATAGATAAGTAAGAATCCTATTGAACATGGTCATGATGATTTAATTGTACCCTATCTCAGCCTCTCTTCTTTTAATAAACTAAAAAAACTTTAAATCCATCCATCACTGATGGTGATATGGCGGATATGTCCATGGCTAGTTCAACTTTTGACAGATGGTTAGGGTTCTGCTAGATTCTGTCACCTTGATCTAACTTAAAATCCTTAGCATCTGTTGATTTAAACCAGGGTGGGTAACCTTAGGCATGCGTGCCCCCACTAGCACACAGAAGGGTAATCATAGGCATGCAAGCAAGAGCAAGAGAGATTAATTTGTGTGCATTTTATTTAGCTGTTTGTTTTTGAAGTTCATATAGCACCTGCATGCTTTACTATTCAATAGTTCTGTTTAATAATCGAAAGGCAAACACTAAAATAGTTTTGTCATATTGAATCTGTATTCAGCAAATACACTTGATTTAAACAAGTCTTTGTGTATCTAATAAACATTTAATGCCTCACAAACTTTGGTGAATCCAAAGGGATCTTACAAAGAGCCCTACGCTATAATGTTTTAGCGGCTATGTCATATTCACTGTATACTGTATGCTCTTTCTAAAAAATTTAATTCCCAGTGCGCAGAAAGGTATGCACGTGACATTTACTATCTTTAAAATAAGCAGTGATGTATATATATATATATATATATATATATATATATATATATATATATGGTAAAACTTTACAATTTTACAATGAACAAGGTTCATTAGTTAACATTAGTTAATGTATGAACAAACATGAACTAACAATGAGTAATACATTTGTTACAGTATTTATTAATCTTTCTTATTATTAGTTAATAAAAATACAGCTGTTCATTGTTTGTTCATGTTAATTCACCGTGCATTAACTAATGTTAACAAACACAACCTTTGATTTGAATGCCGTATTAGTAAATGTCGAAGTTAATATTAACTAAGATTAATAAATGCTGAAGAAGTATTGTTCATTCTTAGTTCATGTTAACTAAGGTAGTAAACTAATGTTAACTAATGAACCATTGTAAAGTGTTACCATATATATATAAGGCACATCATGTCAAAAAGCTCTAAACCAATGATGCTTAGCAGGGATTTCCCTAAGCTAGTGAGAGCATGCAGGCGAGGTAAAAGAGAGATTATTTACTTTGACTTCAGAGCACTACTTAAGAGTAAGCACACTTAAGACATAAATAATTTTTCATCTGTGTCACTGCTGCATTCTCTTAACTGCTATCTGCTTAAGGAAACCGAATGAAAAAGGAGAGAATTATATATGTAACATCATTCACGGCAGAACTGTGATTGTAATGGGACGTGGAAAAATAATGAGCAGACCCCCTACTTCATTACAGTGTAATCTGATTATTGTAATGCGTCACGTCAAACACAGCTCAACAGTAGCTCTATGTGTGCGAAAACCCAAGGACAGTGATAGTAACAGATGCCATACAAATTACTTTAATAAGCGGAATTATCTGTATTTACCAAATCAATTTAGACTTAATGTGATTTTTATATTTAACATGTCCTATCCTATAGATTGTTATGCTTAAAATAACTTAAGGAAAAGTAAATGTTTATATATCAGTCTTACTGTACTATACTTAATTACTCAGTATATCGCAGTATATTCATATTATATTTTTGCCAGATTAAAAATCAAACGCTTTGCCAAACAATTTTTATACCAATAACTAGAAATGTTGTGTGTTTTTACTTAGCCACAACTGCAACATTTTTTAATAAGATAATTGAGTACATCTGTCATCATACAAAGCCTAATCACAGATTTCTACAGGCATTCATTGCTGTATGACAGTCCACTTCAACACTTCACACAGCTTTCCATTTGCACCCATGTCCAGCAAGGATTTAGGAAGATGCTGTGTAAATCCACAGGCTTCCAACTGGGATGTGACAAAATCAATTACTATGTCTGCTTTTGAAGAATCTCAGTCTGACTGTCAAGATAAGCATGCACTATGATGTCTAAACAGAATATATGAGTTATCTTCGCTGCCCTATGGACTATGAAATTGTGCGTGTTTGGCTTATGTGACAGTGACAGCACAACAATTTTCTTCATTTTAATCCATTTTTTGGCTTTATATTTTATTTAAAATAAAAGACTCTCTTAGGTGAACATTGCGGTTTCGTGTACTATAAATAAAAGTCATCTGCAATGTGCCAAACAACACAGATTTCAGTCCTAGATGAACACATATTAACTTGAGGCATGTTACCTGTTGACTGGTCCAGAGTGAATAAAGAGGCAGAATCTCCAGGCAGAAGCTCATAGGTGATTTTTCCATTGTTTCCAGAATCTCGGTCAGAAGCAAAAACGTTGAAGAGCTCAGAGCCAGGTTGAGTATGGATGCTCACACTCGTGACATATTTCTCAGGACTAAAAACAGGAGCATTATCATTCACATCCTCCACATCAATGTGAACAAATGTCTGCGAACTGAGCCCATCCTATGAATAAAAAAAACATAATTAATTCCTTCTTATATAAAAATCCACAATACCAGGATTAACATATTTGAACTCACTTGATCTTCAGCTTTAATCAACAAGTCAAAGGTCACAACGCGAGCTTCATGATCAATATCTTGAGACACACAGATTTCCCCAGAAACAGAGTTGATGTGAAAGAAAGGGTGGTCATCCTTGCTGTTGAAGCCATCATAGAGGGAATATCGCACTGATCCAAACTCAGCATCATCAGCATCTATGGCAGTGACCTGGACCAGATAGAAATTTATCATTAAGGTAAATCTTATTTGTAACTGCAGCTGATCCAAATTTTTTTTGTAATGTAATGTAATGTTGTGGTCACACTAATATTCCTTTTTAAAGACATTTCGCAAACATTTCTCATTTTTACAATTAAATGTAAATTAATTATTCATTGGTAACAACTCAGTAAATGAACTGCACCATCTTTCTGAAATTAGGAGCCTGTAATCAACCATCTGTGTATTAGAAGCACCAAAATGACCATACGGCCAAGCTTTATCTCATTAACTTTGGTTATTGTGTTGGCACAGCAAAGGGTGTCTCAGATTTACACTTCCAGCTTCACTCTTTCAGATGACTAAAACTGACTCTTGTAATACCACTGAAAAACATCATGCTGAAAGACTCTGTGTAATGCGCTTTGTGTTTTCATCAAGACGAATTGAAGAAGAGTCTATTCAAACAGCTCCAATGGCAATTCATAACAATTTTATGTTTTTGTGAATTGGTGGCAAATTCATATGATCTCATTAATATAATTACATACAGTATGCTTACGTCTTCTGGCAGTTATGCTTAGGGTTGGGGTGGACCTTCATGTTTAGTTTTTTGTAAAAATCTTAAATTTTCTATTAATTAAATTATACACATTCATTCAAACTCACAACCAATTCACCAAAATTTTCTTTTTTTCCCTGATAAGATCATGTTGGATGGAGAGTCAACTATCTCTTACTACAACATTATTATAGACATTATTTTAACTAATTTTATTGAATCTAAAGCTTAAAAGCATCCTTTATTATACCTCATATGTATGTATTCTTAGTGTTCTACATTGTGATAACATATAGTTAACACTACAGTGTTAACTGAAATGTTTTAGCAGACTGGACAGTTTGTCTTTCAGAAATTCTGACCAAAAATATTGATGACTGCACTACACAGACTTACTCTCTTGCCCCTAATACCAAGCTTAAGCTTTCCACTCAAGTTTGCTATAACATGATTACACGCAGCATAAAATGTTGCTTAGTGTAAATGATTAGGTTTTCACCCACAAGTTGTCTGTTGCTGAATCATTAGGGTATGAGATCTGTCCTATCTTTAGCAGCACCTCATGATCTCATTCTCAACCTTTCTGTCATAAAAGAGATAATAGCCTATACTATAGCATTTATGATCTCAGTGGTGGGTGGACTGGGACTTCTGGTCAAAGTCTAAACTGTCTACAACTGCCTGAGATCATAAATTACAAACACTCTCTGCACGCAAAACTGATTGCGGCTATGATCAAAAAGACATATTTAAAAACATATTCTCTGAAATTGTGACTAAAGTAAATACCTATCAAGTAAGACATTTTCTCACAATATACAGTACTGTGTATTAGATCTTATACAAAAACATTTGTCTTTAGATGGTTATTTATATATTCTGCTTCAGCATGTGAGTAGGAAATATTAATTTCAGATGTCAACATTTCTTTTGGAAATATTGTAATTATCCAGATAATTTTGTAATGACATTGAGTCCTACAACAGAGGGTCCAGTATCCACAGAGCCCTGATTTTAATATCGCAGAGTCAGTCTGGGATTACATGAAGAGACAGAAGCAATTGAGACTAAAGTCTAAATCTACAGAACCACTGAAACTTCTCTAGGATACAAACTTCCTTAAAACTGTGCACAAAGTATATCTAGAATTTGTGCTAATTTAAAGGCAAATGGTGGTCACACCAAATATTGATATGATTTAGCTGAATAAAGTTCACTGATATAACAAAAACTACTCAATGTATCCTATTGTTTTCGAACATTCTCACTCTACAGCAATTTTGTAGTGCCTAAAACTTTTGCACAGTGCTGTAAATCCAATATATGTCAAGAAAAACGAATTGTTCTCAATGTTTTGAGACATGTGGGTGGCTGGAGAGTGACCACAAAATAGTCTTTAATTAAAATGTTTAAGATCCTTATAATTTTATATTTATTTAAATGAATGAAAAGAGCTTGATGTGGAACTCAAGGTACACTATGTTATAAAAAATGTGGGGTCGGTATTATTTTTTAAAATGTTTTTGAAAGAATTCTCTTATGCTCACCAAGGCAGCATTTATTTGATCAATTATAGTAAAAAAATATTACTGTGAAATATTAGTAAAATAGAAAAAGTAAAAAAATAGTATATTTTAAAATGTAATTTATTCCTGTGATGTCAAAGCTGTATTCGGCACCCATGTCTTCAGTGTCATATGATTTCCTTCAGAAATCATTTTAATATGCTATTATTATTATTATATTACAGTTTTGCTCATTCATATCTTTTGGGAACTGTGATACTTTTTTTTTCTTTGATGATAGAAACCTTTTGTAACATTGTAAATGTCTTTACTTTTACTTAATCAAATTGATATATCTTTGCTTAATAAAAGTATTTAAAAAAATCTTACCTACTCCAGACTTTTGAATATTAGTGTAGGTGTTTCCAATACAATTTTAAACTACAAACATGATTAGTCATGCCAAGTACAATTGTGCCAGGCAACAGTTTCGCACACAATGAGACAAAACAGTGAGCAGTGTGTTGTGGCTATTTTGCAACACTGTTGTCTTTGTCTCAACAAAAAGTCTTAGTATGGTGTCTGTTTTGAGAGTGAGTGTGTGTGTTGTTGTGATAGTAACTGAGTGTTCTTCTGACACTGTGATCCCTACAATGATTTATTTGTTGAGCAACAGCTTCATTCAACCTCTTTTTGAATGCACTTGTTTTGCAATTGCTTGTTTGTAATTGTTCACCCAAAAAATAAAACAAATTTGATGGTGATAATATGCCACTATTATTTTTCATGTCTTATTCATTTCAGCTTTTGCTTTGTAACAAAATAATGGTCAATGGTTAGCAAAACCATTTTTTATTTCTGTGTCAAGTAATACTGATTTAAATCTTTTTTTTTGTTTAAAAATAATATGCATATTTTTATCACCAACATCAAACTGGCTGCAGTACAATTTCTTGAAAATGAGCATAATAATAAATACCTGTAGGATGCATGTCCCAACAGCTGTGTGCTCTTTGACGGTTACATTATAGAACTGTTGTTGGAATATAGGTTTATTGTCATTGACATCCACCACGTGGATGGTCACAGTGGCCGTGGAGGACAGGGAAGGAGAACCACCATCGGAAGCCACCACTAAGAACCTCAGTTCCATCTCTCGCTCATGGTCTAGGCCGGCAGCAGTAGTAATGAGACCTGATGTTGGATCTATGTTGAACAGATGCTCCTGCTCTGACTGTACAATAGAGTAGGTGATTCCAGGATCCCCTCCTAGATCTCTGTCCTTGGCCTTGACTTGGAAGATAGCTGTTCCCTCAAGCACACCCTCAGAAATGCTCTCCTCATAGTTGCTTTGGTCAAAAACAGGTGGATTGTCATTCAAATCTCTTATCTGAACCTGAAATGTTATCTCGCTGCTCAGAGGAGGAGGGCCGAAATCTGTGGCAGTCACAGTGAGTTCATACAAGTCCTTTATCTCTCGATCCAGTGGGCCATCCACACAGAGAACGTAAAGAAAATCATCAGTGGATTTGAGGGAGAACATCCCATCCTCACCTTGGAGAAGAACATCAATCTTCTTGATATCTCCTAAATCTGGATCTGAGACTGCAATCCTGGCAACACAGTCTCCTGGTCTCGCTCCTTCGGATACTTCAGGTGCTCCGGCCTCATTTAGGAACAGGATGCTAATATTTGGGTGGTTGTCATTGACATCCATTACTTTAATACTTACAAATGAGCTGGAGGATTCAGGTTGAATCCCAGAATCCCATGCTGTCACAATGAGCTCAAAAAATGACTGATTTTCATAGTCCAAAAGCTTATTTACACTAATGATACCTGAGGAAATATCAATAATGAAAAACTCATTTGGATCACTTTGACGACGGTTTATCTCATAGGTGACTCGACCATTGCTGCCAAGGTCTGGGTCTGTAGCAAATACCTGGCAGACTGGTGCCATCAATGGGGTGCTTTCCAATAAGACAGCATGATACTCTGACTGATTGAACACAGGCTGGTTGTCATTTTCATCAAGTACAGTAATATGTACTTGCAACTGGGCTGTTTTGGATGGTACACCACCATCAAATGCCTCAATTGTGAAATTGTAGAAGTCTGTAGTTTCTCTATCTAATCTTGCTTGCAGAATAAGGTCTAAATTTGACATACCACCTCCACTACTGCGGATCTCCACTTTAAAAAGTTTCCTCATATCTCCATCTGTAATTGTGTAGCCCTGGGTGCCATAATCACCCTTATCCTGGTCCTGAGCTCCTTCCAACTCAAAACGGCTTCCTGCTGGGCTTAATTCAGACACATTCAAATGGATTGTTTTTACAGGGAATACAGGGGAATGATCGTTCACGTCCTTCACCTCGATGCTTACTTTAATAACCTCTCCTGTTAAAGCGGCGGCCGCAAACTCGTACTTATCTGTGCGCTCTCGATCCAACACCACGGCGGTGGAGATGATCCCGGAGTCTCCATCGATCTCAAAGTCTCTGAACACATCTGAATCTTTGCTCTCAGATATAAAAAATCCAGAATTTTGGGTTTGCGTCGGCAGTCCAACACTTAAATCCCCGACAATAGTTTTTGCAGGTAAACCTTCCTCTATGGAGAGACTGAGATTGAACACCTGCGCGCAACCGTCCTCACAAAATAATGTAAATAAGAGAAACAGGAATAGAGTCCTTACGTAAAACTCCATCTTAATATGAAAACATCAGAAGGCTATACGTTTGTTACATTCATTATAACGAGGAAACAACGTCTTCGCACTCTAGCTTCGGGCTTAAGTTCACTCTCCAAACCGCTCTTCTTCAGGGGCGAATGTTCCACCGTGTCTTCCCATCCATCACTCTTCCGCTGTGTGTGTGTAGGTTCAATATAGAATTGCCTTCTCCCGGTGAAGTAGGGCTGAATGCGGCACATGAGAAGAAGATCGGAGTGTCTTATGTCGAGCGGCACGCGCTCTCTGTCACGTGACGCGCAGTATCTTGAAGCAGGTGTAAAATACCGACCTCCTGTCATTTAGATTTTTATAATTACCTGATTATTATATTATATTATATTATATTATATTATATTATATTATATTATATTATATTGTTTTATATTATAGAAAATTAACCATGGTAACCACAAATTAGCCTATTCATGGTTTTGCTACACTAACCATGTTACCAGCTGGTGTGCCCAGGTTGACCACCAGAGGGCACTCCTCTGACCTTTGTCACTCAGCCACGAACTTTAGTTCCCATAATCTTTTGCCCGGACTCTTCACTAATTATTGCATTCACCATGGGCGTCTAAAGCAACAACAACAAAAACAAATTGTGGGTGGGTCATCCTCCAGATTTTTTTTTACTGGAGTAGAATAGGGGAGTTCCTGAAGCCAAATACCTTATCTAAAATCTCTATGCAAAAATGAGTGATGTGAATGAGTGAGAGTCAAAATGAAACCAGCACAAATCTATGGGATCAAATTCCCGCCAAATGTATTGCGTCCACGGATCAAAAAATAACAAGCATGAAAAAAAACGTTAAACACATTAAAAAATATTTTTTACAAAACTTAAACTTGTGTTCATGCTTTCTTTAAAATTATGTTTTCCTTGGTTTTATTACTCTGTACTTTGCGCTCTCTTTCATTTTCTGCTCATAATTAATTTTTTTGTACGCTTGTGCTGTTTTTCTCTTCGCTCTTCTTTCCATGTTCTGCGCTTGCTCTTCCAAATGTTGCAGTTCGAGTTTCATGTAAATTAGGGCGGGCTTAAGCGTCACCATTGGTCCACTAGTTCTAGATTGACAGCTCCTCCTCTAGCCAATCAAACGAAGAGGGGAGTTGACGTCACTCCAATGCGACTCGCGCTACTGATGTATGTTCTCTCGTAGCTACAGGTGAAGATAACCATCAGCTCAGCTGGCAAAAATCTTTCCGTGGCAGGACACCGTTAAACTGTATGTGTGCCTGCATCTCGATCTGTTACGTCTACCTGGCGATCCGTTATCGTTAAATTCGTCACCCTAACGACGACGACATGTTGTGTCGTCAGTTAACAATTGTGCCTGTCTGACGATCCATCATATTCACCTTTAATGCCCTGGCCTTACTTCTGGACCTTGCACTGTGAGCGTCGATCTCCTGCGAGCCACACAACAGTGTTTCATTAAAGAATTCCTGATTTGAACGAGAAGTTTGAATGACTCACTCATAAAGACAGTATAACTTGCCACCACCCACTGGCTGTTTTACTTTCATATTTAATCTATGACATGGAAGGGCGATGTCGGTCCTCCTGGGTGCAGAGTTTAGCTCCTCCAACCCTAATCAAACACACCTGAACCAGCTAATCATCCTCTTTAGGATTATTAATACTGCTAGCTAGGTTTTTATCGGAGTTGACGCTAAACTTTGCTGGACAGCGGCACTCCAGAAACGACGTTACCTATCCCTGATCTTTTCAATAATTTTCATGTTGCTGTATTAAAAATTGAAGCTATATTTAAAACATTAATCCTAAAGTAATATGCAATTATGTAGCTATGTAAATGAACACAATAACTATAATAAATCACTGCATATCAAATCCACCTGGTTTCTGTAATCTCCTCTGTACACAGGCCCGGATTGGCTAATCGGGAGCACCGGGAGAATTCCTGGTGGGCCGGTCTGTTTTATTGCCCAGGAGGGCCGGTGTTGTCATGGCACTGGGTTGAATGCTCCAGTCTCAGCGCAGCACCACTATTTTTTTATTATAATTTTCTCGCAGCCCCACAAAAAAAAAAGTCAGTTGTTAGAGATGTGCGAACAAAGAATGAGATGCAAAACATGGATAATAGGCGCAAAGGCGGCGCTGAAAAGGCCAGAATAATAAAACATCTCTAGAAACTCAAGCGGCCAAATAGCCTCAGAGCCGTACATACCATTGTGGTCTCCGAGGTCCGGACCTCGGTCATTTTTCTGAGTGTATAATGAACTTTGTGAAATAATTGCCTAATACTCTAATTTGGTGCTGCAATGATTCGCATATCGCGACGATAACCGTCCTCATAATCTGAGCTGCTTCAGTAGCTACTCAACACCGCTCGTCGGCAATGGCAAAATGTTTGAGATGACCGATCAAAGCAAGCGGGATTTATGTTAACAGAAGCGCGAGCCGTGGCCGCGCGCGAATCCCAACGCGACGCTTCAAGAGATTAGCAAGTGGAACTAAACTAAACAGCTGTTTTACGATAGAAGTTTTAAACGACCGAAATAAATAATCAGTTTGCAAAGACTGTATCAATCAAAGCTCAGCTTCGGGAAGGGGAGATTTACAGGTAACCTCAAGATAAAGAGACTGAGAGAAGAAGAATGAGAGAAGGAGACGAGAGAGGAGAGCAGGAAGAGCAATAGCCTATTGCATACTATGCCCAGAAGGAGAATAACTTTATTACAATGGATTCCTATTTAACACAGATATACATGTTCTTTGCCAATGACAGTGGAAAAATAATATGCCCCCGAACCCAGATCACTTTTGGGACCTTTGTATTTATGTACGGCTATTGCACTGAATAGACGATTATATTTTTTGAAAAATACAATGAATTACAAGGCTGTACAGAACAGTGCACTATTGCAGACTTATATACTGAGGGTTTAATTACATTATTTTAATATAGTCGGTCGGGAACTAAAGTGGGCCGGTCTAAGGTATGAAACTCCAGGGCTGAAAACTAGTCCCACTCCGGCCCTGTCTGTACACTATAATTTTCATTAATCTTTTGTCAAATGGTACATCTAGTCTAGAATTAATTTACCAGGCTACCTAGGCTATATGATCGCTTAACAACAACAATTAAGAAAATATTTCAGGATGGCGTATTTAACTGTAATGGATCACCAGGTAGGCTGTGCGTTTTTTTCCCTTTTACAAAGGCTACAGGTTTATTTTAAATGTTAGTTGTTGTTGTTCTTTGTTTTACATACTCTGAACTGTACCACAAATGCCTTTGTATTTGTCTTGTACTTTTTGCACTGTATGCCTTGTTTGTAATATATATATAAATAAAGGTAGGATGTGTGTACTAGCGTTGAAAGGTCAAAGTCCTAAATTCTTCAGACGGGTAAAATGGCCGTTTTTAACTTAATTTTTGCAAAGAAATGTAGTGTTTCAAAACTGCATGATGTTTTAGAGCTGCCTTAGCATATTAACATCATGAGCCAAGTATTGTTTAACACCAATTACCAGTGTGCGCATTAAAATGTAGGCTACCTCAAAAAAGAGGAATTTAATAATTTGTATATGTCCAGAGTTCAGATAGCTTTACTGCTTAAAAGTCCTTGTAAAGTTTAAAATAAACTGTTGTCTTCCCCTGTAAGAGTGAGCATCAGTAGCGCGAGTCGCATTGGAGTGACGTCAACTCCCCTCTTCGATTGATTGGCTAGAGATGGAGCTGTCAATCTAGAACTAGTGGACCAATGGTGACGCTTAAGCCCGCCCTAATTTACATGAAACTCGAACTGCAACATTTGGAAGAGCAAGCGCAGAACATGGAAAGAAGAGCGAAGAGAAAAATAGCACAAGCGTACAAAAAAATAAATTATGAGCAGAAAATGAAAGAGAGCGCAAAGTACAGAGTAATAAAACCAAGGAAAACATAATTTTAAAGAAAGCATGAACACAATTTAAAGTTTTGTGAAAAATATTTTTTAATGTGTTTAAAGTTTTTATTCATGCTTGTTATTTTTTGATTCACGCTTATTATATTTTGATCCGTGGCCGCAATACATTTGGCGGGAATTTGATCCCATACAAATCCGTCTATGCGTGCATCTCTCAGAAATCAGAGCTTTGGCAAGAGTAATATCAACTCACATAGGCTTTTACATCCTATACATGTTATACAATATGATGTAGATGTATATCAAATATGTAGGCTGTATTATTGAATGTTAAATGATTTTAGACTTGTAGCCTATGATACTCGAATGAATGGAATAAGCACAGCACGATCACAAATCAAACAGCGCGTTAATTTATGGAGTTATTATTGTACCATAATTAAACAAACAAATCCAGCATTTTGCAAACAAACAAAATCGATCTGCTTTGCAAAGGAAAACTCGACTCGCAAACAAACAGAAAGCAATGTGCAAGTGAAAAGGTCAATTTGAGCGAAAATGCAGTGGAGTAGGCCTTCTTGCTAACACGTGCATTGTGTTTTGCAAATATAAATAAATGAGCCTAGATAATATTTCATAAATAAGTACAAACCCAGGGCTCTCAAGTCTCACGCATTGGGCGTGAGACACGCGCATTTCAACCCGTTCACACGCTCACACGCCACACCTTGTATTTCTCACGCTGAGGAGTAATTGGGGGAACTTGTCCCGCTATACAATTAATGGACGAGACGCAGGCAAACGGAGGGAAGTTCTCTGCCGAGTTCATAGCATCTGTCTCGAGTTATACAGAGTTAAATGCTAGCTACCAGCCAATCAGAAATTAGAATTAGTTGTTTTCGGGTAAATTATGTGTTCCCGCTGCAAGCAAGTTCGTTACTAAACAACACGCGCACACACGGAGTGGAAGTTGAAAGACCACGATCTGATGAATGCGGTTTGCGGACATCTTCATTTATTTTTATTTTTTTTTAGCATTTTGATTTTACAATTCCTGGACGATATCTCTTGCCTGTGCTCAAACACAGTGAGAGCTGATGTTGAGGAGTATAGCCAAATTCGTGCTAAATTATTTTTGATGCATTCAAAAACTCTCCAACTGCTTTTAAAGGGGTCATCGGATGCAAAATACACTTTTATATGGTATTTGCAAATAAATGTGTCTTTGCAGTGTGTGGACACAATCACCATGCAATGAAAAAAATCCATTCACTTTTTTTTAATCCTCAAAAAGCCAAAAAGTTGTTGCTCATTATCATTTAAAGACACATGCACCGAAACGGGTCACTGTGAACAGAGCTGTTTTTGAAGAGGTAAAAAGGGTGTTGTTTTACACAACCATTGAGAAATTTTAACCAAAGTATGTTACAAACTTAACATGAAGACCCAAAAGAATCATACCAACTTGTGGAAAATGGGCATCCGATGACCCCTGTAAAGGTGACCGGTTTGGGTCTTGACATACATGCTCAGGGCAAGTTGTTATGACACAATGTTATGTACATTGAGCACTGATGTTCAGTTGGCTTGTTTGGGGTCAAATTTATTTTTATTTTTCAATACATTTGTATTTTTTAAATATAACTATTTATTTTATTTGGATGAATGTGTCTTTTTATCAGATTTAACAATTGTTATAATTTCCATTTGTGCTGGTCAATTCTGAACAATAGGCAAAATTGAACTGCTAGCAAAAATTGAAGCGAATTTGGTTGGGTCGAGGGACCGCTGCTGCAAATATTTGGGTGGCTCCTCCCCTAAATCTCACTCTAAACTTTTGATAAAACTTGAGAGCCCTGCAAACCATACAAAGTGCATGTAACCTTTGAACAAATACCAAATCTAGTGCATACAAATGCATATCTGTCTGTTATGATTGTGATTTCACCGGAATGTATCGAGTCTCCACAACGGCGATAGATTGAAGGGCGTGTCCGAGTGAAGACTGCGCGAGCCACAAGAGAACAACAGTAGCCTTCCATGCAACTGATAGCAGCGGCAAAGAACGCTCAGCTTGATTTCAAAAACAAAACATTTTTGCATTAGATCTCTTATTTAATAGCGAACTAAATGAATGCTATGCTAGTTAACTGGAGATGTTTTTTTATTATTTATATATTTTTATTTTTATTATTTTATTTATTTATTTGTATTACATCCGTGCCTCAATATTTCAAAAAGTGGTGGGGGCCAATATCGATCCTGATAAAAAGTGGTGGGACTGGGTCACTGGGACATGACTTCACTGGATCTAAACAAAGCAGTCTAACCATAGATGTGACTAGCAGTGGTGGCTATCTTAATTTATTTAAAATCATTTTGCAAAGGTTTTTGCCAAAAAATTATTTATTTATTTTTTTACCAAAAAATACCTTATAGATAACCAAATTGACTGTTAAATACAACTGTTAAATACATTTTAAATATCCCTTTTTTGTATGATTTTGTAGAAAAATGCCTCTTTTAATCGTCAAAACATTTTTTAAAATGATAGAAATATTTCAAATAATGGAAATGTTGCAATAAAGTTATGTCCCACAACATACGTGCAACCCTGTTACCGAAAGATATTTATCCTGGCAGAAGAAATAAAAAATAGTGAGTGACATGATTCACAGGAAATGACATCACTGAGCAGTTTGCCAGAACAAAGGTATGTTCTCTTTTCGATTGTTCATATTATTATACAACTTTTAGCCTTGATTGAATGTGTCACTCTAATCAATGCAACCCTGTAACACTTATTATCAGAATAAGACAAATTAATTCTTTTTTACTTAAGTAAGTTTGTCCTGAAGATGACAGTTAGAGCTAGCTAAACAGCTAGTTTCTATTCATGAGAAAAAGCTAATATTAGTATTAAATTGCAACCCTGTAGAGGTAACGGTTGAATCTTCTTCAATCCATTCATAAAGGACAATCTGTTATCAATAGTTCAGCTAAATAATTAATATAATTTGTGCTCCTGAACATTTGTCACATTATTGACCTGATCTTTAATCAAAAGTAATGTATACATGCAACCCTGTTACTTAAATTTCAACCCTGTTACCATATCATTTTTATGAAAAAGATCATAAATTACTTTTAGCTCACAGGGGCTTGAGCTATTGTCCTTACTATAGTTTGAAGGATTATATGCATTTGAGCAAATACTTCAAAATATATACTGAAATCAGTCAAATTAAACATGTCACAGTTTAAAACTTGGCAAAGATGGAACTCAAAAGTTACTGAAATGAATTTAAATCAAGTGATATCTGAAATTAAATAGTGACTGTTCGTTTTTTATTTAAGGGGCTACCGGAGGAGTTTTGAGATCTATAGTCAAAATAGACTCGACCCTCCCTTCGCCAGCAACAAATCTTTCTGACCCTCCTAAATGATTGTGAAAAAAAGGCATGACCCTCCCCGATAATTTATTGATTATTTCTGTACTAGTTTGCTTTGCAAAGATGTTCAGATATCTCTATGCCTAGTAGACATACCTACACCAAATGTTCATTAAAAAAGGGTCCTGTACAGTGTGACATATAGCCAATCTATGAAAATATTGGTGTTTGCGATGAATAAATGTACCACTGTAGCACGCGTGATACAGTTTTGTAAACTCCGTTACTTGTGTTTGTTTTCAGACATGATAACAGTCGTTTTATTCTTGTGCTTATGCGATATCACGATTTTTGATTGTGGATGATTTAATGTCTCCACGATCTGCTTTTGAAGAAATGTGGTAGTATCGCTACAGCGCACATTCTATCAGCTGCATTTCTGGCGCCTCAGTCCCAATACTGTAAAACTTGACTTACATTCACACCAGATTAATACAGCGGTAGAGTTACACTCACAGGACACTGCACTTATTCGCAATCCAAAAAGTTCATTATTTGCTCGTGCTTTAAAGCAGCGGTTTCAAACCCTGTGTGGGTCGCCAGGATGATTTAAGGAAAATATAATTAAATTAAAAAATAAATTAAAAAACAACATTTGTTTTCATAAAATCATAGTCTATAGTCCTATATAAAAGAAACACACGAAATATGGATATTTCAGTAATTAATAAATTAATAGAACAAAAGAAAAAACTGCATGCTGCTGAGTTTGATTCATTGAGGCGCAGCGCTTCACAAACAAGTTGACGGAAAGGAAACTAAGACGGCAGTTTGTTTGTTTTCTTTATTTTACAAAAGCACAATGTTGTGTTTTATTGCGAGTGTACACAAATATAAGTAACAACTTTGCAGTTTCGAATGATGTCCTGTACAAAATAAAGGAGTATATATTTATTATTCCATCGCGCCGGCGCCTCCCTCACCATGTTTTAAGCCTTCTTAAGGCACTGAAACTCCGTTCGGCTTCAGTTGAGGAGCATGGTACTACAAGAAGAAGTCTAACCAAAGACTCTACTTCAGTGAAGGGAGCACGGACTTCTGGCAGCATAGCTCTGAGACTGTTTTCTGCATCAGTGATGGTGCTAGATGGATATTGAAGTTTAAACATTGCCAGCTGTACCTCAAGGGAGTAGTGGTTGATTTTTGGGTAAAGACTGACAACAACTTCCATCTTTCCTTCGACTAGCACACTTTCCAATTTGTTAAGTGTAGCGAAGCTGCTCTGGTCAAAGCGCATGGTCAACTGTACAACAGCATCTAATACTTTGAGGTATTCCACTCTATCCAGACAAAGCAATACCTCTTCGTACTGTCCTATGACTGCCTGAACAGGCCCAGCCTCTGAAGCCATCGTGTAGGGCACAGGGGCCTTAGAGTTCTGAAACTCCCTGCTTCAGACTGGGCGATCTCTTTAAAAATGGTCTTGTATTTTCCAGACTGGTGATAAAGAGTGCCAAGTTTGTGGACCCAATTCAGTGCATCAGACACAACAGGGGATGAGCCACAGGCTGTCCGAATCACAAGATTGACACAATGAGGACCGCAGTGGACATACAAAGCAAGAGTTTGCTTCTCTCGGAGCACTGCCTGAACTCCTTTGCTTTGGCCGGACATGTTTTCAGCTCCATCGTAAGACTACCCTCGAAGGCAGGAGAGGGGCAAGTTTAACCGCAGAAGGACATCAGTTGCCACCTGAGCCAAATCCATTCCTGTTGTTGAAGACACCTCATATAGACCTATAAAGTCTTCATGAGGGACAAGATTATGATCCACATAACGGATACATATGGCCTCTTGTTCAACCCCCGACACATCCTGGGTTCCATCAATTATAATGGAGTACTGCAGGTTGGGCAACCCCTGAACAGTATTTGCAATTTCCCTAACAATGGAGTTGGCCATGAGATTCAAAATCTCATTTTGAATTTCAGCACTGGTATAATTGTTGTTGGGCTTTCTTAGCCAGACTTTAAGCACATTGTCATCCTCTGTTCTCAGTTGAAGAAGTTGCCTTAGATTCCCTTCATCATTACCATGGCCATGCAGAGCCAGACTTTTTGCGTGCAAGAAAACGTATTGACTTCATTATTTTGACCAGGCATGATCTAGCCTCTCTCTGCTGCTGCTCCTTCACTGTGGATAGCTGTGTTTCAATGCTTCTTTTTTGGTAGGTGTATGTTGTTATCGCCACTTTATGAGCTTGACTCAGCTGGTGAGTTGAAAATTTGTCAATGGCTCTTTTGCAATTTCAAAACCCAGTTGAGACAAAAGCTGGATCCATATTTTTGGCAAGAGTGCTGCTCTGTTGTTTGAAGGCTTGCATGAAATGAAAACAAAATATGCCTTTGGCACTGGGAGAATAATGAAGCCATGGATAGTCCCTGAACCACTACTCCTGAAACCTGGTTTGTAATGACTCTTGGGTCAGGCTGGTTTGCCTTGTTATATGTCTCATCCTGACTCTCTCTCTCTTCCCTGCCTAATCTTGTGCCTTCTTCCTTTCCTATCTCACTCCCTGGCTCTCTCTCTGACTCTGGCTCCTAGAAATGAAAAAAAGGTGTTTGCCATACTCCTAACTACTGGCACCCAAAACTACTGTACACAACAGCAATACCACTGCCATAATCAGTTTTGGGCAGTAACGCGTTACTCAGTATCACATTACTGTAACATTATTATTATTAGTAACCATAGTAGGATTTATCATTAATAAAAAAAGTAATATAGTAATATAACAAGTAACATAACTAATTACTTTTGATACCGATACGTAAATAAATATTATGACTTTTTAAAGGAGTAATAAGTAAAAAGTAACTTATTACACTTCCTGAGTAACTTGCCCAACACAATCAAATAAGTTTAAGTTGAGAAAGAGAAAGAGAACCTTTCATAATGTTGTCAAACTAAAAAAAAATCAAACTTACCTGAGACTCCCTGTCTCTCACTGTCTGTGCCTGCCTATCTGCTCTGGCTGCTTAATGACAAATGCAACATTTCCATGTTAGCATTTTTCTCTTATTTCTTGTGGACAATTTTTATTTTCAATTTAATTATTTGAGATAATAGGCTATAGGGTTCTTTGTGTTTCTGTGCACTAAAAAATGTCCTGATGTCTGTCTTTCTTTTTTCTGCCATGATGGTTGGCTGGCTGGCTAAACACACACACACACACACACACACACACACACACACACACACACACACACACACACACACACACACACACACACACACACACACACACACACACACCACACACACACACACACACACACACACACACAGACACACACACACACACAGACACACACACACACACACACACACACACACACACACAATGTTCAGGTTATTTACAGTAGGAAAATACCTTCTATAATGGATTTCAATGTTGCTAGTCAGTGAGGATAACCATACAGTAGCACTTTAGCTTTAATATCAACACATAACATTGGTACAACAACTAGCTTCTTTCATTGATGATTCAAAGAGCTGCTAACACTGGTTGATTGATGTACTGTAGAATGCGGTCTGTTATGTAAGGGTTAATGCCCGACGAGGTGTCCATTGTCAGGTATTAATGGACGACGGCGAGTCGTGAACCATCCGACGTGCAGCGGAGGACGGTTGCCTCCGCCGAAGTCCATTAATTCCTAGACAATGGACACCTCAAAGGGCATTAACCCGCTTATACCATGGTCACTTGCCAAATAACACATTTTTAAAACATTAGTTTATATTTTAATTAGTTTTACAATCGAAATCTAAAGTTTTTACAAACAATAACTTGGATTCCTTGGTTACGCCTGACGGTTTATTCAGCAACCGGAGATATTTATAGTCCGCTCAGCTCGTAGAACTCTTCAGGTTAGGTAACTTACGAGCCAGAAAGTTAACGTATTTTTTTCATGTAAGTTAGGCTTGTCTAGCCATGGGCGTCACACTTTCATTTTTTTTAATCTATAATTAAAACACACAGGTAGGCATAGTTATTTTTTAGGCTATGTATAACGGCTAACTAGATGTTTGTTTTGATACAATAAATTGTAAACGGATACTTTGACTGCCTGTTGCTATGGTTACTCACAGCTGATGTAGCAGGCACATTTATTTATTAATTTCGAACTGTAAACAGTCAGTTTCACCAGAACTCCTTTACTAGTTGTCCTCTATCACTTTATAATGGACACCCTGCAGCCAATCAGAATCGAATATTCACCCAGACCATGGTATAATTCTTGATAATAGACCACTGATAAGTATAACACACCGTTGCCATGAAAAACAGAGCGTTACCATGGACACAGTTCTGTTTACTCTGGAGCAATACAGTCGTTTTTAAATCAATAAACTCCTTTTTAAATCAATATTTTGTGTCAAATTATTGATTTATTTGGTAGGTAGCCATGTAGCAAGCGGGATAATGTAGAGCGAGGCGGTTTTAATAGCGAATACAACAGACTGTCGGGGTTGAATTCGCTATAACAACCTCCTTCGGCCTCTGCCACAGCGCCAGGGCCCACACCCTCCTCCGGCGGCTCGAGGTGAACCAAAAACAACTGATACCAGCTCTCAGTGATATGTGTCGGGTCCCCGCTATGATAACAATAACTTTCTCAAATGTTTACAGAACAAGCGGGAACCCAGTGTGCCTGTATGTTTTTCTATTGCTGTTCAATTACATGATAGAAAGTCTAAGGCCTTCAAAAGCCGTACAGCAAACCCATCTAATCTGGTGCCTATTACACGACATACCAAGATTGCTGTGGGGACAAAAAGTAAGACTGTTAAGTTAGCACTTTTAAACATCCGCTCACTTAAAAATAAATCACTTTTAGTCAATGACTTAATAACCACATACAACCTGGATTTTATGTTGCTAAATGAAACTTGGCTAGAAGAAAGTTGCAGTGCAACAGTCCTCAATGAAACAGCCCCTCCTAACTTTACTTTTATGAGTGTCTGCAGAGCTGTCAGAAGAGGCGGAGGTTTAGCTGCTCTTTATAAAGATGTCTATCAATGTAAGCAAATATCATTTGGGAATTACCCGTCTTTCGAATATCTGGGTATTGTGTTAAAAGGTGCTCCACGCATTTTACTTATCATTGTTTACAGGCCTCCAAAATACTCTCCAGCTTTTGCTGAGAACTTAACAGAACTGTTAAGTTCTATTTCCTCAGAGTTTGACTGCTTTGCCATTGCTGGAGATTTTAACATTCACATAGATAATGCAGAAAACAATATGGCAAAAGAAATCAAAACTGTTTTAAAAACTTTTGATCTGACTCAGCATGTACATGGAGCCACACATAATCGTGGACACACTCTAGATTTACTTATCAGTAAGGGTCTAAACATTTCATCAATTGTTATTAAGGATGTAGCACTGTCTGATCATTTTTGTATTTTCTTTGATATATTGATCTCTCCTGCCATTGAAGCTAGATCTGTGTCTGTCAAGAAGAGATGCTTAAATGAGAATACTAGTGTACTATTTATGAAGGCTATATCTTTAACACCAAGCATATCTGCTGACTCTGTTGATTTTCTCCTTGATTCTTTTAACTCAAAAGTTAAGAGTGTAATTGATGATATTGCTCCTGTGAAAGTCAGGAAGAAGAGTGGCAGACAAAAAGCACCTTGGAGAAACTCAACAGCAGTGCAAAATATGAAAAGACAATGCAGAAAAGCAGAGCGCATGTGGCGGAAGACAAAACTTGTAGTCCATTATAACATCTACAAAGACAGCATCCATGCTTTCAATAAGGAACTAAGCAAAGCTAGACAGACTTTTTTCTCGAATATTATAAACAGCAATATAAACAACACGCGCACTCTTTTTGCTACTGTAGAGAGACTGACAAACCCCCCAAGCCAGATTCCCAGTGAAATGCTCTCAGTGAGAAAGTGCAGTGAGTTTGCTTCTTTCTTCTCTGAGAAAATCAATAATATCAGAAAGGTGATCAGCTCATCCTTGAGTTGCGCTGGGGTCAGGCAGATCAAACAACAGCACGAGAAAGTAGCAACTATGTCTGATTTCGAAGAAATTGATGGCAAAATTTTGGAAGAAACCGTACAGCAACTAAAAACATCAACCTGCGCCCTTGATGCACTTCCCACATCTTTTTTCAAAAATGTGTTACACAGCTTAGAAGCAGATCTCCTAGAAGTGGTAAATGCCTCACTTCTCTCTGGTAGTTTTCCGACCTCCCTGAAAACTGCTGTTGTCAAGCCCCTCCTGAAAAAGAGCAATCTGGATAAGACCATATTAAACAACTATAGACCGATCTCAAATCTTCCTTTCATAGGCAAGATCATTGAAAAAGTTGTCTTCAATCAGCTGAACAAATTCTTAAGCTCGAATGGATACTTTGACCATTTTCAATCTGGTTTCCGACCGCACCACAGTACAGAGACCGCGCTCATAAAGATAATAAATGATATTCGCTTAAATACTGATACAGGCAAATTATCAGTGCTGGTACTACTCGACCTCAGTGCTGCATTTGACACTGTCGATCACAAAATACTTCTTGACAGGCTGGAAAACTGGGTCGGGCTTTCTGGGATAGTCCTAAAATGGTTCAGGTCATACTTAGGAGGCAGAGGTTATTATGTGAGTATAGGAGACCATAAGTCTGAGTGGACATCCATGACATGCGGAGTCCCTCAAGGCTCAATTCTTGCGCCACTCCTATTCAACCTGTACATGCTCCCAATGAGTCAAATAATGAGAAAGAACCAAATCGCTTACCATAGCTATGCAGACGACACACAGCTCTACTTAGCCCTATCGCCTAACGATTACAGCCCCATTGACTCCCTTTGCCAATGCATTGATGAAGTAAACAATTGGATGTGCCAAAACTTTCTTCAGTTAAACAAAGACAAAACTGAAGTCATTGCGTTTGGAAACAAAGATGAAGTTCTCAAGGTGAACGCATACCTTCAGTCTAGGGGTCAAACAACTAAAAATCAAGTCAGGAATCTGGGTGTGTCTCTAGAGTCAGACCTTAGTTTCAGTAGTCATGTCAAAGCAATAACTAAATCAGCATATTATCACCTGAAAAATATTGCAAGAATTAGATGCTTTGTTTCCAGTCAAGACTTAGAAAAACTTGTGCATGCTTTCATCACCAGTAGGGTGGATTATTGTAATGGACTTCTCACTGGCCTTCCCAAAAAGACCATAAGACAGTTGCAGCTCATACAGAACGCTGCTGCTAGGATTCTGAGCAGAACCAGAAAATATGAACACATCACACCAGTCCTCAGGTCTTTACACTGGCTGCCAGTTACATTTAGGATTGATTTTAAAGTATTATTACTGGTATATAAATCATTCAATGGCCTAGGACCTCAATACATTGCAGATATGCTCACTGAATATAAACCCAACAGATCACTCAGATCATTAGGATCACATCGGCTAGAAATACCAAGGGTTCACTCTAAGCATGGCGAGTCTGCTTTTAGCTACTATGCCAGCCGCAGCTGGAACCAGCTTCCAGAAGAGATCAGATGTGCTCCTACAGTAGTCACATTCAAATCCAGACTCAAAACACATCTGTTTAGCTGTGCATTTACTGAATGAGCACTGTGCCACTGTTCGTCCGACTGTTTGCACTGTATTTTATTTTATGTTTTAATTATTCTGATTTCTGTATTTTATCTTTTATTCTAAACTGTTTTAATTATTCTGATTTCTTTTGATTATTTTAATTTCTTCTATGTAAAGCACTTTGAATTACCATTGTGTATGAAATGTGCTATATAAATAAACTTGCCTTGCCTTGCCTTGCCTTGCCTTGCCTTGCCTCACTCTACATTATCCCTTATCCCTTATCCATTATCCCTTACATAGTTTAAGTGTAACTGTTATTCAATACTGCAACAAATACTGCATTATGCCTTTAAAACCAACAGGCGAACAAATTATGAATTAATATTCAATTAAAATACCAGATTGTTTTGTGATAGTACGTGAGAAACAGCCAGACCCACCTTTCCTAGATATCAAAGAATAGAAAGACAGTTCACTTATGAATGGGAGAAACTGTTTCGGCTTCTAAGTAAAAGAGCCAATCGCTGATTGGTAAAGTCATGTTAGAAGCTCTGGTTCCCATGGGAACCTGAGACTCGCGCTTAGGACAGCACATGCGCAGTGGCTCGTCTAGCCTGAAAAGTAAGGGTTTGGTGGGACTCTGAATGAGCCAAGTGGAATGGATTTGAGCAGAAGTGTGGAAATCAATGCTGGAGCTAAATCGTGGATTTTTTAAATTTATTAGGGCATTATTCAAGTGGAATAATGACTCCCCCCTCCTGCCATCCAACCTGAGCTTAAGGTCTGTGTGGAGGACGTGAGCAGAGTCTTCAAAAAACAGAAGACTAGGAAAGCCTCAGGCCCAGACGGCATCTCATCTGCTTGTTTAAAAGCCTGCGCTGACCAACTGGCCCCGGTCTTCACGCAGATCTTCAACAGATCATTGGAGCAGTGTGAAGTTCCCTGCTGCTTCAAACGCTCCACTATCATTCCTGTCCCCAAAAAACCCAAAATCACTGGACTTAATGACTACAGACCTGTCGCTCTCACGTCTGTGGTCATGAAGTCGTTTGAAAGACTGGTGCTGGCCCACCTGAAGGACATCACTGGACCCCTGCTGGATCCCTTTCAGTTTGCTTACAGAGCAAACAGGTCTGTGGATGATGCAGTCAACATGGGACTGCATTATATCCTGCAACATCTCGACAGACCAGGGACTTATGCAAGGATCCTCTTTGTGGACTTCAGTTCGGCCTTCAATACCATCATGCCTGGTCTTCTCACAGCCAAACTGACCCAGCTCTCCATACCATCCTCGATCTGTCAGTGGATCACCAGCTTCCTGACGGACCGGCAGCAGCAAGTGAGACTGGGGAAACACACATCCAAGACACTCACAATCAGCACTGGTGCTCCCCAAGGGTGCGTTCTCTCCCCACTGCTCTTCTCCCTGTACACTAATGACTGCACTTCTAAAGACCCCACTGTCAAGCTCCTGAAATTTGCAGACGACACCACTGTCATCGGTCTCATCCGAAACGGTGACGAGTCTGCTTACAGACTGGAGGTTGAACAGCTGGCTGCCTGGTGCAGTTATAACAACCTTGAGCTGAACATGCTCAAAACAGTGGAGATGATCGTGGACTTCAGGAGGAACAGCTCAGCACTCCCCCCACTCACCATCATGAACAGCACTGTGGAAGCAGTGGAGTCATTCAGGTTCCTGGGCACTATCATCTCTCAGGACCTGAAGTGGGACAATCACATTGACTCCACTGTGAAAAAGGCCCAGCAGAGACTGTACTTCCTTCGCCAGCTGAGGAAGTTCAACCTGCCACAGGATCTGCTGATTCAGTTCTACTCAGCCATCATTGAGTCTGTCTTGTGCGCTTCCATCACTGTCTGGTTTGGTTCAGCTACCAAATCAGACATCAGGAGACTACAACGGACAGTCCGGACTGCGGAGAGGATTATTGGTGCCCCCCTGCCAAACCTCCAGGACCTGTACTCTTCCAGAGTGAGGAAGAGAGCAGGTAAAATCATCACAGACTCCACTCACCCTGGACACCACCTGTTTGAACTGTTACCGTCAAGACGGAGACTCAGATCACTGGCCACAAGAACATCTCGGCACAGGAACAGTTTCTTCCCACAGGCCATTTCCCTCCTGAACAGTTAACACTCCTCCCAAGGCATATGCCTGTAAGTGCAATACTCCCACTGTTTAGTGCAATATCCCACAACTCAGGTGATACGTATATGTAGATTTATTTATTTATAATATTCAAAACACTGTAAATAGGTTCATAATCTGTAAATCTGAAATGTCTATTCTGACTAAACCCAACTGTGATAGTTTTATTCTCATATATTTATATTTTTATTTTTTATTCTTATAATTTGTAGTATTATGTTTCATGTTGTATGTGTATATGTCCACTGGAAGCCTCAGTACCAAAACAAATTCCTTGTGTGTGCAAGCACACTTGGCAATAAAGCTCTTTCTGATTCTGATTCTGATTCTGAATGCATTTGACTGACAGCGCTCTGAAAAGTGAACAGTCATATGCGCTGTATTAGAGACGGTAGAAGTGAGTGGGTCCAATATCATTGGCCTTAAAAAGTGGGTGGGTCTTGTCCCACTCATATACAATGGTTCCGACGCCCATGTGTGTGTCATTACATTGTTTGTCTCACCCTATTTATACCATGTTCTCTCTGCCATTTCTCATTGAGGTTTTGTAATTGTCACATGTTATTCCTGAGCACTCTCCCTTGTCTTTTGTTCTTCTGTGGATTGTTTGTAAGCGTTTTTGACCCTATGCCTGGCATGACTAGATTCTGGATTTTCCAATAAAGCTGCCCTTGGATCTCATCTTGGTCTCAGAGCTATTCGTGACAAAAACCTCGATCACCTCAGATCCAGCAGCATGGTAATCTGCATTCTTTCTCCAGCCAGTAAGAAGGAGCGGAGTGCACGATGTCAGGCATTGACTGCCCTGTGTCAGCAGGGGTGCAGCGTAGGTGGATTTGCTCAGTTATTGTGGTCCCTGGGTGTGGGGCTGGAGTATGATGGTATTGAATTAGTAGGGATTTTTAATGGATGCCTGGACTACCCATTGCCTTCGTGGGAGATGGAGGAACTTAAAACTATGGGTTTTTGGGACTTCATTTACAAACTTCAAGATCGAAGTCAAGTCATTACTCCTGGTCCGGGTGAACCTATTCCCAGGATGGCCGTTCCAGAGACTCGTCCCGAAATGGCAGCTGCCGTTCCGGAGTTTCGTTTCAAGATGGCCGCCGAGTCAGAGTCTCCAGACAAGATGGCCTCCACACCAGAGCTTCCAGCTGCCGTGCCACCACCTCACACTTCCAAACAGAAGAAGAGGGGGAGGAAGGGGCCTTCCGTCCCTCAAGACAAAGAGCCTGCTGTCATCCCAGAGGCAGTCCCAGAGCCTGTCCCAGAGTCCGTTCTGACTCCGACTGCGCTCCTTGCCCTGCCTGCGCTGCCCTTGATGCCTGTCAAGTCTAAGTCTCTTCACGTCATGCCTGATTCGCCTGATCTTCACGTCAGTCCTGCCGAGCCTGAGCTTCACGTCGGTCCTGCCGAGCCTCTTCACGTCAGTCATGCCGAGCCTACGCATCACGTCATGGCCACCGAACAAGACACCGTTCAGGTCATGGCCACCGAACAAGAGGCTGTTCACGTCGTGCCTGCTGCTCAAGAGATTGTTCACGTGGTGCCTGCCGCACAAGAGACTGTTCACGTCATGTCTGCCGACCCAGAGACTGTTCACATCGTGCCTGCCGCACAAGAGACTGTTCACGTCACGTCTGCCGAGCCAGAGACTGTTCACGTGACGTCTGCCGAGCCAGAGACTGTTCACGTCACGTCTGCCGAGCCAGAGACTGTTCATGTCACGTCTGTTGAGCCAGAGACTGTTCACGCCGAGCCAGAGACTGTTCACGCCACGCCTGCCGAGCCAGTGTCTCCGGACAAGATGGACGCCGCCGAGCCAGTGTCCTCTAACAAGATGGCCGCCGCCAAGCCAGTGTCCTCGAACAAGATGGCCACCCCGGTGTCTGTTCCTGAGCTGGTGTCTGTTCCTAAGCTGGTTTCTATTCCTTAGCCGGTGTCTGTTCCTCCGGAGCCGGTGTCTGTTCCTCCTGAGCCGGTGTCTGTTCCAGCCCATAACCCCACACTGTAAAAAAAATCCGTAAAATTACGGTACAATGTACCATATAAATCTGAAGGATTTTTTTCGTATTTGTCCTTTACAGGTCTTTTACCCGTATTTTGAATTACGCGTTGCATTGTGGGAACAAGAACTTAGCGGCGCAAAAAGTTTAAGATGCAACCGTCATTACACATGCAGATGACTGCAGCCAAAGTTGCTTTTTAAAGTCGGATTTCGGGTGTGTGGAAGCCGTTCTGACACTTCTGTGGTAAAACCCAAAAATTATGTTTTGCTAAATGTCAAACAAGCTGTTAACGTAACGTTATTTAGCTGCCATCTGGCATGTTAGGCAAATGAATGTCGGAGCTGGTGCGTTTATCATTTTATGCATATCGTCAGACATTGAAATATTTAGTTCACACTCGTGGAGGTTCCTTGATTATATATGTGTTATAGTGTCCTAGTTGTAATTGGTTTATTTACATTTATTTGTCGGTGATTAGTTTTATTTCTTGCCGAGCACATCCGTTAACCAGTTGTGATAAAGTGCGGTACTAACGTTAGTGTTTTTGGAGCAATTTAATGCCTTCATACAAAAGTTAACGTTACCAGCGGAATCGTCTAGAAAGGCCATTTATGACTTGCTTGCTTTAAAAGGCATGAAGAGACAACATGAAGAGTGTGTGAAGATGCACTAACCATTGCAGCTGGATCAAGGAAAACACCACCACATTTTCTGCCAAATGAGGTAAGTTAATGTTAACGTTATGTTTACGTTAGACTTCTTGTTTTTGTTTTAGACGACACAGACATTATACACACACACACACATATGACTTTAAACCCCCTATAATGACCTTGAAAGATTAATTTACATATTAACATGACTATTATCTACAGCAGTATGGTCTACCCCTGACGTAAGAGGTTTGTTAGAGAAGTGTTTCAGTTTCCCTCCTGTTTTGGTAGCATATAAAAGTGGCCGTAATCTGTGTGCATCTTCTCCACGTTAGCGAGCGAGCCACCGTACTTCTGGCGGGACGTATGAATGTCTTTGAGGTAGTAGCTTTTGGCTGCAATCGCAATGTGGTTTATCTTCTTTGTTCTTCATTCAGGGTGTAGGAATTGAGGGCGAACCAAACACATGAATCTTCCAGGTGATTCGTTCAAATATAATTCCACACAAAACTCAACATTACAGACCTCCAAATCACAAGTGTAATCTAGGCCATAAATGGAGTGGGCTCCAGCCAGTCTCAGCTAAGAACTTTACGACCACGAAAGTTTCAAAGAGATGTGCTCAAATAGAGGAAGAACTGGTCAAAGTTAGATAGTTTGAAAAGACTGATTGGTTCAGTGATGGCACGGCTCGGGACCCACCAAGATAACAGCAGAGATTGTTTGATCCCAAGACAATGGATTTAAAACAGACCACCTCCTTCTTAAGGACCCCTGAACGACCCCAGGGTTGAAATCTATTAAAACCACAGATACTGAGACTTTACATTTAAAAATACATAAAATCTTCCCGAAACAATTATTGACGGACTGCTAATCAAACATTGTTCAACTACATAATCCTATATTGCATCTACAACCTCTGTATGCGTCTATTATGCTTAGATCACATACAAGTCATGTAATTGTTATAACTATTAGATGCTTGAATGAAAGTGTGTCTTGATTCCTATCCCTACGATCATATGTTCTTAATTCAGAAGATGGCTTGATTGAAATCTGTGTAAAATGTTTCATGTTCTTATAATAGGAATCATGTCTAAACTGTATACTTTTGTACTCTGCTAAAGCCGGAGAGTAAAGAGATCACAGATAACGCATGGTTTACGATGAGAGGTGAAGAGAATGCCACCTCTAAAATAAAGACAGTGCCTAATTGGTCAGTACTCATCCAAAGAGGTTGGACAAACAGCTGAGTTTAAAATCTTAGGACCCAAACAAAGCCGGAGTTTAGTTGAGTTTGTGTTAAGTTGGGTTGAGGTTTGGTTTGTGAATTTGTTCGCTAGAGCAGATTTACAGAAGTCATGGAGAAGCCATGACTGGTAACCGGACAGACGAGTAACCATGTAGACCAGCAAAAGAACCAAAACAAGATCAGAAGAACATCCATGGGTTAAACAGCTTCATTCAAGCCATCTAACAACTATCATCTCACTTTCCTTTCTTTTTCTTAGCTTATTTTCTTTTCCGTTGAAAGTCTAGATTCTAAGTTAAGTTTTGCTGCAAAGTTTCGTTTAAATGATTCGACTGCAAAGCCCGATTTCCAGCTTCAAAGACTCTCCATCCATTTGCCAACACACCACGTGATTGGCAGCCCAAACATCTATTCAGACACGAGGACAATACCACCAGCCAGTCAAGGAACACGGGAAACACCCTTTTACGCTGACAAAAGGAATCCCCAAAAGGAACGCAAGGACAAGCAAGTAGCCTCCAGACTCTTAACTGAACTGGTGCTTTGATATAACATTTAATAACCCCGCCTAAGAAATGATAGAAGGGTTAAATGAATGATTGATGGTTCGTTCAGGTCATGTCTTATAAGTGCATATAGAAACTTGAGATTTCACAATCTCACTCTTGAACTCATTTTCTTTCCTCACTCTCTTTCTTCCTGCAACTCGTAAAAATTTGTGTGTGTTTGGGTTTGTGTTAGATATTAGTTTTATGTTTTAGAATAATCAATAAAGTCTTGTTTATATTTTAAAGATAATTGTCTTGTGTTATGTGCTTACAGATTTAATGTCTTAAACTGCTGATCTAAGTTAACTTGCTAATAAATAGTGTTTCACTATAGTTGGATATTTATATCCGTTTTAGAGCTGATAGTTATTAATAGTAGCTGATAGTAGTCAAAGGAACGCTGGACGAGTCATTTGCAAACCGTTTAAGTGATTCGTTTAAGTGATTCCCTATAAATTAATTAATAATTCCTTTTGAGCTAAATTGACCTGTCTAACCCAGACACGTTACTTACTTAGTTCCTTACAAGGGTTTCATGGGTCTATCTTGTTAAAGGGTGGACTGAGGAGCTTTGCGGGATGCCTTTGGCAATGGCCGTCCCCATGGAAATGCGTTTAACACGCACCAGTTTCTGCGCGATAGTCGCCAAGCAACAGACTATGTTTTGAGTATGAGCTAACTGTATCATCATTAGATGCCTCGCTGGTTAAATTTATGTTGTGTGTGCTGTATCACATTTAAGGTTTGGGCCAGCGTGCAAAAGACGTTGCGGTTGGCTTTGGGTCTTATTCAAACAGCTGGTTGGATACTCATCTTCGCGTGTCTGCTTCGGCTACACCATTGGTTGGATATCAAACTGTCACGGCGATTCTTCTTTTTTATGAATTATACATCTGCAGCATTTGAAGTGTACAGGATCAGCTGGACCGTTGAGGTGGGGCAGGTGGCGCAGAAATTTTGCCCCTTATCGTAAATGTCGTGAGTAACCAATTTTACTCAAAGCCTCGAACAGTTTGCCTCGAACAGTTTACAATAGACCATCAGTCACCTGGCTGTCACCAGTCGTTTCTTTTGGGTGTTGTTATAGTCTTTGTTTGTTTGGTTTTCAATTAAGTGATATTGTGTAATATATATATTTCCTATTTTGGTGTGAGTTATGTTTGTTTATATATCTATAGATTTACAATTCTTTTTCATATTTTTGATTTGAAGATTTTTGTTTGTTTTGTTTTCTTGTGGTTTATTTTTTTATGATTTAAATACATGCTACTTTGAAATTGTTTTTGGTTTCCAGTCCCTCAATCAATTGCCTGTGGTTGGCGGACGCGGCATCTCAGACGGGCTGGACTGGTTTGGTGAACTCCATTGTTAAAACTGTTGTATGGTTTATGTGTTGTCTTATGAATGTGGTGTTTTTTGTAACAAAAACAATTTGTCAAGCTCATGTGTTTCATTTCATTTTCTTTATTTCTTCAGAATTGGGGTGGCTGGCTCCAGAGGATCAGCGCCTCCCTGTGTTGTGGTGGTGGTGTTTTTGCCTGAGTGTCGTGTTCACAGTGAGGTGTGCTGTGGTGTCAGGGTGCACGTCTGATCGCTTGAGTCCATTCTGCTTGAGAGTGCCAGTCCCCCAATTGTCAAGTGGTAATGTGGTGTTTTATGGTTTCTGTGATTTGATAATGTGTTTATGTGTGTTAAGAACAGTTGACTGTTTCAAATAAAGTTGTCTTTTTATCTGACCCATGTCTGATACCTATTGTTAAGAGTTTCTCCCTGGAAATAGGCTCCGGGGTGTCGTAGTCGGTAAACATTTCTCATCTATTTCTAAATGCCACATTTGGCGTAGTCGGCAGGATCGACTCGGCTGTTGTTCAGATTCAGACTTTGGGGAGGTTTTTTGTTTGTTTGTTTGTTTGTTTTTGTGTGTATTTTTTTGCAGAACGGTGGTGACGGCGCTGTGGCGTTTGACGGGGTGAGTACCCTTTGTATGCAATGGACAACGAGTTGCAAGAGATGAGGGATTTAGTGTCCCAATTAAGGGCAGACAATGAGAGACTGCGGCAGGAGTGGGTGGCGGTTGAACCGCTCGAGCCTTGCACAGCTTCTACTAGCACGGCGCGGCCTGTTAAGCCTCGGATAGCTGTTACCGGTGCCAGTGTGGTTGAGCGATTCGTGTTCGTTCCAAGAGATAGACGCTGTCCACATTTTAATGGCAGGTCGGGTATTTGTATCGACTAGTGGGTTGAGGAACCCCGAGCGTGTATGCACATGCGTAATATGACGCCAGTCGAGCAGGCCTTCTTCCTGTATGATCATCTTGAGGGAGAAGCCCGAGATGAGATTAAATGACGGTCAAGTGCTGATAAGAGTGATCCAGTTAAAATTATTTCAGCGTTGCGCGAGGTATATGGTTGTGCAGAGTCATATATCACACTACAGGAAACTTTTTTTCCCGGCGGTAACATGAGGGAGAAACATTGTTAGAGTTCTTCCTGGCTTTGTTGAGTCTTTTTGAGTGGGTGAAAAGCCAGTCACCACATGTTATTTCTTATGCCAATCTTGTCGTGAGGGATCAATTTGTCTAATGTGTGTCGGATAATGCGCTTCATCAGGGGTTGAAACAATTGATAAGACGCCAGCCCACTGTAACGTTACTTGAGGTCCAGGGGGAAGCAATCCGTTGGAAAAGAGAGGGAATGCCAGGTGGTGCCAGGGGTCGAAGTCAGTCGGTCCCTTTGGTAAGTGGAATTCAGTACGAGGTCTGGGTTTGAGTTCGACTTGGGGGAATCAGTCCCCCAAACTAAGTGAGCTACGTGAGATGCTGCATCAGCAGCAACAGCAGATAGATCTGCTCACCCAAACTATGGCCCGTAACCAAAATACTTTTTCATGTGGTCGTGCGTCTCGTCCAACTCAATTGATCTGTAGAAGGTGTCAACAACTGGGTCATTTTGCACGAGAGTGCGATGGGCAGCGTTGTCCCCCTCACCCTCCACCACACCCTTTTGCTGCTCCCTTGTCCGGTGAACAAAGGCCATCGTCTGGCCCTAATTATTCGGAAAACTAGTTCCTACCGGACTGCGGAGCCACAGTTCGGAAGGGCGCGCACGTGGCTCTCATGTTTTTAATGATGACGGGTCGGCATCCTGTTTGGTTTCCTCATGTCCACACCTCGTTGTTAATATCGGGGGTGTCCAGGTGCCCTGTTTGATAGATAGGTTCCATGGTGTCAACCATTACAGAAACCTGTTTTAGGTTGAGGTTTGAGCCATGAGGCCAGGATCGTCTGCGATCGTGTAACTGGCTGCAGCTCCGTGCAGCGAATGGACTCGAAATTCCATATATTGGGTATCTTGAATTAGATATTGAATTGGGTGGTAGTATAGTCTCTGATTGTGGGGTGATGGTGGTCCATGTTCCCTCTAGTGGTGGCACTGACATTCCCGGCATTCTAGGAATGAATGTGCTTAGCCGCTGCTATCGAGAGCTTTTTGGTCGTCACGAGTCTGCCTTATTTGAATTACCGTTTGTCGCTCAGGATTCGAAAATTAGCCGGGCATTCCAAGAGTGTCAAGTTGTTTCAGACTGAGGCAGTAATGTGAAGGTAAGGGGGCGTAGTGTGTGTCGCATTTCAGTCGGCACTTTGAAATTTGTGACTGCAATGTGTTCATCCTTGCCTGCGGGCTGAAAAGTGTTATTTGAGCCCCCTGAGACTGATTTGCCTGCAGGACTATTGGCCTCACCCTTTTAGTGCCAGTGGGGTACTGTTATGGTGCCCATAGTTAATGTCGGCACCGTTGATGTGGTGCTTTATCCTACTACGGTTATAGGAAAGTTGAGGGAGGTATATTTGGTGGGTCTACCCGCCGGACTGAAGTCCCGTCAGTGACCGCTCAGATAGCTTCCTGTGATAGGTCAGTGTCAGAGCAGCTAGAGTTGGTTGATTTAGGGGGGTTACTGGGCGAGGAACAGGAGCAGGTTAGGGCTCTCCTTCGTGAGTATCAAAGTGTGTTCTCAACGCACGAAGGGGACCTGTGTTGTACTAACCTCCTCTCCCATGAGATCCCCCTGACAGATGATATTCCGGTTCGACAACTTTACAGACGAATTCCGCCATCAGAGTACGAGTTGGTAAAGACCCATATTAGCCAGTTGCTTGATGCACAAGTTATTCGGGAGAGCTGCAGCCCAAAACACGCAAGGATGCTTTCCCGCTACTTCGTATTGAGGAAACGTTGGATTCATTGACGGGTGCTCACTGGTTCTCCACCTTAGATCTGAACAGTGGGTATAATCAAGTTCCTGTCTCGAAAGCTGACCATTCCAAGACCGCCTTTTGCATGCCCTTTGGACTGTTTGAGTGGAATCGAATGCCCTTTGGCCTGTGTTACGCGCCAAGCACATTCCAACACTTGATGGAGCGGCTCTTTGGTGACCAGCGGCATCAGTCCGTCTTGCTATATCTCAACGACATTATTGTGTTTTCCTCGTCTGTACAACAACATCTGCAGAGACTGAGGATGGTGCTGGACCGCTTAAGAGCCGAAGGCCTCAAGGTATAGCTGGGGAAATGCGTGTTCTTCCGTGAAGAGGTAAGTTATTTGGGGCATGTAATTTCGGCACAGGGAGTGGCGAGTAGGCTACAGGATGGGAGGGGAAAAAAACTGAAGAAAAAATATTGCAATTTTTTTTAATCACTGAACTACTGTCATAAAAAGTTATAGTTTTGTATATACCTAACTCCTGAATAAAAATTATAATATGTTTGGACGGATTTAAAAAAAGGTTTTGAACAAATTTGATTGGTTTGTCGATAGTGAGCGCAAATATGCAGGTGATAAGCGGTTTTATTAAGCGAGTCATTGAGTCGTTCATTCAAGCGATTCGTTCAAACGGCCGATTCATCAAGAATGAGACAGATGTTTGTGAATGGGTCATTGAATCTTTGACTCAACCGATTCGTTCACAACACTGAATCATTCAAAACAAGATTGAGTGTTGCTGTGAGATGCGCTATGCTGTGACCTTTGTTTGGATTCATATTTTCGCTGCTAAAATAGACCAAAACAGTCATTATTTCGTCTAAAATGTAAGTGACTTAAGTGAATATTATTAACTTGTTTGTTGAACTGTCATATGAAATCATTGTCACATTTTCAATCGTGAGGTTATGGTAAATTAATGGTCAATTGTCAGCTGTCTTGGTCGTCAGGTCGTGTGATGTATGTTGCTGAACTGTATTCAAATGTTATAAATATAAAAACACCACATTTTCAAATTTAACTGCAGTATGTCAATTTAGTTTATTTGTGTGTGCTGCGCTCATAGACTTTAGAATACGATGCTCATTTGTTTGATTTCTCCTCGAGAAGCTGCACAAGCCTCGAAAGTTTAAGGTCCTTGCACCTGACTGAGTCCGAAATTGACGTCGTATTCATTTTTTCATATTCGTCATTTGGTGGCTTTCAATTGTCAAAACCCCTCAAAATATTTGCTACGGATGCGAAAAATCCTGAAAATCGAACCATCCAAATTAATTTTTATGACGGACGGAAGTTTCAGAGGTTATATATATATATATATATATATATATATATATATATATATATATATATACACGCACAGACAAACATGTTTAAATACATTTATGTTGTTAATAAATAAATAACAATAAATTGTTGTAACAGCAATATCTACAAGTTTTGTTTTTCACTGTAAAAATGTCATGATTTGCCAATGCAAAGAGAGTACCGCCACACTTTTCCCCCACTTCAAGCACTGGTTATAACACAAACAAATCATCCTCCTGGCGATTTTTTTTTGTCAAAAGCCACAAATCCAGCGACTTTTACTGGTGTTTTTGGAGACTTTTGTGGTGTTTGGAGATTCGAAGGCACGAATCACTCTGAAGTTAGGCCTGCTGTGCTCAACGAGCAGCGGGTGCTGCCGTGAGCCCCTCTCCCATCCAAAAGCACTCACAGGCGGTCAGTCAGTAGCCTCGCGCAGCAGTCCCAGCCTGCAGTCAGAGCAGAGAGGAGACACACACCCCTCCGTGTCCAGGCTGCAAATGAATCGCGCATGCGCATGGTCGCCGCCGTTCCCGCCCTGGCTTACAGAGCGGGGTGTGAATGTAAATGTTCACTCACTCTCACACAAAAATAAATCACTGCATTTAAATTGACTAACGACATAGCTCTCCATTCACTCTAGTCTAGTCTCTTGCCAAGTTCGCTTGTGCCAGCTGTTGCTAGTCTGTTATCTCGATTTACATAGGCCTTTACTACAAAACCCCAACAGTCTATTTTAAAGGGTCACTCCACCCATTTGCATTAAGATTTCCATTGTTAGAAATCCAGTCATACTATTGAATGGTCGTGCAACACTCTTTCATTTTCCCCTGAGACGAGAGAAATCCTCTATTTACCTTTTTCACTTCCTCCTACAATGACGCAAAAATCGTCATTTTACTTCATTGTAGGAGGAAGTGTAAAAGCCCCCCTTTTACACTTCCTCCTACAATGACGTAAAATGACGTCGGATTTGGCGGAAATGGCGGATTTCTGTGAAGACTACAAGCACTAGTTCCCACCCTTTCAAACCCGCCCATAGGAGGTTGGACCTAATGCGCTAACAGACCTATCACAGATCAGTGCTGGTGCGTTTGATTTCACCGGCAGAAACTTTTTGAAAATATGGACGAAGGTACTGAATACGTAGACGAATGCATAATGCAGGATCTGGATTTTGACGAAGTTATGGTAGAAACAGATGTCCGTGGCTGCCTTTATGAGCCACAGTATAGCGACGAGCAGCTGAGGGCTATGGAGGAACAGCTGGAGGCTGTATGGAGGCTGAAGCTGCTGTAACCACGGCCGACGAGACGAGGACGAGGAGCCCGCAATGGCTCGAGCTGGGGCAGATTGGTGGTGCCTGTGCTCTCACTGTGCGCCAATGGACACAAAACAAGAGTCTGTCTGCTGCCGAGAATTCCAGCGGTGCTACGGAATCGGAGGATGACACGGACGTGTGTGTTGTTGCTCACCCGAGTTTCGCACCCCATATGGATAGCGTCGTCCTGGAGACCTACTTTAGAATACCTAACGTCAACTGGCAACGTCAGCCAAAGCCTACAGGTTCAAATGGTCGTCTTTCTGTAAAGTAAGTTTATTTTCATTTTGTTAACACGCTAACGTGGCAGGTTCATTGAACAAATATCTTGCAGTTAAGCTAGCTACTGTAGTGGGAGTGGTCTGCGGAGCAGAGCATTGCAATGCACTATGGGGATTGTTGTATACAATCCACAAGCACTAAAAGTCATTTTCTGCCTTTTATCGGCCAAGAAGGTCCCAAATTAGAAATGTATGATACTATTCTACTACATATATGACCCACTTTCAGTACATATTCATTTCTCCACCGGTGGAATGACCCTCTAAAGACTACAAACATTCTTTTTTAAGATTAGATCAAATCTCAGCCCTAGCCAGTATTTTTTTTTTACTGCTAGGCAGTAGCTACACTTAGCTAACTACCCACACGACTAAAACTACCCACACGACTAAGACACACACAAACTGACGAGGACTACAATCGTTATGTACTAAAATAAAATCTGAATTGTCTGCAAATTAATTATTATGTTCGTTTAATTAAAGATCGTGCCTAAGTCCCGACTGATTAGCCCCTAATACGTCTCTCAACATACACCACACACACAGTTACATATTGCCTAAACTTTATTGAAAACACATTAAAATGGAGAAATTTTTTGTGAGGACCATCAAGCCAACCGACGCACCATCAGCTGCAAAAAAGCTTTGAAGGTACGATGAAGCATACCTGCAGTTTGGGTTTACAGTCATGGCTGATCTGAGACCTCAGTGTGTTGTGTGTGCCGAGGTGCTGGCAAACGACAGTATGAAGCCCTACAAATTAAAAAGGCACCTCGAAACAAAGCATGCTGGCATTAAAAATAAACCGGCTGAATATTTTAAAAGTCAGCTTGATGGCCTCCCTCAGCATCAGGCAACCATTTCAGTGCACAGCACTGTGTCTAAACAGTGTTTGGAGGCATCGTATGTAGTGGTCAAAAGGATCGGTAAACTGGGTAAACAGCATACAATCGCCGAGACTCTCATCGCAAGACATGCAAAGAATAATGATAGGCGATACTGCAGCAGCCAAACTCTGTGCAGTACCACTGTCCAATGACACACTCGCTAGGAGAATTGTAGACATGTCCAATGATATCAGAGAGCAACTGATAGATTCGTAAAAAAGAGTCCTTACTACGTGCTGCAGCTGGACGAATCCACTGATATTGCTGGGCAGGCACAGCTCCTCACCTATGTCAGGTATCTGCGGGACAAGGCGATTGAGGAGGATGTCCTGTTTTGCCGGCCTCTTCAGTCCCACACTACAGGAGAAGCCAATTTCAATGTCCTTGATATTTTTATCCATGAAAATGGTTTGGCTTGGGACCGATATATTGGCATATGCACGGATGGTGCGCAGGCAATGACGGGGCGTGAGCGTGGCCTAGCTGCTCGCGTTCAGCAAGTAGCGCCACTTGTGAAATGGACACATTGCATGGTCCATCGCGAAGCACTAGCTGCTAAAAAATGCCGGTTCTCCTTGACTCCGTGCTGAACCAATCCGTAAAAATAATAAAAATAAATTTATTTTTTTATTATATAAATAACAATAAAAAATGTATTTTTAAAAATAAAAATAATAAACCTGATCAAATCACGGCCGCTAAACTCTCGCTTGTTTGGGGTCCTCTGCCAGGAGATGGGGTCAGGGCACGAACAGCTGCTTCTGCACACTGAAGTCCGCTGGCTCTCCAGGGGGCGGGTGTTACAGCGGTTGTATGAGCTGCGAGAGGAGGTGAAGTGGTTTTTGACAGAAATCAAATCCGATCTGGCGAAGCATCTGGATGACACTATGTGGCTTGCGTCTCTGTCCTATTTGGTCGATATATTTGACTGCTTGAATGGCCTCAACCTGTCTTTGCAAGGCCGCGAAACTCACATTTTGCTCCTTGCAGACAAAGTGCACGCCTTCACACAAAAACTAGACCTCTGGCATGGCCGCATCAGTCGAGGGAACTGTGACATGTTCCCCAGCCTTGCAGACTTTATCACTGATGCAGGCACGTCACACGATTTCTCCTCCCTATTTCAGTCAGCGTCTGAGCACCTGTCAGCAATGAGAAAACAATTTGCGACGTACTTTAAAGAGGATTATCGCTCTTTTGCGTGGGTTCGAGATCCGTTTGTGTGCACAGCAAACGAGCTGTCAATTGATATGCAGGAACAGCTTTTTGAGCTGAAGAGTGACAGTAGGCTGAAGGAACTCTTTAGCTCCTGTCCTCTTTCGTCATTCTGGGCAGCATTGATGCAGGAATACCCTGAACTCTGTGACGTCGCCTTGAAGATTCTCCTTCCTTTTGCGTTGACATATTTGTGTGAGGCAGGATTCTCAAAAATGACTGCACTCAAAACGAAATACCGCAATCGTGCACAAATCGAGGATGATTTGAGGCTATGTTTATCAAGCATTGAGCCAAGAATTGAGGATCTTTGCAAGGCAAAGCAGGCTCAGGTCTCACATTAACATCACCTTACCTGCAAGCTTCTGTAAAAAATGCAGATGATGCCTACTATTAGGCCTAGTAATAAAAACAATAATAAAGCATAAATTAATATCAGAGGTCTGGTGCCAATTCCCAATTATAGCAATAGCCTAGTAATGATGGTAGGCCTACTACTACTCATAATAATAATAATAATAATAATAATAATAATAATAATAATAATAATAATAATAATAATAATAATGCCTGCAAGTTCACATTAGAAGTCTGGTGCTACTGCCAATTATAACAATAGCCTAGTAATGATAATAGGCCTACCTACCGCTACTGATGATAATAATAATAATAGTAATAATAATGTGGGCATGAAAATAATAGCCTAGGGCTATCTATCTATCTATCTATCTATCTATCTATCTATCTATCTATCTATCATCTATCTATCTATCTATTTATCTATCTATCTATCTATCTATCTATCTATCTATCTATCTATCTATCTATCTATCTATCTATCTATCTATCTATCTATCTATCTATCTATCTATCTATCTATCTATCTATCTATCGATCTGTGTAAGGTGGTGTGGGGTGTGGGGCGGGGGGCAGTGGGGCCCCAAATGCAATGAACCAGCTTTGGGGGGACCCCCTGGTCTAGGTAGTCCAGAACACGCTCCATACTGAGTCTCAAGGGGGAAAGCACTGCGTAGGCTAATTTTCGTGAACGGACGAGGAGCGTGACACCTTCGAACACGAATCTCGGTAAGTGCCTGTGAAAGTATGCGTCTTTCAGATCCACCGCTATAAACCAGTCTCCGGGTTGAATGTGCGCAAGGATCTGTTTTATTGTGATCATTTTGAACGCATGTTTAGAAAGTCTTATGCCACGCGGTACCACTTGAAAATACTCTTTATCCCATGGAGGTATTTTGTCATGTTTAATGTAGGCTATTAATATAGGGCCACCAGAATGCAACCAAAGCACAGGATAGCAATAAGTAGATGGCTATAATTGTAAATCATACAAAATAAATGCCATGATCACTAGATTTTATACAGGTGTTGCTATAATGATTTTGTTAATGGTGATCAGAAACCAAATATTGATAATGTGGAAGTTACTGCCTTTTGCCTTGGCATGACTTCTCACTTTTTGCTAACAATACAAAGGCAGAGTACAGTACCTTTAAAATAGTGGTCAAAAGTCAAGTTTGAGCTCAATATTTTTTTATGTAGATAATTTTCATTACTTAAACATCTAATTGCCTGATTTTCAGTGTCCCACCTATAATTAATTTGGCGGGATAACTAAAAATCTTTAAAGTCATTTTTCGCAGTTCCACACTCTAGCGAGTTAAGGTCTTTTGCCTTTGTAGGGCAGTGTTATAGAGCAGAGGTGGGCTGCGGAATTGGCCGCATTTGACTTTGAGATCCAGTACCGGTCGGGTAGGACTAACCAAAATGCTGATGCACTTTCACGGTTACCTTCTGTGGGGCAACAGCTTGATGGTAGCGACTTGTTGGGGGTGGTTGTGCCGGAGCTGTTGAAGCGAGTCGTGGTTAAAGAACCGGTGCAGGTGACTATATTGAGTGCAATGCAGGCCTTTCCGAGTCGTTCTGCACTTGACATTATTGCTTTGCAAGACCCAGTTATAGGAGAAACCTTGAGGTTTTGGCAGCAGGGGCGACGCCTGGGCCGCAAGAGCGGCGACTCTTACCTAAGCCAGTGACTACGCTCCTTCGACAATGGGACCTGTTATTGGAGCAAGAGGGTCTATTGTATTGCAGGGCTTTCCGTCCTGATGGAGGGGAAGTGGTGCTTCAGGTAGTAGTGCCGGTAACTTTGCAGCAAGAGGTGCTAACCTTATTACATCAACACCATGGTCATCAAGGAGTTGAACGCACCCTCGAGTTAGTACGGTAGCGGGGCTACTGGCCGGGGATGTCTGCTGATGTGGTCCGCTGTTTTTTTACTGTGTTAGAGCCATCTCAGGCCGGGCAGGAGAATGTTTTAGTAATGACTGACGTATTCAGCAAATTTACTGTGGCAGTTTCCACTTGGGATCAGCAGGCGGCTACTGTGGCTCTGGTCTTGGTGGAAGAGTGGTTTTAAAAAAAAGTTTTTTTATGTTTTTCATTTTTATATATCTTTTTCGTTTAAGGTGGTGGACATTCAGGATTGCTGTCATTCAAGAAGTTATTATTGACCACATCTCCTACCCCTATGAGGCAGTGAGCTACAAAATACCTGAAGAAAATGGCACTTATCCTCATATAGAGTTCATATAAAGGTAAGCAACACATTTTTAATTAAATTATTTATAGAGCATGTTATTGTGTTTCTGTTTTAGTTGAAAATAATTAAACATTATAATGTATAGTTAAGCAGACAAGCTAACATGACAGGCAATTGACCCTTCGCTAAGGCCCGCCCTCCCTAGCTACTGTTGCTACGCCTGACAAGCTTTCGCTCCTGGCACGTCTATTACAGTGTGTATGCACCGGTGTCAGACATTCCCAATGAGATAATTAGAAATTTTTGGCGAACGTGAAATATCTGAGAGAGCAAGACAACAGGGACTGCAGTATGCATTCGAGGGATATATCCACGACATAATATGCAACCGATTAGAGAATAATTTCATAAAAATTGAAGCTAAAGCCTATATTCCCAGCGCAAGCAGCAGCCGCCTCATACGCTGACCATTCAAATAGGAAACACAAATTGAGGAACAGCTATGTTCGTGCACAGCAGGGTAAGTGAAATGTGAAAATAATATAATAATTATAAATCAAACAGCTTATCCATAAATCTTGTGGAATAATACTAACACCGGGAGAGCCGCGATCGGATTGGGTTAAAGTTACTCAGTCAGGGGTAGTAGGCCGTCGATTAACAAAATGCTGAATTATATTTTAAAGTATGTCAGTGAGCCTCCGTCTTAGTTTAATCGTCTTATTTTACGTTCAAATATATGCATTATCAACAAAGAGCCGTGATTATTTCCAAGCAATAGGTGTTTTTGTTGATCCTTTCCACATTTAGTTGTGAATGGGGTCTCCTACACTGCTTGATCCACGCTGTGGATGCCACCTGTCGTAAGACAGGTTAGTTTTACCCTACTGATGTCCATGTCATTGCAATAGTAATCCCGCTCAGTTCGAGAGGAACCGTAGGTTCAGACATTTGGTGTGTGTGCTTGGCTGAGGAGCCACTGGTGCGAAGCTACCATTTGCGGAATTATGACTGAACGCCTCTAAGTCAGAATCCCGCGAAGAGGGAACGATACTGCAGCGCCGCGGGACTTTGATTGGCCCCGGATTGCAGGCCCCCGGGCCGGCGAGGAAGGCCGTCCGTGACCGGAACCGGGGGGCGACCAAAAGATTGTCGCCCCTCTCCCCCTTTTAGTTTGTGGAGAACCCGGTGCTAAATGACTCCCAGACGACCTAAATCACTCGTAGACGACCTGATTCTACCGTTAAAAACTGCCAGGTTCCTATCTCCGCTCGACTGCGGTAATGTTTAGGTTTACCATGTGTGGAATCCCTCACCTAACACAGCCCAGGCTTGTCTCTTCCTCGATTAGTGCATCAGAAGGCACAACTAGCTACCATTCAGCATTTTGGCAAGCAAAGTAATAAAGTCAGAGTAACAGTATATCAATTGCTTGCTGGTTGGCAGGCAGCAGAAAATAACGTCTGTTTTGCCATCCAAGAAGTGTTTTCAGGTGAAAACTATGAATTTCCAGCCTGTTTGCCCGCAAGGATCTCTCCTTCATCTAGGTGATAGACAGGGATCGGCACTTCCTCATCAAACAAATCCAGGATAATCTACCTGATGAACATCTACGTCCACCCCCGAACCATCTACCTGTGTCGGCACGGAGAGAGCAACGACAACCTGGAGGGACAGCTGGGACAGTTTGTAAAACTGTTATATGTTAATCATATTCAGTTTACTGAATATCTTGTCACACGCACACGCGCACACACACACACGCGCACACACACACACACACACACACACACACACACACACACACACGCACACACACACACACAAATATCTTAAATATCTTAAATCTTAAATGTCTTAAAAAATCTTAAATTGTATAAGAAACGTTTTAATTATATTTTCAAGAGGACTTAAATATGGGTCACATAAATCACGATATGGCATAATGTAATTATTAAACTTTAAGGTGTACCTTTTGAAAAGGGAATGCCACAGTGACAGCTTTGTACCTTTTTTTCTGAGAGACTTGTAATGTTATTTAATGATAAATACTTTGCTTGTTACATATATGTGCAACATTTCAGCCATAAATAATTTACAGTTGATAGAAAGATTATGTCCTATACCTGTTTAACAATGTTTATACTGACATATAATACATTTTATAAAAATATAATAATTTTTTAAAACAACCATCATGTGTCATTATGTGTAGTGAGTTGGCTCACAGGATTTAAGTTTCACGCTGCAGAACTTCTGTAACATAGTGAGCATCGATGCTCCTTGGTGTTCACGGTGCATTGTGGAATTTTGCAGGGAGTGAACGTTTCAGTGCCCTGGAAGGATTTTGTGATTGAGACAGCCCTTAAAATGGCCAAGACCCTGATCAGTCCCCTACCCTGACTACTGAACTAGGGCGCTGAACTCTGCAGGAAAGTGGACCTTGAGTGCCAGAGTTGAGAACCCCTGGTTTAGTACATTACTAAACAATGTACCCCGCTCATAACAATTTAAGGCTTTTTAAGATCTTTTTTGACCTGAACATATAAAATGATTACCCTCAAAAGGTATTAATTGTATATGTTAAGGTCTTAAAAAAAGATCTTAAAAAGCTTTACATTTGATTTTTAAAACCTTGCAGATTCCTTTTAGGCAGGGTGTGGATGGGCCTAGAGAGTGACAAGAGACGTCAAAAGATGTCAAGATGTGCTAACCGTTTTTACATCATTTTTTTAAGGTTTTAAAAAGTATTCTCGTCGTTTGATAAACTTAAGATTGAGCCTCTGTAGTCACTTGGACTATTTTGACGATATCTTTAATAACTTTTCGGGGCTGGCGAGTTTCAATCCCTGAAGAAGCCTATGGAGGAGTGATCCAGCTCTCAGATTTAATCAAAAATATCTTAATTCGTGTCCGAAGATGAATGAAGGTCTTGAGGTTGGAACAACATGAGGTCGAGTAAATACTGACAGAATTTTCATTTTTGGGTGAACTAACCCTTTAATATTGATATAAATGGCTGATTGTTTAGAACTTGCTGTAACCCCTTTGCATCAGAAATATATATTTTTTATATTTTCTCAGTGTTCTGTTTTTCATGTTTACCAAGTTTAAACTTGGCATATAAAAATAGGCATATTATTAGTCATTGTGGACCACTCCACAAAATATTAAATATATGCTGAGTGATTAAATGTAATTCATGTTAATGTAAAGGGATAGTTCACCCAAAAATGAAAATTCTGTGATAATTTACATTTACATTTACATTTAGTCATTTAGCAGACGCTTTTATCCAAAGCGACTTACATATGAGGACTAAAGCAAGCGAGTCATCGTGAAGAACGACGCAAGAAGTGCTCAAAATACAAAGTTCAGGCATTGCTCAGAGTAGCAAAAGCCAGACAAGGGAAGATTTAAAAGGTAAGGAAAGATTTCAAAGATAAGAAATTTTATTTGTATTTTTATTTTTTTATGTTAAGTACTCACGGAAGAGATGAGTTTTCAGTTGTCTTTTGAATGCTGTCAGGGATTCTGCATTACGGACGAGGGTAGGAAGATCATTCCACAAGCATGGAACCGTGAATGAGAATGTTCTGGAGAGTGATTTAGTGCCTCAATGTGAAGGCACCACGAGCCGTCGCTCCATGGCCGATCGTAGGCTTCTGGTAGGGACGTAGACATGTAGTAGGGAGTGAAAGTAGGACGGAGCGGAGTCTGTGGTAGATCTGTAAGCAAGCGTCAAAGCTTTGAATTTGATGCGAGCAGCGAGTGGTAGCCAATGCAGTGAGATGAACAGAGGAGTGACGTGAGCCCTTTTGGGCTCGTTGAAGACCAGGCGGACTGCAGCATTCTGGATCATTTGTAGAGGTTTAGTAACACATGATGGAAGTCCAGCTAGAAGAGCATTGCAGTAATCAAGCCTAGAAATAACCAGGGCCTGGACGAGAAGTTGTTGCATGCTCAGTTAGGAAAGGCCTGATCTTCCTGATGTTATACATTGCAAACCTGCATGATCGAGCTGTCTTTGTAATGTGGTCTGTTAAGGTCAGCTGGTCATCAAATATTACTCCAAGATTTCTGACCGACCTTGATGGGGTGATTGAGGATGACTCTAGCTGGATAGTGAAGTCGTGCTGTAGAGACGGATTGGCAGGGAGGAGCTGCAGGTGATGTTCCTTCATCTATGCCGAGATGTCCGCCAGACAGCTTGAGATACGTGCAGCTACTGTGGGATCATCTGGTTGAAATGAGAGGTGGAGCTGTGTGTCATCAGCATAGCAATGGTAAGAGAAACCATGTGCCTGTATGATGGGTCCCAATGATGTGGTGTAGATGGAGAAGAGGAGCGGTCCAAGAACTGAACCCTGAGGAACCCCTGTGTTCAGTTGATGTGCTTTGGATACCTCGCCTCTCCATGTAACCCTGAAGGACCTACCTGTGAGATAGGACTCAAACCAGTGGAGGGAAGTTCCTTTGATGCCCAGCGATGAGAGGGTGGACAGAAGGATCTGATGATTCACAGTGTCGAAGGCAGCAGAAAGATCCAGTAGAATGAGAACTGAAGATTTGGAAGCAGCTTTTGCGATCCGCAGGGACACACCGAACAATTTACTCAACCTCAAGTTGTTACAAACCTGAATTAATTTATTTATTTTGCTAAACACAGAAGATATTTTGAAGAATGTTTGTACCCAAACAGTTGGTGGGAGCCATTGACTTCCATAGCATTCTTTCTCTCTCCATATTGAAGAAGTCAATGGGGCCCATCAACTGTTTGATTACCAATATTCTTCAAAATATATTATTTTGTGCTCAGCAGAAGAAAGAAATTCATACAGGTTTGGAACACCCCCTTTTTTAACATAGATCTGAAATTACCCCCCTCTATGATTCAAAATATGATATCAATGAAGAAAAAAATATTATTTGTAATGTTTTTCCTGCTTAAAATTGGACACTTTAACAAGATCAATAAACATTTTCATTATTTTTACATGTATTTATTTATTAAAAGTTTGTGGCCTCAAGGCAACATTGTACCACACCGGACAAATTGAAACATTTGACATTTTCATGCAGAAAAAAGAAATCTATTTATTGTAAACATCAATTTCTTTAACCAAACACTTGAATAAACAGATGTTGCCTGCTTTGGCCATCGTGGAACAAAAGTATTACCAAACCATCATATCATCAATTTATCATATCAAACATTAAAATCAGTGTTGTTTCATGGTAAGACATTAAAAATCACCATAACCTACTCCTAATATACCTAATCCTTACAAGCATGCACATACACACACAAGGACCTGTATGCACACACAAAATCTGCTTCCTCACTGCTTGAGAAAGTCGAGGAAGCAATTCCTCTCAACAGAAAAACACAGATAGGTTGCCAATTTTGAGCACTGCACTATTTACAATGCCTGAACAACCATTTGCATTGCCCCTTATTTTCAACCCAAACCGGCCAATGACCTGTCGGATCAAAGCAAACCAGCGTTGATAGTCGTGGTTCTACAGTGGTTTATTGATGATTTTCAGGCTGTTCTTCTTATTTATCTCCTGCATTAAATCATAATGTGTGCAGATATAGTATGTGAATTACTATTCTTATAAATGCATTACAAAATCATGCAAAAATGCAAATACATTAGGATAATTTTAAACTGTGAAAGTTGTCTTTGGAAGTTATTGTTCAATTTTCAATAGTCAACATTTCACATCTAATACATAGGAGCAGAACAGAACATTACGATTAGCCCTTAGTTAATGAAGTTTTCAGGGGGTTTGTGTTCTCTCCAGCCAATTGACTAGCTCAGCAGTGTCCAATCCTGCTCCTGGAGGGCTATATTCTGCAGAGTTTATCTTAAACACACCTGAACCAGCTAATCAAGGTCTTACTAAGCATTTTAGAAACTTCCATGCATGGTGTGTTGAGGCAAGTGAACTAAACTCTGCAGGACAGTGTTTGGAGTTTGGACACCCATGATTTAGCCTATACCTTTAACATTAGCCTACTATGTGGTCTGTCTTTGCAGTAGTTTTTGATATCGTTGCTGTGTAGCCTACTTTCTACTATCGTTGCAGTGTAAGTTTAAATCTTGAAACTAAATGAACATATTAAATATGAAAATATGTTTGAATATTGCTTTGTAAAATGTGACCCTGGATCACAAAACCAGTCTTAAGTAGCACAGGTATATTTGTGGGAATAGCCAACAATACATTATATGGGTCAAAATTATAAATTTTTCTTTTAAAGATCATGTTCCATGAAGATGTTTTGTAAATTTCATACCGTAAATGTATAAAACATTTATTTTTGTGAGTGAATACAGCATAGATATCATATAGAGACTAGATGCCCTATTGGCCGCAGTGGCGCAACAAATGCGGCCGCCATCTTAAACCGGTCATACTCCTATTTGCGTTGCATAGCAGCAGTAGATGCCAGAGCACTGTGCAGCATATTCCTGCTCAAATCGGCGGACCATCACTCGGGGCCAGTTGTTCAAAACATTTAATCTGGATCAAAATGATCCGGATTTGGAAATCCCATTTTTTCCTATTCAGGATCAGGTAATCCGTCTTACTTTTATGCCGGTTTTTCAAAGCAACATTGGACTGGATCACCCTGATCCAGATACACAGTTTTCAAGATTACCAAATCCGGATTACCAGTGCTCTAAATGGGACAACATATCCTTTAGCTATGTAAAGAACAGGTAGAAGAGCCAACATGGAGTTACTGTAAATGCTTCTTATTTTGAGAAAAAACACAAAAATAACAAAAACATCCACTTCCATTCGTAAATTTCTTTTATGAGCCTTCATCAGAGCCACAACAAATAAAAAACAAATATACAATGTGGATATTTTGAAAACGTCTTAAAACATTTTTTGAATGAGGGACTGACTGGACGTATAGTATGCAATTGTTAGAAATGATTTTTGACAGGCTCTTCTCTGATGATTGTTTCTTTGAAATTAATATACGGTAATGAATGACAGAAAAATGGAATTATTTTATTTTTGTTTGTTATTGAAATTATTTCATGGGGACAAGATCATTTTTATTTTTACTTTACTGAATACCTTTATTGGTAGCCTATGTCTACTTTATCTACTTTATCACTGTTACAACGGTTACACAAGTCAAGTGCAAAATATAAATATATATACACTAAATGATACAAAAGTATTATTTGACCAATTTAAAAGTTTTACTACATTTTATTCTTGGAATCCACCTTGAAATCCTACCCCCTGTTGGGATCAGGATAATACTGTTTTTTTTTTGGATCAAAGTTATCCAAATCATACTGACAGGTTTTGAACAACACAAACTGAAGGTTTGATCCAGATTAAAATTAGGATTGGATTCCATGATCTAATCTGATGTCAGACTCATTCTTTCCCAGGGCTCTCAAGTTGTCACGGTTCATGGATTCAGTGACTCGCCCTCGCTATGTGTGTGTGTGTGTAGTACGAATGGGCGCGGCTCGTCAGCATTGCTCGTTATCCTCGCTGATGAGCTGATTTAGCGCCAGCTGTGTTGAATGAGAATGTCCTATATATTGTGTGTCATATCGTCCTGTCTTTGTCAGATGGTTGTTGAGGTTCTCGGAGTTCACCTGTGTTTCTCCTCGATCTAGTGTTTGTTCCTGTGCTTTGGATATTATTCGGTTTGGAGTTCTTCTGCCTTTTGACTGTCCCTGACCAACGGTGGATACCCAGTTTTCGCGGCCTGACTACCGTCTGTACCTGTTCCTCGGATTCGTTCCAGCACAGTGGTTATCTTCTGGTCCTGATCTGTCTGCCCACGGAGACCTGCGCTATCGAGTCTGGTTTTCATCATCCTGCCGGCATATTCGTCCGAGACTACTGCTCTCTCTCTCTGTGTTTAAATAAACACCTGTTCACTTGCAATTGAATCTACGTCTGTTCTTTATCACCGTGACAGAACCATCTGACCATTCATGGATTCAGCGAGTGCGGAGAACGTCGGGCAGATGGTGGTCGACAACAACGCCCGCATGGATCGCCAAGACGAACAGATCGGAGCTTCGGGTCGGGCAATCCAGGCTCTGGTAGCGCAGGTGTCTGAGCTCACCTCTCAAATACAACGTCTGAGGGGTCCCGCTGTGCCAGCACCGCCCCCGCCTGTTCCCCTTGCACCTCCCAACGTCAATCGTCCTGAGCCGCGCATTCCCACGTCAGAGAGGTATTCGGGTGAACCTAATTTGTGCAGAGCTTTCTTAACTAAATGCTCAATCTTCTTCTCTCTCCAGCCTGTGACATTTTTTTCGGAGGAGAGTAAAGTGGCACTTGTAATGACGTTGCTATCTGGACGCGCGGCTCAGTGGGGAACAGCGGTGTGGCAAAACCAACACGAGTGCTGCTCCTCGTTCCAAGCACTCGAGCAGGAGATGAAGCGCGTGTTCGACCGCGCGGTGGCCGGACTTGAGGCGGCTCGTCAATTGGCCGATCTTCGTCAGAACAACAGTTCCGTGTCCGATTATTCCATCCAGTTTCGAACATTGGCCGCCGAGTGCAAATGGAACGAGGAGGCACAGTGGGACCTATTCCTGCATGGGCTGGCTGACCGTGTTCAACGTGAAATCTACACTGTGGAACTACCGAAGACTCTTGATTGACTGATTGAACTGGCACTACGTGTCGATGCTCGTTTACAACAAGGAACGAAGCGTCAGTTCCAAGTTCCTTTGGTCGACGGAGGAGACTTTTCCGGTCTCAGAGGCACGAGCACGGTCAGCCCCTCGAACGATCCTGAGCCCATGCAGGTAGGTCGAGCTCGACTCTCCCGGGAGGAGAGAGAACACCGTCGCTCGAGAGGTCTGTGTCTCTACTGCGGGGAGGCCGGCCACTTTGTTTCCACCTGTCCTTTAAAAGGCCAAGCCCGGCGGTAGGATGGGGGCTACTGTCGGGCGGATTATTCCGGACCAGACCCTCGAGCGCCACCCTTCTCCCGGTGAGACTCCAGTGGGCAGACGGATCCTTCAACGGCGAGGCACTGGTGGATTCTGGAGCGGAGGGGAACCTGATTGACTCTTCACTGGCCAGAAGACTTCACCTCCCCATCACGACCCTGAACCACCCCATCCACATCCACGCACTCAACGGACAGGAGCTTCCGGGAATCACTCACACCACTGGGGTTATCACACTCGTCACTTCGGGTAACCACACGGAGAGGATCTCACTCTATCTCACCCAGTCACCTCACGCCCCAATTGTCCTGGGTCATCCGTGGTTGGTGAAACACGGGCCCCGGATAGAGTGGGGACAGAACTCAGTGTCCAGTTGGTGTGAACAATGTTATGCCTCGTGTCTTTCGTCTGCTGTTCCGTCTGTTTCTCGTTCTATGTTGCAGGAGGAGCCGGTGAATCTGTCTAACGTGCCACCGGAGTATCTCGACCTGAAGGAAGTGTTCAGTAAGTCCCGGGCTGCTTCTCTTCCTCCGCATCGTCCCTATGACTGTGCTATAGATTTATTACCAGGTATGTCTCCGCCTAAGGGCAAGTTATATTCACTTTCTGTTCCAGAAAGGGAGGCTATGGAGAAATATATTTCTGATTCTCTGGCAGCGGGGTTCATTCGTCCTTCCTCTTCTCCAGCGGGGTCGGGATTCTTTTTCGTGGGGAAAAAGGATGGGTCGTTGCGACCTGGTATTGATTACCGGGGGTTGAACAACATTACGGTAAAGAATACTTATCCTTTACCGTTGATGGCTTCAGCCTTCGAGAGGTTGCAAGGAGCATCCATCTTCACGAAATTGGATTTACGTAATGCTTATCATTTGGTTCGCATCAGGAAGGGGGATGAATGGAAGACCGCGTTTAACACCCCCAGGGGGCACTTTGAATATTTGGTTATGCCGTTCGGGCTTTCCAGCTCCCCAGCCGTCTTCCAGGCACTCGTCAATGACGTGTTGAGAGACATGGTAGACCAGTTCATATATGTTTACCTGGATGACATATTGATCTTTTCTTCGTCTCTCCAGGAACACGGTCAACACGTCAGGCGAGTGCTTCAGAGGCTGCTAGAGAATGGGCTTTTTGTCAAGGCGGAGAAATGCGCGTTTCATGCACAGTCTGTTCCTTTTTTAGGGTACATCATTTCGTCTGAGGGAGTGCGGATGGACCCTGAGAAGGTGAAGGCTGTGGTGGAGTGGCCAAGCCCAGATTCCCGTAAGGCCCTACAGAGGTTTCTGGGGTTCGCCAACTTCTACCGGCGTTTCATTCGCAACTTCAGCCAACTAGCCGCGCCTCTGACTGCCTTGACCTCCCCCAGAACGGCGTTCAGGTGGTCAAACACAGCTGAGGCTGTGTTTGCCAAACTGAAGGGCCGCTTCGTTTCAGCCCCTATCCTTATAGCCCCTGATTCATCACGCCAGTTTGTGGTGGAGGTCGACGCGTCAGAGGTGGGGGTAGGAGCAGTGCTGTCGCAACGTTCTCCCACAGACGACAAGATGCATCCCTGCGCGTTTTTTTCCCATCGTTTATCTCCCGCCGAGTGTAACTATGACATTGGTAACCGAGAGTTGTTGGCGGTCAAGTTAGCGTTGGAGGAATGGCGTCATTGGTTAGAGGGGTCGGGGGTACCTTTTATCGTCTGGACCGATCACAAGAACTTAGAATACATTAGAACTGCCAAAAGATTGAACTCCAGGCAGGCTCGGTGGGCACTTATTTTCGGACGTTTTGATTTTGTTCTCTCGTACCGCCCGGGTTCCAAAAACATCAAACCCGACTCTTTATCTCGTATTTTTGACCGCTCCGAACGCCCGTCTACTCCCGAGTGCATTTTTCCCGAGACCCTAATTGTCTCCACACTCACATGGGAGGTCGAATCGAAGGTCAAGTCGGCCTTAGAAGGGGTAACGCCTCCGCCCGGGTGTCCACCGAACCGATTATTTGTGCCGGAGGGATTACGGTCTGACGCCATTCAGTGGGGGCATTGTTCCAACGTGGCTTGTCATCCAGGAGTCAATCGCACTAGTTTCTTAGTCAAGCAACGATTCTGGTGGCCTCGCATGGCTCGTGACGTCCACAGTTTTGTTTTGGCTTGCTCGGTTTGTGCCATTGGTAAGACTTCCAACCAACCCCCAGATGGGTTACTCCAACCGCTGCCTGTCCCTTCGAGACCCTGGTCACACATAGCGCTAGATTTTATCACCGGCCTCCCACCCTCCCAGGGTAACACGGTCGTTTTGACTGTGGTGGACCGGTTCTCGAAGGTGGCCCATTTCATTTCCTTGCCCAAATTACCCTCAGCCAAGGAGACAGCGTTGGCCGTCGTAGATCACGTCTTTCGTTTACATGGCCTCCCGACAGACGTGGTTTCCGACAGAGGTCCCCAGTTTGTGTCCAAATTTTGGAGAGAGTTTTGTAAATTACTGGGAGCGACTGTTAGTCTGTCCTCAGGGTTTCACCCCCAGAGCAATGGTCAAACCGAGAGAGCCAACCAAGATCTGGAAAGGACGTTACGATGTTTAGTCTCTAAGAATCCTTCGTCCTGGAGTCAACAACTTTCTATGGTGGAGTACGCACACAACACGTTGCCAGTGTCGTCCACGGGTCTTTCTCCGTTTGAATGTAGTGTAGGATACCAGCCACCAATTTTTCCCAGTCTGGAATCCGAGGTCGCGCTTCCCTCCGCTTACGCCTTTATCCAGAGGTGTCAGCGCACATGGACCAGAGCCCGTGAGACTCTGCTCCAGGTGCGTGCTCGCACCAAGGCTAAAGCCGATCGCCACCGGTCTAAGCCTCCCGTATACGTCGTGGGTCAAAAAGTGTGGCTTTCTACCAAGAACATTCCGCTCCGCTCCGTCTCTAACAAACTTGCTCCTAAATTTATTGGCCCGTTCACTGTCGTCAAAATGATTAGTCCGGTGACAGTCCGCCTCAACCTGCCTCCAGCGTACAGGAGGATTCACCCCGCCTTCCATGTATCTAAAATTAAACCCATGTTTCGTTCTACCATTAATCCGCCTGCCCCGGTTCCTCCCCCGCCGCGACTCGTAAATGGGGAACCAACTTATTCGGTTAATCGTATACTGGATTCTAGACGGAGGGGACGCGGATTCCAGTATTTGGTGGACTGGGAAGGTTACGGTCCGGAGGAGAGAAGTTGGGTTCCGGCTAGGGACATCTTGGATCACTCCCTTATTGATGATTACAATCGGCAGGTAAGGGGGTCTGAGAACGCCAAGCGGCGTTCTTAGGAGGGGGGGTACTGTCACGGTTCATGGATTCAGTGACTCGCCCTCGCTATGTGTGTGTGTGTGTAGTACGAATGGGCGCGGCTCGTCAGCATTGCTCGTTATCCTCGCTGATGAGCTGATTTAGCGCCAGCTGTGTTGAATGAGAATGTCCTATATATTGTGTGTCATATCGTCCTGTCTTTGTCAGATGGTTGTTGAGGTTCTCGGAGTTCACCTGTGTTTCTCCTCGATCTAGTGTTTGTTCCTGTGCTTTGGATATTATTCGGTTTGGAGTTCTTCTGCCTTTTGACTGTCCCTGACCAACGGTGGATACCGTCCTGTTCTGAGTTTTCGCGGCCTGACTACCGTCTGTACCTGTTCCTCGGATTCGTTCCAGCACAGTGGTTATCTTCTGGTCCTGATCTGTCTGCCCACGGAGACCTGCGCTATCGAGTCTGGTTTTCATCATCCTGCCGGCATATTCGTCCGAGACTACTGCTCTCTCTCTCTGTGTTTAAATAAACACCTGTTCACTTGCAATTGAATCTACGTCTGTTCTTTATCACCGTGACACAAGTTTTATCAAAAGTTTAGAGTGAGATTTAGGGGAGGAGCCACCCAAATATTTGCAGCAGCGGTCCCTCGACCCAACCAAATTCGCTTCAATTTTTGCTAGCAGTTCAATTTTGCCTATTGTTCATAATTGACCAGCACAAATGGAAATTATAACAATTGTTAAATCTGATAAAAAGACACATTCATCCAAATAAAATAAATAGTTATATTTAAAAAATACAAATTTATTGAAAAATAAAAATAAATTTGACCCCAAACAAGCCAACTGAACATCAGTGCTCAATGTACATAACATTGTGTCATAACAACTTGCCCTGAGCATGTATGTCAAGACCCAAACCGGTCACCTTTACAGGGGTCATCGGATGCCCATTTTCCACAAGTTGGTATGATTATTTTAGGTCTTCATGTTAAGTTTGAAACATACTTTGGTTAAAATTTCTCAATGGTCGTGTAAAACAACACCCTTTTTACCTCTTCAAAAACAGCTCTGTTCACAGTGACCCGTTTCGGTGCATGTCTCTTTAAATGATAATGAGCAACAACTTTTTGGCTTTTTGAGGATTAAAAAAAAGTGAATGGATTTTTTTCATTGCATGGTGATTGTGTCCACACACTGCAAAGACACATTTATTTGCAAATACCATATAAAAGTGTATTTTGCATCCGATGACCCCTTTAAAAGCAGTTGGAGAGTTTTTGAATGCATCAAAAATAATTTAGCACGAATTTGGCTATACTCCTCAACATCAGCTCTCACTGTCTTTGAGCACAGGCAAGAGATATCGTCCAGGAATTGTAAAATCAAAATGCTAAAAAAAAAATAAAAGTAAATGAAGATGTCTGCAAACCGCATTCATCAGATCGTGGTCTTTCAACTTCAACTCCGTGTGTGCGCGTGTTGTTTAGTAACGAACTTGCTTGCAGCGGGAACACATAATTTACCCGAAAACAACTAATTCTAATTTCTGATTGGCTGGTAGCTATAGCATTTAACTCTGTATAACTCGAGACAGATGCTATGAACTCGTCAGAGAACTTCCGTCCGTTTGCCTGCGTCTCGTCCATTAATTGTATAGCGGGACAAGTTCCCCCAATTACTGAGAAATACAAGGTGTGGCGTGTGAGCGTGTGAACGGGTTGAAATGAGACTTGAGAGCCCTGCTTCCCTTTTGAACAACCCATTTTCAAGATTTGATCCAATCCGATAACCAAAATCCGATCAGTTTACCTTTGAACAACTGGCCCTCGGGGATTACTTTTCACAAGTAAGATTTAATATTTAACATTGGCCTACCGTACAATTGGTTGTGTTTTGTGAACAAAATATTCAATGTGTCCTGTATCGTAGCTACGTGTATGGCCTTTGCAGCAAAAAAAAAAAAAAAAAAAAAAAAAAACCCGCGTGAAAATCAGTTCGGTATTCAGTGAGATATGATCAATTAAATCTGCTGGCAGCTCGTTGCACTTGCCAAACAGTTTACACTGAGCGGATAGGCAGTAGCGGTCGATAGGGCGTCTATCTATATGATGTCTAGGGAATACAGCACACTCACGAACATAAATGGACAATTTTAAAGGCGATTTTTTCAATGTTTCGATTTTTCTCCACCGTCAGATTCCATTTATTTTCAAATAGTTGTATCTCGGCCAAATATTGTCCTATCCTAACAAACCATACATCAATGGAAAGCTTATTTATTCAGCTTTCATGTTAAAAAAATGACCCATACGACTGGTTTTGTCATCCAGGGTCACAAATGACAAATATAAAAGATAAAAGTTCTTCCGAAATAAAAAATAGAGTAACATTAGAGGATCCAACCCTAACCGAATTTTACTGCATAAATATGCACCTTTCTTATGAATCCAGATTATTTAAATGTAACGTTAGTTCCATACTTCTTTTACTGTCTATGGTTCCATAATATAATCGGACTTTTTCGTCATTCTGACGTAACGCTCTACCGGAAGACAGTTTGTCGCGGCCGGAAGTATTGTGTTTTCATGTCCGGTTCAGGTTGTGATTGTTTGGCGTGTGGCGAAGTTTTTTTTAATATTTAAGTTTGAGCACCGTGTTCGTGTTTTGGGGATCCCACAAACATGACTGAGGTAAAGCGGTGAATTTGGTTAATTAGCGAGTGTTTCGGATTGGTAACGTTAGTCAAGCTGCTTAGTTCCGTGAATAGTTTGTGAATGAAAGCGGCGTGCTGTATTTCTGCACATGTGTTGTAACGTTATTCTAGATATACAAATCTAATAGTAACGTATTTCTATCTGACTAAACCGATCATCTGATTTTGATATTCTGTGTTTTTATTCCTATAGGACGTGCAGAAGCACTCGGTCCACACGCTAGTGTTTCGCTCTTTGAAAAGGACTCATGATATGTTTGTGTCGGATCATGCTAAACCAATAGCGCTGGACGAACAGAGGTAATACACTATCCTGGTAGAGGTAGAACGGGAGAATTGATCTCAGTCTGATGTTAATGAAACCAAACTGACATCTAGTTATGCTAGTTGCTCACATTATATAACTGCAATTCAAATCTAACAAGCTATTAACTAACGATAAACAACCAAAGCTAGCTGCATAAAATACCACTATTTATAGATTCATGAGTTAAAAATGTAAAAAAAAAAGATTAATTTCTTAAACTGAAATCAGTGGTGTTCAGAGCTGGACCTAATGGTTGCCCTACGACACGCATTGCCTCCACATTTTTTAATTCCCTTGGAAATATATGGGAGTGTCGCAACTATTTTTTAATGTCACTGATTGTAACCAATGCATTTTTTTTATATAAAGTTCAGCCAGTGTAGTATAACTTTCTGGCCTAGTAACTTAATGACTGAAGATTGACTGAATCAAACACACCTGATTCACCTGGAATACTTTTTTTTTTGTGATATTGAAAGTTGTGATTACTTTTTTTTCTTTTTTTTAATTTTAGTTAATATTACTTGTACCTTGAATGTTTTTAGCTTCAAAATGAAGATGGCAGTGAAGATGAAAACTGAGTACAGACCTGTGTTAGACATGCCTGTGCTGAAAGAGGGCAGAGACAAAGGGCCACTCCATGCCTCTGATCCATATGGCCAGCCGGAATACCCACTGCCTGGTACGTCTTTCTTTTTGGCCTTTGTTATATTGATGTTTTTTTAGTGATTGAAGCTCTTAAAAGGTTTGTTAGTGAAATCAGCAACTTCGATTCATCACTTTACTGTAATTGCTTTACTTTTAATTAATGCAGATACTAGTCCAGATTACTTGGTGACAGGAACTCATCCATACCCATCTGCTCCAGGTAAGACTTGAGGTTTTCAATGTCCTTTCCTTTAAGCCTGAGAACCTAGATGCTGAACAGTTTACACTGTATTTTCCTCCGAGGCCTAATCAAGATTTATTTATTTTTTGTCCTAATGTTTTCAGGAGTTGCTCTCACTGCAGACACACAGATGCAGAAGATGCCCAGTGAAGCAGGTGTTCACTCCATGGCTTTGGCTCTTCCTCCTTCTCAAGCTAGGTACTAAGCTAAACACTAATAACTCACACTACAATCTCTAATTTTCTTCTAAAGGCCCAGGTATACTTAAGAAGTTTACTCCTTTGACCTTGAGCTTGGATAGATGTGCTTGTCGTATGTGCACTTTCTAGTGCACCATTGTTTTCAAGTGCTCAACTCACTCACACATGCTAAAGTTTTGACCATTCAAGCTCTATATTCTGTGAAAGAGAACTGAATTTGCAATCGCATGCTGTCTGAAAGGCGGCTTTGCGTGCACCCACTTCTGAGCCCGGCAGCGAGAGTAGCGCATTGAGGGAGTTGCTTTTTTGTGCTTCCATGGCTTGAACAAACACGTATACACACAATTTCCTCCAAATACCCATCTCCAGGGCCTAAAACAAACTTTTTGCTACACCTGCCAATTATCCATGCTTGTAGTTTGTTCTTAATTTTGGCAACACTTGATCCATTAACACTATCTTCTATTCTATAAAAAAAAATACACGTACTGCGTTAGATTAAACTGGAAAGGTCATAGCACTTGCATATTGTTGTCCTATTTTTAGTTTAACTGCTTCTATTGTTCTCAATTGTAAGTCGCTTTGGATCAAAGTGTCTGCTAAATGCATAAATGTAAAATTTATTACTGACTGTACACTACACTTGCCTTTAATGTTTGAAATGTATTAGTTAGGCTAGTAGTTTTTGCTATGGTTTTGAAGAACTTAGTGTTTTCTTTAAGTAAAAAATGGAAGGCAATTTTTTTTTTTTTGGCTGATCCGTGACTCAAACGTAATATGGTCCTTGTGTTTTGTGATCCATTGCACTCCTATTAAAATTACCGGATCATGAGCTGCTCATGCGTAAAAGAACATGGTGTCGTGCTTCACTATGAAACAAGCAGTGCATGTATTTTTAATTGCAGCGTTTGAGATTTAATACTTGCACAAAGCAATATCATGATTTTGGTTGTATGTTGGTTAATCATGCACCCCTACACTGTTCTTGATAAAACATTTTTTAAACAGGATGTTTCAGTTTCCATCCACAGCCCTAAACTGATAAAAGTGAATTAATATGTCGGTAATTCAAGAGACAAAATCCCTTTAACCCTCTGGGGTCTAAGGGGTTTTTGGGGTCCTTGAGGTGTTCTGACATGCTCTGACATTTGTGCTTTTTTCAGTTATTTATAAACATGTTAATGGCAAAGGTGTAAATTCACTCTATAAAGCACAAACGGGGCTACCGTAATATGTGAGCAACATGTATGTACATGTTTGTATTTTTTAGAAAATAATGTTTATGCGTGGTTATTGAAAAAAGTAAAACTTAAAGTGTCTGAAATAAGGCCACAAAACACATACTAAATATGTGTCCACAAGACTTTTGACTAATGAGTGTTGTTGCCTAGAATTTTTGCTTCAAAATAATCTGAAAATCATCCTGCCTAATCATTTACACAAAACAATACATTGATTTAAATTTTATAAGACACCTTTTGTTTGGAAAGGCAATATGCGTGGAGGCGTGTTCACACCTGTGAAGACAAAGGCAGGATAATGTGCCACATATATAATGAGCTGCATATTAATTAGCCTTTTCACACAGGTGTGTGTCAGGATCCCAAAGAATGCAAGGACAAAATAAATTATCTATATATACATATTTTACAATTAGAAATTGTAACAAATTACAAATAGGTTACAATTACAACAACAATTACAATTTTAACAATATTTCAAGTGTATTTCTTTGTAAAAAGTATACATTTTATCATACGTATTAAAAAAGGTAAGGATTCATTAGTTTGAATATTGGAACAAACACTATAATAATATCTTAGTTGATGATTCAACATACCTACTTTATTTTTGACAAAACATCATACTATAGTATATTTAACTATGAGCAGAAATTGGTGAACAAAAGCTTACCTATTTAATGTGACTGTAGTCTTTTTTTACAGTCAAAACTTTATAATCTATCCAAAACTAATCACAAAATCTTGTCTAAACATTCATATTTACTCTGTAACATATTGTGTATGATATATTAGCATATACATGTGCATTTGCAGTTTGTTGCTTATACAGATATTTTATTTCAACATATTTCAGTCTATTTTTACTCCTCTTAGTAGGTTATAGCAATATAGTTTGGATGTGTTCATGTAAACATAACGTTTACTAATGTAGGTGCGAGAGTGAATGAACGGCACAGACAAGCGCTGTATAACTGTAGTAAACAAAGCGCTCGCGCCTGTGCCGTTCATTTATCATTTAGCCTACACACAGACACGCAATTCATATTTAAACTGTCTTTTTGCGGTTTACAGTCAGACACTATTCAATATCGCGATTAGAACAAAGCACTTAAGAATAAACGACTTACTACATCAGCTGGATCCGTTGCTCCTCGAAATGAAACTACCAGTACTTCTGGTACATTTTCCAGGGTTATTAGTATTATTCCTCACAGCGTAGGGATACACTGTGTACACAGCTGTAGTAAGATACTTACTAAACACGATGTGTCTTATAATCCAGCTGGTGGGCGTTGGCATGTTTGAATGGCTTGCCTTAGATCATTTGCATCTGAATTCCGCGCGCTCTCCGTGCGCGTGGCACATTAACGCGTAATCGGGTATAATGAGCTGGAAAGAAAAAGACTGACATCTCTCTATTTTCATACAGATTACTTAAACTGAGAATATTTGTTTTTTTATATTAATTAATTCATTTAAAAGAAGAGAGTTCAAGCTTCATTATGGAAAAACACTCGTGCCTGTATGACAAGTATTCGCGGAATTACAGTTATTTTTCGGACGCGTTTCAGAATGGACTTAACTGACCGAGAGAAGGCAGAACTTGACGCGCGTCATGTTGGTTTTTCTTAATTTGGCGAAAAGCACAACAGTGTTTTTGTGAGTATCCACAAAAAAATAGACACTTATCAGGATCTAATGATGTACAACACTTAATATGTAAGATCAAAATCAACAGAGTATTTTGAGTTTCTTTTCCACTGATAAGAAAAATCTTCCCGCGGGAAAGTCGACCTCAGAGGGTTAAGGTTGCTTTAGCGTTTGCACTGTAATTGTGATGTAATCGCATGGGTTTTTGAATATCTAGGAATGTGGTTTGAGTGTTTCAATCGCAAAACCTTTTGGACCTTGTTCTACTCCTGTATTTAGTGCTGTTCACTTGTTGTTTGATCATTTTTGAGACAAATTAAAGTGTAAATTATTTTGAGATGTTTTTTTTTTCTTTGCTTTGTAGGCAGGAAGCCAGTCGAACTGCAGCCAGTGTGGCAGATATCCACAGACATGCAGGAGGTGCAGAGAGATCTCACCCCCCACAACACACACTGGTGAGCACCACCTTTCATTTTTGTATTTTCAGTTTTCATTAGGGCTGCACGATTTGGGGAAAATGTCATATTGCGATTATTGAGGTCAAGATTGCAAAATGCGATTGCGATATAATAAACAAATGGTTTCATAAGTCTACTTGCTTGTTTCTCAAGGAAAATGCACACTCAGATTAGTGATAATGCTGGAATGTGTATTTCTCAACTCAAACTAGCAACAACTACTAAATGATTGATAACACCAATATTAATCAATAAGCCATTGATGTCTGGATAAAAATTACCCCCCACAATTTTGAACATTAATTATAGCCATCCAGCATTACAGTGATTCTGTCATTACAATTGGAAGCTATCAATTTTTTTAAACATTTATTAGGATTCAAAAAATAACAACTTCCTGTCTGACAGGTAGGACATATACAGAAATTGAATAAAGTTATCAAATAGTCTGTGCTGCATAAATTTTAAATTAAATATAGATTAATCCTTATTAAAGTTACAAAAGTTCTTTATTCAAGAACAGTGAGTTTTCTGTTCCTTTTGTTCTTTGATTAACGACAGAGATGATTAGTGGCTACTGTGTACTGTCCCTTTAAGACCAGCTGTTCCTGGCAGACGTGGATCTCACGCGCCTCGTTCTCTCATGAGTCAAGTCTTTACGTTCATCATAAGACTGCTCTTATGTTATGAAGATACTCAACAAAAAGACATTTTGGCATAATTGTGTGTTCTTGTTCGTTCAAGCGCGAAAGAGAACTGTATTCTGGCATGCTGTCTTGTGCACACGCATGATACTGGTGTGTGTCTTTCTGTGAGTCGCAGTCAGGAGATTCACAGGCAGCACGCTCGCTCTTTTTTTTTTTCTTCTTTTTTTTGTCTTGTTGTGCATAAATGGTTTAAAAGCATTTGCATGAATAAGAGCGGGATCATGTAACACTAGCCAAATGATGACAAAAATTAACCCCCGTGCTGCGTTAATTGCGTTAATAGCCCTAATTTGTTTAGGCTGTTTCATAAATGGCAGCATTTTGCATCATATAATCGCATAGGCTTCACATCAAGATTGCGATGATTAATTGTGCAGCACTAGTTTTCATTTAAAAGTTTTAGTAATTTTATGGGCTTTAATTAGTTTAGTCAGTTACTGAACGTGATTTTAATAGTTTAAAAAAAAGCACCTTTCATCCACTCAATTCTGTTTGTTTCTTGAAAGCTTGTTTCCTTGATTCCAATGTCATTTCATGAATGAGAGATGACTGACCTTATCCCATGTGTATTTTAGTAGGCTACCTAAACCTCACAAACTTTAATGGGTCATTACACCGGTGGAGAAATGAATATGTATTGAAAGTGGGTCATATATGTTGTAGAATAGTATCATAAATTTCTAATTTGGGACCTTCTTGGCCGATAAAAGGCAGAAAATGACTTTTTAGTGCCTGTGGATTGTAGACAACAATCCCCATAGTGCATTGCAATACTCAGCTCCGCAGACCACTCCCACTACAGTAGCTAGCTTAACTGCAAGATATTTGTGCAATGAACCAGCCACGTTAGCGTGTTAACAAAATGAAAATAAACTTACTTTACAGAAAGACGACCATTTGACCCTGTAGGCTTTGGCTGACGTTGCCAGTTGACGTTAGGTATTTTAAAGTAGGTCTCCAGGACGCCGCTATCCATATGGGGTGCGAAACTCGGGTGAGCAACAACACACACGTCCGTGTCATCCTCCGATTCCGTAGCACCGCTGGAATTCTCGGCAGCAGACAGACTCTTGTTCTATGTCCATTGGCTCACAGTGAGAGCACAGGCACCACCAATCTGCCCCAGCTCGAGCCATTGCGGGCTCCTCGTCCTCGTCTCGTCGGCTGTGGTGACAGCAGCTTCAGCCGCCTTCGGTTCCTCCATAGCCCTCAGCTGCTCGTCGCTATACTGTGGCTCATAAAGGCAGCCACGAACATCCGTTTCTACCATAACTTCGTCAAAATCCAGATCCTCCATAATGCATCCGTCTGCGTATTCAGTACCTTCGTCCATATTTTCAAAAAGTTTCTGCCGGTGAAATCAAACGCACCGGCACTGATCTGTGATAGCTCTGTTAGCGCATTAGGTCCAACCCCCTATGGGTGGGTTTGAAAGGGTGGGAACTTGTGCTTGTAGTCTTCACAGAAATCCCCCCTTTTTACACTTCCTCCTACAATGACGTAAAATGACGATTTTTGGGTCATTGTAGGAGGAAGTGAAAAAGGTAAATAGAGGATTTCTCTCGTCTCAGGGGGAAATGAAAGAGTGTTGCACGACCATTCAATAGTATGACTGGATTTCTAACAAAGGAAATCATAATGCAAATGGGTTGAGTGACCCTTTAATAATTTTTTACATCTGTGTAGATGGTTGCACAGTTTTTCAAAGATGAAGCATCAGCTTTTCCTTTTCCTGTTGCAGTCTCTTATGGATGGAGGTACAAAGAGTTCTGGCCTGCTTCCAAGAAAGGCTCCTACCATGCCCAAACCTCAGTGGCATCCACCATGGAAACTGTACAGAGTAAGTGCGTTGTCTCCCTCCAGGAGTTAATCAGCATATTTTTTCATATCACTCAGGAGTACTCCTGAATAGAAAGTTTGTCTTTGTGCTTCATGCTATGTTGTATGTCTGTGGCTTTATTTTTAAAGACCATTATCGCACAGGTCCAAAAGGGCAGTTTACAATGATGGTGTTTCATTGGTAATGATGTTCTTCTCTGGTTGTCTCTTAGGTCATCAGTGGCCATCTGGGCTGGGTGAGATCTATAGCAGTGGAGCCTGGAAACCAGTGGTTTGTGACTGGATCAGCAGACAGAACAATAAAGGTGATCTATGTGACTTCAGATTAGGGCTGCATGATTTTATATATATATATTATTTATTTATTAGGGGTGGGAATCTCTAGGCACATTTTGATTACGATTCAGAGGGCTGTGATGCTAAAACGATTATCTATGCATCTTTTTTTGTGTGTGACTTTTTGGTACTTTTAAAGCAAAGTATTTATAATGACCCATACGGAATTTACTTCCAATATCTTTTATTAATAAAACAAATTGAAGTGATTTGGCAAGTCATCTGTAAGGTTACATTTGCCAGCATATGTCCCAACATTGCAAATAACCAACAGGAAAATAAATGTGTGCCTGTACTAGCAGCATACTTGTTGTAAATTAATACAAACTTTAGCATATTCTGAATCTCTAACAAAAAATAATAGACTTCTAACTAGTGGTCGACCGATATATCGCCATGGCCGCTAACAATATAATGTTTAAAATATAAAGTGTGTATGTATGTGTGTGTGTGTATATATATATATATATATATATATATATATATATATATATATATATATATATATATAGATATCGGCCATCGGCCACCCTGTTCTCTAAGATATTGCCATCGGCCATCAAAAAACCCATATCAGTCGACCACTACTTCTAACCAACATCCTCCTGTTATGTGCAATGAGTAATATAATCCTACAGACAAAAAATAAATAAACATTTTGCTGTAGCAAAATCACCAACAGCTTTCATACAAAAATATAGAATTATGTACCAGCAGCTTTCATACAAAAATAATGCTTGTGGACTTATGCATATTCTGAATAATTAGTAACATACAAAGCTGCCTGTTATACACAAATAAATAATAAAGTGTCTAAGACTTATGATTTGAAATTGTTGCTGTATACCACAATCAAAAACAGCTTATACAAAAAAAAGTAAATGAACATCTGCAGAGAGCGCAGTTAAAATGTAACTTTTTGTGACTGGCATTGCACTGATACACACTGACTGTAGAGGGCAGTACAGTAAACCTACATATAACGTACGTATAACAGCTCTGTTTACAGCATATTGATGTGAAAACAAAGCAACCCAGAAAACAGCTCTCATACAAAAAAAGAAAAAAGGCCACAATGAAATTATGCCAGTTTTCCATATGTTGGGTTTTAACAAAGAGGGTGCCGTTCGGATTTTGCGCTCAGACATCATGCGTCTCTGTTATGCGCACGCCACAGACTGTCTGTCTGCACTTACGTGTTTCAGAGTTATGCCTTTTGTGTTCCGTCAGTATTATGTTATTAGAAGAAAGAGAGAACTTTTTTTAGAAAATCGATTTTTGACATTTTTGAATCGATTCAGAATCGACCGCGCCGTGATGCATCTAAGAATCGTGTATATATATATATATATATATATATATATATATATATATATATATATATATATATATGTATGTAAGTATAAAAAAAAGCGTGTCAGACTGCAACTCATTCTGTGTGGGAAAAAAATCTCTCGTGTTGAATTAAGGGCAACTTAACTAGACAATAACAGTTAAACACTTTAACAGTTAAAAAATACCTACGTTAATGCAGGATTTATTTGACCCCATGAATCACCCGTAGTTCAAGCCAGGATGCTGTTAGCCGATTATTCAGAATGATATCGGGTGATACCGATATTTTACTTAAGGAAAAAAAATCTCTCCCAAATAATGCTGCAAACTATACAGAGTACTCTCATTTGGTACACTATAAGATTAGAGGTTAAAATTAACAACAGGGCTATTATATTCATCTGCTTTTTATTATATAATATTTACACTCAAATAAAACCTGACATGTTTGTATAGACCTCAGTTGCACATAAGGTAGATTTCATAAACACTTCTTCATGACAAATTTATTCAAACATGCATATATAATTAACAGTAAATAATCTCTTCTCTAGTGGTTTTACAGCTAGCTAGCTAACTAACAAACAAACTGAACACTGGATAACTTTCCTGAGGTAAATGCAACATTAAGTGATATTGTTTAGAAGTAGAGTTGTGACGTTCGTGAACGAACCGATTCTTTTGAACGGCTCATAAACATGAACGATGGGAGCCGAGTCGCGGCTGGAGGGGAGCCGTTCTTTCTGTCGTTCTTTTTTTCCTATGCGTGTTTCACACAGATGCACACAAATTAGCTCCTCAGTTATAGGGGAAGGGGCGCACCCAGTGCAGGGGTACTACTGCCTAACAGCATGATGATAGTAGTTGTGCATGCGCGCCCATCCTTTACGTGAGTACTCCAATGGAAAAAAAAACCTACGTGCCTTTGTCATTGGGTAGGAGCGGAGTTGTGCGCGCTGCCGTCAAGCTGGCTTCTTAAAACTGACTAAATATTTAAAAAGAGCCAAAAGAGCCGTTTTTTTTTAATCAAAATGTACTTGTGTGATAACAATGTTCTTGTGTGGAAGTGTTACTGTTTGTAGTAAAAGCTGATTTGCACAGAAATTCATTGCAGCCGGCTTTGTTTTTTATGTTTATTTGTGAGTAGGTATTGTATGAATAACATAAGTCAACATAGCTTTACACATACACACACTTTGTACTAAAGGTGAATCCAAAATAGTGATGTCACTTTCTAAACAGAGGGATGTTGTGCAACCCTATGGTATATAGTCCACACATGACAAATGAGGTAATAATCTATATTTCAGAAAAATTCAAACTCAGATATTGGTGTGTGATATCTGAGTTTAAATTATTTGACTACAAATCTCACCTCATCATTCCTCCCAGTGATTATTTCCAGGAAAAACTGAGATGCCCTCAAGCTGGCTTCTTAAAACTGATTAAATATTTAAAAAGAGCCAAAAGAGCCGTTCTTTTGAACGGCTCTTTGTAAGGAACGGATCGCCAAGATCCGGATCCCCTCAAAGAGCCATAAATCCCATCACTATTTAGAAGCTGTTTTGAGGTTTTTCCACGGTTGAAACCGATTGAGTGATTACATGAGTCATGATACGGATTTCGTCAAGTTGTACTGTATCTTTCAAAAAACCTTCTGATATTCATGCATTTTTTTTCTAGATACAATTTGTATTCAAGTGGAAGAAAAAAAGACTCGCACTGGTTCTTGAACTGAGGTGCTACTGCCTCACTAGCTGCGTTTACATGGACCCTTATAATCGGATTGACGGCTCAATCGGACTGAAAAAACCTTCATGTAAACTACTTAATCGATCTGATTGAGCTCGATCCGATTGGAATTTCGATCGGATTGAAAGAAGTGGTTTATTCCTTTTGTAATCCGATTGAGAGAACATGTAAACACTGATTGGTTTGAAAAAAACCCAAAAGAATTGCGCATGTGCAATGACGTTGAAATAGCGTAATGACGTATGCTGCACGGAACGAACTGTTCTTCCTCTTGAATAAAGTGTCATCTAAATGAGTGTCCCGTTATTCTAAAATTCTAATTTCACTCAGCGTCTGTGAAGTTGAGCTGGACAACGTCCCACCAGTCCTTGTTTCAGACTCTCATCCACAGACGACTGGTTTTGGACGCGGGGTTTTACTGCGTGATAAATATAAGCTGCACGGCAAAACGATTCATATGCTCATTGTTTCCAAATCATGACCAGAGACGGATAAATATTAAATCTGCTGTTTAAAACAAATAAAGAACCGATAGAGGAGAATAGTTATGCGCGGACAGCAGCAGTATTCATGCAGTGTGCGCATTAGGGCTGGGTATTGTTAGGAATTTCACTATTCGATTTCGATTCGATATTGATGTATTAGCTTCGATATAGATTCAATAATTAGTAAATACACAAGTAATTAAGTACCTGAGTATATTTTTAAATAATGTGTGCAGTATTATCAATGTTTAAGAACAAATTGACTCAGCATGTTTCCTTTCATGGTTTATTTAGCAGAACAAACTGTACAATATTGTACATGTGTTGAATACAAACCACAACTGTAACAGGTGCTTTATTAACACACCTTTAAAGTGCATGTAACTGTAATAGAAATTATATTTCTTTCTTCCTATACATTCAAGTTATAAAAGAAATAAAAGTAAACCGAAACCCAAAATGTGCATACTCATAAAAAAAATCGCTTCGTGAGGCACACGCAAGGACTCTCGCTCTCTTCCTCTGTTGTGCACTCGCTACTCGGTTTGGAGCTTGCGAGCTCTAGATTTCGGGAGATTTTAACTAATCTGCGGACATCATGGATCCGCTATCAATATGCGGGAGACTCCCTGAGACTTATTGTTGTTATCATTTAGGGGGGCATAGGAACATTTTGAGGTAGCTTCAGCCCCCCTAAAATAGGCCTAACGACGTCCCTGGTTGGTGGTGCAGGCTTGAACGGAGTGCAGCTACTGTCCGCATTTTGCTGTTTTGGTAATGCGCGTCTTGTACAACGCTGAACGCTCTCACTAGTGTTGCCCACAGCGCCGCCACTGGCCGGTGGGCTGAATCGATTCATAGGATTCGATGAATCGATATTGAATTGAGAAACAAATAATTGCAATGCATTGATGAATCGTTATTTTTACCCAGCCCTAGTGCGCATGTCAAAAAATCGATTCCGATTTGAAACTTTTAAGACAAACGTGCACATCAACCCGATTACTTTATTCATCGTATGTAAACACCATGTTCTGATTCATCAATCGGATTGATTTAATTCCGATTGAACCAAAAGGTGTCCATGTAAACGTAGCTACTGACGGATCTGTCACGTCACATTTAAGAGCAGCCTGGCTTGAACTGCGGGTGATTCATAGGGTCAAATAAAGCCTGCATTAACGTAACTGTATCACTGTTTATTATGCCTCACTGAATAGTGTTAAAGTTTTGTTCTGTAATGCCAGATCTGGGATCTTGCCAGCGGTAGACTGAAGTTGTCTCTGACGGGTCACATCAGCACGGTGAGAGGTGTGGCCGTCAGCACGCGCAGCCCTTACCTGTTCTCCTGCGGGGAGGACAAACAGGTTAAATGCTGGGATCTAGAGTATAACAAGGTACAAACCTTAAATACAAACAATGTGCATTTAATTTTAAACTTTACCTAATAGATACCGACCAATATAGATACATCTTGATTTTTGTATTGTCCACAGGTAATAAGGCACTATCACGGTCATCTGAGTGCAGTCTACGACCTAGACCTCCATCCAACCATTGACGTATTGGTGACCTGCAGTCGAGATGCCACAGCAAGAGTATTACACTTTTTTTTGTTTTTTTGATAACTGATCATGAACATGTTATGCAAAGTCTTATGTTTGTTTTCTTTGTGTGGTAGGTTTGGGACATCAGGACCAAGGCAAATGTTCACACCCTTTCTGGACACACCAACACAGTGGCTACAGTTAAATGTCAAAGTGCCGAGCCACAGGTGATTACAGGTATGCATACATTCAATTTTTTTGACTCTGCCTTTTGAACATACTTCTGCTGCTGGTGCATTTTTCAAGGAAATACCATGTAGGTTATATCTAGGTTATATTTATGTTTCATGTGCTTTATATCTTGTCTTTAGGAAGTCATGACACCACCATTAGACTCTGGGATCTGATCGCTGGCAAGACAAGAGCCACACTGACTAACCACAAAAAGTCTGTCAGAGCGTTGGTGCTCCATCCCAGGCAGTATGTTGAACAAAGTCATTTTTTTAAGAAACATGATAAACTAATATAGAGTAGTGTATCTGTAAATGGAATAAAGTAATAAATTAAGGCCCTATGAAATGCACTTTTTTCTCATTTTGTTTTTTAGCTTGACATAATCTGCATTTCCATTCCACATTAAAAAAAATCTGGATTGTGTTTTATGGTTAAATTGAATTTATTCATAAATTAATTTATTCATGTTTTTAACATGAAATTATTATTATTTTTTAATTTAAATTATGTATGATGTAAATTTCATTTATCAGATCAATGGCTTCAATTCAGAGCTTTACAGCATAATTTTGCAAACATACTTTACAGCAGTTTCACTGTAAAATGGCGCTTTTCCACTGCATGGTATGGCTCAGTACGGTTCTGCTTGGCACGGCACTGTTCGGCTCGCTTCGCTTTTCCACTGCGTTGTACGGCTCGGTTCGCTTTAGCTCGGTTTGCTTTTCCACTGCAGTAAGTACTGCTTCAAAGTGGGTGGGATTATAGACTGATCGTTATAGTTTATCCGCTCCTCAGCAACCAACGAGAGGAACGTCTGCACTTCCTCCACTGATCACGATTCAGCCATTTTTTTTTGGGAGGTTTTTTATCTTTCTTTTTTCTTCAAGCAAATAGTTCCAAAACAGGTGCTACAGCGGTGGCTGTTACTGGCTATTTAAATCTAGAGGGTTTGATGTCTTGTAAATACAATGACGCTGATAGTGACAATTCTGTCTTACCAATCAGTGATCTGCAGTGTTTTCACGTCACATTTTAGTATCGGTACGGTACGCTTGGAACCTCAACAGAGGTGGTACCATTTAAAGCGAACTGTACAATTCAGTGGAAAAGCGGCACAAAGTGAGCCGTACCGTACCGAGCTTTACCATGCAGTGGAAAAGTGCCGTAATTCAGTGTTATTTTAGTATAGTTCAAAGTATAGTATTTATTAATATTTTGAATGGGCTTTTATTAAAGATTCAGTTTTAAGTTGTAGTCTTGTGATTTTGTCTTTTTTATTAGTTTTCTTTATATTTATATAGGCCTTAATTTATAAGTTGTATTTTTAGTGCTTCAACTTTAAGCTTATCTCATTTACTTGTCAAAGCAACATTCATTTTCCTTTAAGTTTTTCCATCTAAAATGTAATAGTTTTAGTTAAAAATAACAACCATGGACCAAATCATAGCTGTGCTGACATTCAGTGTAAAATGTTCATGTCAAGGTCCTTGCACACTCAGAGCCCGAAATGTATGCGTTTTTTGTATTTGTCATTCGGTGGCTCTGAAATGTCAAAACACCTATCAAAATGCTTGCTACGGATGTGAAAAATGCAGAAAATCGAACCTGATTCGAATTTTTTTTATGACGTATGAAAGTTTAGGAGGCAGTGTAAGTGTGATTGACATAACTTGAGGTCATATTAATTTTTTTTAACGTGGGAAAATTTCGGACAAGACTTTCGGACTCCGTGTCAGGACTAATTTATTTAATATAATTATTAAAAAAAGTTACAATTTAGATTGGACATTAAATTTTACTACATAATGTTTATTTTTTTCATGCATCCAGTTAAAAAGAGAGCTTTTATTTTGGTAATATTCTGACTGAAGACCTTTTACTATTTATATATGTTTTGCAATAATTTGTCGAATTTAATTCAGTTTGCGTTTTCCATATCACAGAAAGCGTATGGCCTTAATCAAATAAATCATAGTTATATATTGTTGGTTATCTCCTACACTAACTTTGAGTTCCAGTTCCCCAGATCGTATCAAAGTATTCTTGTTTTTTTTTTAAATCATATCCTCTCATTAACAGGTACACCTTTGCCTCTGGCTCTCCAGATAACATTAAGCAGTGGAAGTTTCCTGATGGGAACTTCATCCAAAATCTTTCAGGACACAATGCCATTATCAACACACTGGCTGTCAATTCAGATGGTGTTCTGGTGTCAGGAGGTGAACTACTCCTTCAAACTTTTTATTTTGCAAAGCCAGTCATGCTAAAAAATTTATTGTATTTAAACCATATTGAATTTTATTTTCTACATTTGTTTCCCCTTTGTCTTGTCTGGGGTCTAATTAACTCCACTTCTAAACATATACTTGCAAACTTCCATAATCACTTCCATTCAGGGGAATCCGGCCGCAATTTTGAAGTGCGTACAGCTTCATCAAGTGGATGAGGGAAGTTTATTTGGACAGACCTTCGAGACTCAATTTTGTCAGAGGTAGCGAGTCTGATATGTACACTTTAGGCAGATCCATAGACGCAATGCAACATGATTACGACATTACACCCAATGAATTTGCAACCCCGTTCTCCATGGTGGGCACCATAGCAGATTCCAAGTGATCAAGGGCTCAGGTTGTTCCATTTAAACCCATGGCAATGGTTCTGCCAGTTGTGGGATCTCGCGCAACTCAAGCAATGATGGTCATCCGTGTGAACAAGACAAAGGGTAGTTAGTGAGGGGAAAGGCATAAAAAGTGGACTTAAAAGCAGCCTTTTTTTTAATTCACTTTTGTCCCTCAATTGTTGCATCTTGTCCTGACTATCCTTTCTATTGTTTTTCACATCAGCTGATAATGGAACTATTCACATGTGGGACTGGAGGACTGGCTACAACTTCCAGAGGATTCATGCAGCAGTGCAGCCCGGTTCTCTTGATAGCGAGTCAGGGATTTTTGCATGCGTGTTTGATCAGTCTGAGAGTCGGCTCATAACCGCAGAGGCTGACAAAACCATTAAGGTCTACAAAGAGGATGAAACAGCTGTAAGTTCCCAGTTCACTAGTAATACTTGTTTAAAACTAAGTATAATAATGAATTAAAATAAAACATTGACTGTTAAATGTTTATGATGGAAAAAGGTTATAGTGAATTTAAAATCCTTGAAGAGTTCTCCAAACACTTAAATTCTAGACTGAAGAGAATTGCCTTGATGTGATTTTTGCAATTTTTCAGTTTTAATTTTTCATTAATGGATATTTTTTTTTCTTTCAGACTGAAGAATCACACCCAGTTAATTGGAAACCTGAGATCCTGAAGAGAAAAAGATTTTAGTGTTGCTTTTTTTTGTATTTAATTTTTCTATCCTTTTCATTTTGTTATATTTTAGCTGGCTGATTTCTATAGCAATGTCTGCTTAAGGAGTAAACAAACAACAATTTAAGTGAAGTCAGGAGACTTGATATCAGATGAGACCTTTTCCTTTGCTCTACTTATCTAAATTACAATATGAATATTGCGGTTGTATACACGAGGAAAGGTTTCTTCCCTGTCTACTGCAAACACCATTTGCAGGTCTATGTGACACGGTCTGCCCATTTATTCATTCTGAACTTCAAGAAATCCTACAGAATAATAATATAGGCTACTATTTTGGATCTATGGAATCTGATCTCAATCAGAGACAAACAATTCAAATGTCATTTTGCATATGTACTTAATTGACTTTTCCTTTTTTTCTTTTTGGTCAATTTACAGCGAATTCCTGGAAATTAAAAAAAAGGAAATAACCTTTACCATGTATCTCTCATGTCTGGAAAAATGTTGTATTTCCTGACATAACATTTTGTAAAATAAAGAACCCTGGTTTAAAACCCATTGTTTTCATCCTATTGCACTGATCATCATCATTTCATGAAAGGCATAAATTCAAGAACAAAACGTTGAACCTCTAGTGTCCTCATTCACAAATAGATTATTTTTTGTGCATTATATACTGTTGTCCGTATCAGCTTTTGCAGTTTCTACAATTATCTGAAAAGTCATATTTATTTAGAAAACAGTTTTTACTTAATTCACCTTTTTTCTTTATCCTTAAACCTTTATTTTTAAAATATAGTCCATCTAAACCAGTGTTTCCCAAATCCCAACCTTGTTCCATATATATATTTCTAGTCTTATGCTGTCTCCCAATTCAAAGGCTGCATTCTTTGAAAGCGTGGCCTTTGAAGTCTGAGTCCTTCAAAGGTCGGACATAGTATTGTTAAATGGGATGGGTTAGCTAAAGCCTAGTTCACACTACATGATTTTAAAACGTCGGGCTGAACTGTGCGGTTCACACTACATGACTTGCTCTCTGAGAAATCAGGAGTGTTCAAGTTGATGAGCTGTTCACACCACACGACACAGCGTGATTGATCCGCAACAGGAGGTAACGCACTACACGAGTTGACAACAACTCTGTCACCCAACGATTCTATCTTGTCTACAAATCTATCTGTCTAATGTCTATCTTGACGCGAAACAGCACGCGCCAATACACAGCAAAGAACAACACAACACGCGAATATGGACGTCAGACAGAAACTAGTGCTGCAAACTGTTTGCGCGATGATTTGCTCTGAGAAAAAACGCAAAAAAAGAAAAAATAAGAGAGTATGGGGGAAAGAGTGGATCTGCATACGCGAAGAGCAGGTCTGTGCTACAGAGAGAGTTGGAGGTGAGTACAGCATGTTTATAGCCTATCGGAGATGTAGCTGCATGTTTATGTTTAGCTGATGGCAAAAATCACGTATTTACCCGGTGACCTCAACTCATGCGTTGCTGTGATTGGCTGTTGCTCATGACATCAGTGAGATTGAGTTGTGCGACAGCTCTGGATATCTAGCATGCTAGATATTTTTCTAGGCTCGGCGACGCGTCTGCGAGGGTCTTTGATGCGTTGTTGGCTCTTTCATACTAACAGATTGGCAAGCGTTCATCGCTCGCTAATCCCCCGCGATTTGCACGCGATAACACCCTGTTAGTATGAAAGAGCCAACAACGCATCAAAGACCCTCGCAGACGCCTCGCAGACGCGTCGCCGAGCCTACAAAAATATCTAGCATGCTAGATATCCAGAGCTGTCGCACGACTCAATCTCACTGATGTCATGAGCAACAGCCAATCACAGCAAGGCATGAGTTGAGGTCACCGGGTAAATACGTGATTTTTGCTGTCAGCTAAACATAAACATGCAGCTACATGTCCGATATAAACATACTGTACTCACCTCCAACTCTCTCTGTAGCACAGACCTGCTCTTCCCGTTTGCAGATCCACTCTTTCGCCCATACTCTCTTATTTTTTTTTTTTTGCGTTTTTTTCTCAGAGCAAATGATCGCGCAAACAGTTTGCAGCACTAGTTTCTGTCTGACGTCCATATTCGCGTGTTGTGTTCTTCGCTGTGTAGCTATTGGCGCGCGTGTTGTTTCGCGTCAAGATAGACATTAGACAGATAGATTTGTAGACTAGATAGAATCATTGGGTGACAGAGTTGTCAACTCGTGTAGTGCGTTACCTCCTGTTGCGGATCAATCACGCTGTGTCGTGTGGTGTGAACAGCTCAACAACTTGAACACTCCTGATTTCTCAGAGAGCAAGTCATGTAGTGTGAACGCACAGTTCAGCCCGACGTTTTAAAATCATGTAGTGTGAACTAGGCTTAACGGAGGACTGTTGTCACCTAGCAATTGTGACAGCTGCGGTTTGATGAGCAGCAGTAATGTTTGTACTGGACTTTTTTTAAAAGATATATTCAACCGCCTAAAAACAAAACGAGGTTCACAGCCTGTCTAAATATATTCACTGTGGTTAATTTATGTAAATAGAGTATAAACTATATAAAATTGTATCTTGGTACTAAGATGTCAATATTTGAACTGCTTTAAAGTTTGTTTGTTTATCAGTAGATATTTGAGTAAGTGGAAACCGAATACTTTTAAAAGTGTATTTTGGCAATTTCTAAAAAAAGAAAAAAAAGAAATAAATAAAAACTCACTGGTGCGGGGGTTAGGGTAAATTGCTAAATTGGACAAGCTCAGTGCTGATTTATTTTTTGCAAGTTATTTTGTGAAGTTGAATGTGGGCAAAGGATTGTTAGTGATTGGAGGACCATTATGGTTTTGATATGTTTTTCAAAACAGGGCGAATGAAGGATGTGAAACAAAGCCTGTCTTTAAAGGATCCTTTAAATTGAGATGTCCTTTGACAGAGCTTGATGACGTGGCAGCTAATATATGCAGCCTTACTTGGACGCAGCCTTCCGTTTGAGAAGCACCCATGTAGTGTTGGTGTGCCTCCAGGAACAGTGTTTGGAAACACTCTTCAGGCCATTTGTTTAGGTTGTTTACCTGCCTATAGCTCAAGATGCTGCATATATGACAAGTAATTTGGGAAATGGCTAGATGGAAGAGTCAATCTTAGCTGAGAAATGTGGCCCAACTGATAGTGACAGTGAACTGCGCCTCTAAATGTAGAAAATATTTCAGCAAATAGCATTACATAATGTTGAAAATTATCTTGCTACATGTAAATTCATTCAAATAGCTCACCTTTTTTATGATTGGTTAATAAAAATGGGAATACATGTGCATCAAAAGAAGGTAATAATCATCATTCACATATTACCCAATGATTAAACTTACCCCTTGTCCTGACAGTTTTCCCCTATTATTAGGTAAACATTAACATTGATGTTAAGGTTCCAGATAGATTTGTATTTCAGACACAAACTACAGGTACATCTCTACTGATGGATTCATAATAGGTGAGATACAAAAAGTCATTGCTATGAACTTGATGGCAATAAACTGTCCAGACATTTTCATTTATCAAGACTGATAGTGTTACATAAGGCTATGCCTGATCTGGAAAAATTCAAAACCACAATGCAAACAAGAAGGCACTTGTTTCCTGTGTCAAAATAGCTGACTCAGTATTTATTGATTGATGCTCCACAGCAGGGATGATGAAATCCTTGTATCATTTAGGGAGCTTGGAGTGCAGCCTGGCAGGGGGTTCGATCACGTTACTGGGGCAATATTGACTTACTGACCATGTGGTCCACAACTCCTACAAAGAGGTTAGCACACCTACACAAAATCTGAATAACAAACAATGATGTACTGCCACGTTCACATTTTGAATAGGGTGGATGTTTGTAACAGGAAAAGAAAATGGTATACAGAAGAAATAATACATTTTCTGAGCAGTTTTTACAGCGTATTTTGATAACCTTTTTAACTAATCTACTCATTACAGTGTAATTACACAAAAAATAATATTAATTAGGTTTAGGGTTTGGTTAAGTGTTAGTTGCTTGTAATTATGCATAATGTATTGTTATTACAACAGTAATTACATGTAACCTGTGTAACAAGGACACATTAAAATAAAGTGTTACCTATTTTTTCTGTTATGAAGGTTATATGTATCTGTTTTTTTAAACATAAAATAAAAATAAAATTTGTGTACCGTTGTGACATAATAAACCTATTTTAATTTTAACTTCACTTACATTGTTAGTGATCATCACTATATAAAATAAAGAGGACTACAGAATACCTTGCATTAGAAAAGACAGAGAATTTTTATTAATTAATTGACAGGGTGCAATGCGAGACCATTTCAATCGATTTTCAATCAATCAGTTGATCGAATTTAAAAACGTGACCAACATGACTTGTGTACAAAGCTTTTGCAGACCTCATTTTTGAAGAATGGAAAATATCAGACACCCATAGACATGTTTACATGTATTTCAACAATTGCTTCACAAAAACAAAATGATATCTCAGAACAATGGGGAGAGCTTTGGTAAGGTCTTTAAATGTCTCCCAGGCCTCCAAATTGCTTGGCACCGCTTTCCTGCCCTCCAGCAGTGATTCTGTTAATGGGAATGATCTTCATGGTGGTCTCCTTCAGAGAATACCAGCGACTGTGCCATGTGGCCCAGATAATGCCGTTGTCATATCCATGCTGTGTGTCTTTCTCTGTGTACTTGCCACCTGTAAAGACAGTAACCATACATAAGTAGTGAGATAATATTGATGGGTTTGGGAAGGAAGACCATCTCCTATGAAGAGGAAAGAGTGTAATGGTTTACCCTGGAAGTATTTTCCATTGAGATGAGCAGCATGGCAGCGGTTCATCCACCAGCCAGACCCTTCCTGTAAGGCACAGTGTTCCACGAACTTGTCATTGTCTTTGTCAGGTGTACTGAACTGCATGCCATTGTGAGATGTGTAGAATTTGTCACTGGGATCGTCGCCGAAGTTGTAACCATCAAAGGCATCACCAGCATCTCCGCCAAAGAAATAAGCATACGTCAAGCGGTATGCATCAACTTCTGGTCCAAGTTTGAAAGTGGCATAGTCGGCATACCTGAGAAGGCAAGTTTTACAAGACAAAATTTGTGACAAACACTCAGCCTATTGATTGTTGTGCACCCTAATGTTCAGCAGTGTGTGTTTGATCTGACTGAAGAGGTCATGAAATGTCACTTGACAAAAATCAATTTTGATGGCGGAGCGAAGTCCTGTTTGACAACTGCAGATAAAGAAAACTTGCATTTGGAATTCATGGATAAATCTTGCTTAGGTTTGAGACCAAATTGATGTCCAAAATAACACATTATTCCTGTAACCCAAACCATAGAAAGTCAATTTGGATAAAAGTATTCCAAATGCAAAAAAAAAAAAAAATGATTGTGGAACTCAACTTGTGATATTCAAACCTAAGTAAGAGTAAGAAAACTCATGTTTTCCCATGGTTCATTACTTTTTGTTGCCTTCCCAATCGACCATCTCTATCCTTAGCACATAAGGCACGCTGGACTGAACCGACAGCAGATGTATCTTTTCATTCCCCAGCCAGAACTCTGTTCTGTCATCTGGTGAGAGGTACCCAAAGCCTTCCTTATACTGAATCCACTTTTTGTTGAAGTCAACGCTGCCATCCCGTCTCTGAAAAACATACAATTTATTTTGATTGATCAATAAAGTAGCACGCATTTGTAACTGGTCCTACTCACACCACATCAAGTGGGATTAGAGCCTGCGTCAACCGGCATGGGAGGCAGGTGTGGTAAAAAGGATGTAAGAAGCATGTAATGTCTGTCTTTTGTGCACCTCTTGAGGCCAGGGGAGTGAAGTTTACCTGAACAACTCTTACTAGCTGGACTCACCACCCTAAACCTCACTCTCATCTGGGTCACGGCACCAACGATAATGTATCTTTTTCTTTCCTTCTACAAAGGAAATTGAGTCACTGTGCATTGTCTGTTGTGTTGCGTACCCTCTGAAGTACAGTCCATCCACGTCCAAAGCTGTCTATCTCACAGTAGACCAGGAATGCCTCAGGAGCCCTGGCTGGTTTCACATAGTAGAGCCCACTGACCTTACCACCTTTGTTTGCAATGTCCTGACAATCTGGGGAAAAGTACACATGTATAATTCAGCTCTCTAATCGTATATGTAAAGTAAATTCACCATGTCAGTTGTCATTAAGATGTTTAAATGTTGATTTTACCTTTGCCTGTGACTGTCTGAATCTCCACAGTGTCTTTGCAGGGTTCTTTGCACAACTGGTCCAGTTGTAGAGACATCTGCTTTAAATCAGTTATTCGTTTCTCATTAGCCTGTAGGATTGACTGCAGTTGACTGGGGAAGGGGGGTATTAAAAACACAAGTACATTTAATAAGACTATTGATTTATATAATGACATTTAATAAACTATCAGGACAAGAAAAGTTGTATAAAAAAAAACAAGAAAAAGTACTCACTATATTTGATCTTCTTGAGCGAGAATGCTCTTCTCAAATCGCAGTACATCATCCAGCATGCTTGAAGATTTTTTGATGTATGTATCTGACAAAAGGATTGGGATTACTCATGAAAATCAAGTAAAGTTTAACATTTATTTAAAAAATTCAATTCACATACAATGACTATTCAATGACAAGCAAGTTTTACTTTCTTTATTAAAATTAATTTTAAACAGTTTGACAAGAATTTTTTTTTTGAATTCTGTATTATAAATTTTTAAGGCCAGACAAGTAATTTGTTGAAGTCAATTTGTAAAGAAAGACTACACGCCTGCGCACATATATATTCAAACGCGCATACCTATAGACTAAACACGTAATATACATGTGTACGCCGTCATTTTCACAGATTTGCGTTTTTGGAGTAAACGCTGAGATGATAATGTTTTTCTGAATTTTTCAACGCGTGCACCTTGGAACCTATTTCATGGTTTGCTTTCTCGAGCCACCTGGCACTGTTGTTGTGTGAATGAACGGGCCAGACCACATTAAGGATCTAGAGCAGCGGTAAAGCCAAAACAATCAATTTCCTATTATCACTATAAAGCTGCTTTGAAACAATCTATATTGTTTAAACCGCTATATAAATGAAGGTGACTTGACTTGTATTTCACAATAAAGGTCAGTAAGTCTTTTAAAAATTAAGATAATTCTGGGTTGTAAACAGCTATGTTGTGCGACTCCAGTAATCTGTATTATGAATGAATTAATAAATATTAACATTTAAAATAAATGAATAAACCATTATATTTACTTTTTTTTAAATAATAAGACACCCCCCCCCCCCCCCCCCCCCCCAACACACACACACTTATATGTATTCAAGGTGTTAGAAAAATATGTTATTACTTGGTTACACCAGATGACAATTTTCATGACATTCAGGGCCCTTTTCTATAATTTCAAATAACAGAAACCTGCATTAACCAGATTTAAAATTCTCAAAAGCTCATCCGAGACAACTGTAACCTCTGTACACATGTTTTGCATTTTTGTTAATCCATAAGTAATGAAAATTTGTGCTACCTGGTGCTTGTTTTTGTGCTTGTGTTTCTGAGTCTTTCAGGTAGACAACTTTGTCCTGCGCTCCTCTGGTAAGGTTGGCGATCTCAACCAAATCCTGTTCCATTTCATCCAGCTGTCTGTCCATATCAGGCTTGTACTTCTGTAGGTAATCAGCAACTCCACATGTGGTAGGGCAGTATTTCCCCTGAGAAAGTAAGGACGGAGAGTGACTGTTAAACCAATGACAGTTACAATGTAGCATTTTAATTGTGAGTTCATTACTTAAAACAATCCAGAGAAGACAATCTGTACTTACAAACCCATCATTTGGGTTACACATATCTTGTGTTGGTGAATAGTCCCCTCTCATTTGCTTAAGGTGAAAAAGGGAGAAAAGACAATGAGTAAAAGGCATTAAAACATATTTACTATTACAATAATAATGTTAAAAAGTTCAGTGTCTCACCGCTGACGTTAATGTGGACAGCAGCAGGATGGAAGCAACCACATGTGTTAACGAGGCCATGTTGGACCTGCAATCTGTGTGGTGTACCCTTGAGATTGTGCGGGACTGTTGACTGCTGCAGGATATTTATCCGATCAAGGTCCTCCTCAGAGATGAAGATAACAGTCCACTATACAAATAAAAGCTAACATAATCCCTCTCTTACTCACTGTCTGAATCAGAACTAACCGTAAATAATGCAGAGATGGGACAATGTGTTCATTTTAAATTCCTGCAAATGTGCATACATAAGCAGAGACAACTTGTAAGGGTTTACTCAACCTTGATCGATCAGGGTTCTTAAACCTTGTTCAAGCCAAGAATGTATGTATAACATTTCCTGGTTGTGTGCAGTATTTAACATATATTTACAGGAAATTAAAAGTTAATATTACTCATTAAATAAAAACAATTAATATTACTCATATAGTTTTCCTAAATTATTTCTACTCAATTTTATTTGTTAATGTACCAAATACAGTTACTCAGATCTACTTTTTTTTTTACTTACATTTACTCAGTTCATGTATATGTAATTCATTTCATTGCGTTTAAATTTAATCACTATTTTTAAGTGTAAAAATGTTTCACCCCAAAAATTGAGTAAATCATAGTACACGTTTTTAGAGTGAGTATGGGGGAAAGTTACTTTTAAAAGCAATGCATTACAATATTGTGTTACTCGCTAAAAAAGTAATTAATTGCGTTAGTTACTTTTTATGGAAAGTAATGCGCTATGTTATTTTTGCATTACTTTTTATCATCTGGGCCGGTCTGGTCTGATTTCTCTCAACATGAGAGGTGTCAGTCAATAAATGGGAAAACAAAGTAACTTGCGTTTCTTATTTGAAAAAGTAACTCAGATATTTTTTTGTACATTTAAAAGTAATGATTTACTTTAATAGTTACTTGAAAAATGTAATCTGATTATGTAACTCGTTACAAGCGTTACTTGTAATGCATTACCCCAAACAGTGTTTATATACATTTTCATGATGTTGGCATTGCAAAGCCATAAAATAATCATTATTGGTGACAGAGTCATATAGTTGTAGATTACTTTTTAATACTTTACATCCCGGTTTCACAGACAGGGCTAAAGCCAGGATTAGGCCTTTGTAAAATTACGACATTTAGCTTTTTTAAAACGTGCCTTCGAAAAAAATATTACTGATGTGCATCTTGAGACAAATCAGTAGCACTGCACTGACATATTTAATATATGTCAGTGCAAGTTGTTTTCAGGGAAGACAGCTGAAACATGGATTTTAGTCTGGGACTATAGGCTAAAGTCCTGTCTGTGAAACAAAAATAGTTTAATGGGGGGACAATGAAACATTCAGCTGAGCTGAAGCTAATTTAGCTTTGGTTGAAGTTAGCTTAATGTTTTATGTTTCTTTTTTTTTTTTTCTCCCTAAAAACATTTAGATTAATTAGACTAAATTAGACTTAATAATTGGTGGACCCCCTGCACTATCCCCTTTTAAGGACCTTTAGATTAAATTGTGTGCCTTCCAGCAATTTAATCACTGCTTTGTTAAAAAATGTTTTCCTAATTCATAATCATAGGCATAAACAAGCAAACAAACCAAAAAGACAAACAGATAATTTAACGTGGCACAGACCCATCGCTACAGAGCTAATGAGTCAGTAGGCTATCCAATTTTAAGTTAATGATTTGTAACTTTCTTCATTTTCCAATGATTTGAGATCAAATGTTCCACAAATCTCTACATGACATGTACACACACACACAGACAGACACTTTTACTGACATGTTTTAATCTCTGCCACCTGAGTCACTGAGGCAAAATTGTCTTTCTTCATTTGGCAATGACCAAAGCAAAGAATTCAAGTGTTCACACACACACACACACACACACACACACACACACACACACACACACACACACACACACACACACACACACACACACACACACACACACACACACACACACACACACACACACACACACACACACACAAAACAGGTCGAATAATGTGATATGAATATTGAATATTGAATATTAAGCAATATTTTAACCTATTACCTCACACATTTTAACATCCTGATTGTTAATTTGAAACTTTAGTTATAAACTTTTTGAGTATTTGGTGTCTGAATATCACTAAGAAAATTGAATCGCTTTGAATATCAATATTGTTGCTCAATACTTGTGTTTTCAAGGCTACAAACATCAGTACCAAAGGTGAGAACATGTCTTTACCAACTAAACCACTAGGGGATGTTGCAAATCAAAAGTATTAGTTACCAGAGAAACAATACACACATTTTGATCTGTTTAAAATTAATATAGCCCTAAGGTACTTGATATACTGATACTTGTATACTCATCTGAATGGATAAAAATGAATTAGTTTCACTAAGCTAAATTGAGGTACATTTGTAAACTGGTGAGTAATAATTAAAAAGTCGTAATTATGAAAAATCATATTGGTTATTTTCTTGTGAAAACATGTCTCCAGAGTTTTTATGTAAGCATAAAAGAAAGAGTCTTGTAGTCTTTATGAGTTTGTATTTTCCTTGAAGAAGGTCTTGTCTCTCAGCCGATTGCTCATAGAGATCAATTTATATTATAAAGAACGTTTTGAGGGAAATTAGGTTGTAGCTCATTGTCTATGTTACTATGATTAGAAAATAGGTGTCATTTGTGTTTTAACAACGTTTAGCTCATGAGTTATTGATCCGGGAAGTTAAAATCTGTGAATATATTACCAACTTTACTGAACTCCTTGAGTTAAGCACTGACCGCATTTCTTTATATTTCTTTATATAAGTTCAAACACTATGAACCGCTCCACTGTTAACGTACGGAGCTCTGAAACACTGTCAACGGGACATTAAACAGGAAGTGTTTGTCCGAGCTCACAACTGGTTTTGTGAGGGAACACAAAAGATTTGAAAAATATATATTTTTCTCCCTTCCCAAATTTTTTCCACCACCATGGAAAACTATCCACCATCCGTAGAATCCGAATGCATAAGCACAAATTAATACAACAAATGAATACTTTTATTTTACTTTACTTTTTATATAGACATTTCTTCCTTCTGTGGAACACAGTTTGGTGGGTTTATAAACTCCATGAGTGTAGGGATAAAATCAAGGTTTGGTGTTTCTAATTTTGTCCCTTGTTTCTTGTCCACTGTGGGAGATGTTGATGCAATGTTTTCTTGACGCTTGCAAAGTGGCATATATAGATTCAGAGGCCCATTGAGGATTCAAACAATGACTTAAGTTTATCAAAATAAAGATGGATTGCAACAAAAACCAAACAACTTATATAGCCTACTGCTTGTGAGTTTGTTACACCATGCCAATATTATGAAGCTGCAGACTCGGAGCCTGCATCTACAGTCCCCCACCGAGAGTCCCGCATTCTCAGACCCCTCGTTTTTCGAACACAGTGCCTCCTGCTGTATTTTTTATTCAAATTCCATTTTTTCTTTCAGTTCAACCTATAATGGTCTAATTAACATTACCATGCTAACATTACAAAATCTGTTTTTTGATATTTTGAATGCGAAGCAAAACAAATCAGAATAGACAAAACACCAATAATAAACAATTCTGTACTTTATTTAATGATCACCTAAAAATCATCTTGCTGTAAAGAAAAAAGGAAGAAAAAACTGTGTTCGTGACTTTACTTTTCGTCTTCAATTGCATTAAAAAAACTAATTTATAAGTCGCTTTGCATAATCATAAAATGATATGTTGCTCGGTTCGGCAGGGGCGACTCCATCGATGTATGGTGTACCCTGGAATAGCCTACAACAGTATAGGCCCGATAGCACATGTCTTATGATGTTTTAAAAAAAAGACAAAAAAAAAAGAAAAAAGATGTTTGCAAATGTTACCTTCATGTTGCACTGCTCTGTTGAAGTGTCCCTTGAGATGTTTTTGAACTTTGGACAACTTTGTGGGTTTGAAATATATGGGGGCACAAAATGGGCAGTGAAAATCACTGCAGCATTTATGACATAAAAAGTCCAAGGTTAAAGGCTAACATTAGCTATCAAAATATTTTCGGGGGAAGAGGGCGAAAAAACATACATCAACGGCTCAAATCTTGTTACAAACTATCTTTACAAATATTAAATGGACTATTCATATGTTGTATCGATGAGCTAAATTAGTTAATAATATCAATAAATCAAACGAGTAGGCTACTACGATTCGCTAAATAAAATTGAAGATAGCCTACTCACGTTTTGGCTTAAGTTCTTCACATGTTCTTCACATGTTTATCCGATACAATTTGATAGGAGGCGCTGTCTCGAAAAACGAGGGGTCTGAGAATGCGGGACTCTGGGTGCAGGGGGACTGTAGATGCAGGTCTCCGAGTCTGCAGCTTCATACTACTCTGCCCATAGACATCTATATGTAATCTAAGGCCGTTTCTCAATATGGGTTCTTGTCTGTACTTGTGTTCTTGTGGACTTGTGAAACGTCATCAGTCGCTGCCCAAGTACAGACTCAATACACAAGTTTGCATTTTGGCAAGAACGGTTAAAAATCCCGGAAGTGTTCTTGACACACCCATTTTACCGAGGATGCATCAGTTGGTAACTTGTGTGAACTTGACGGCAGAAATATCCCAGCATTCACTTCGGCATTCAAGGAAGGAGCGGGGAGCAGAAAGGCAGAACAACAGTAAGTCGTTTTTCTACAATTTCGTATGCTATTTCATCACTAAATTCACTTCTGAGAGCATTTGATGCGAGAAATCTACTGTGTAGATATCAAATATTGCCATTTTTACGAAAATTTATGGCGAATCGAAAATATGCTCAAACATTTTCGGTAGTGAAGAATCTCCATATGCGCACGCGGGTGTAGCTAGCGAGCCAACCGGCCAGTTATGCTAAAAACCTGGCTGTTATCATCGATAATTCTTGTTATGTTTGGGTACTGAAGACGGCGCTGTGCGGGGGTATTGCGCAATACCAGCAAGAACACATCGCCTCAAACTGTCAGCAGCGTTCTGTGCTCGTCACCTTGTAAGTTCATTCTTCCAAGAACAACTAGCAAGAGCGTTCTCCCCAAGAACACAAGTCCGTTCTTTGCATTCTTGGTTTTGAGAAACGGCTGGCCGTTTCTCAATATGGGTTCTTGTCTGTACTTGTGTTCTTGTGGACTTGTGAAACGTCATCAGTCGCTGCCCAAGTACTGTCTCAATACACAAGTTTGCATTTTGGCAAGAACGGTTAAAAACCCCGGAAGTGTTCTTGACACGCCCATTTTACCGAGGATGCATCGGTTGGTAACTTGTGTGAACTTGATGGCAGAAATATCCCAGCATTCATTTCGGCATTCAAGGAAGAAGCGGGGAGCAGACAGGCAGAACAACAGTAAGTCGTTTTTCTACAATTTCGTATGTTATTTGATCACTAAATTCACTTCTGAGAACATTTGATGCGAGAAATCTACTGTGTAGATTTCAAATATTGCCATTTTTACGAAAATTTATGGCGAATCGAAAATATGCTCAAACATTTTCGGTAGTGAAGAATCTCCATAAGCGCACGCGGGTGTAGAAAGCGAGCCAACCGGGCAGTCATGCTAAAAACCTGGCTGTTATCATCAATAATTCTTGTTATGTTTGGGTACTGATGACGGCGCTGTGTGGGGGTATAGCGCAATACCAGCAAGAACACATCGCCTCAAACTGTCTGCAGCGTTCTGTGTGCTCGTCACCTTGTAAGTGCATTCTTCCAAGAACAACTAGCAAGAGCGTTCTCCCCAAGAACACAAGTCCGTTCTTTGCATTCTTGGTTTTGAGAAACGGCCTTGGTAACTTGTGTGAACTTGACGGCAGAAATATCCCAGCATTCACTTCGGCATTCAAGGAAGGAGCGGGGAGCAGAAAGGCAGAACAACAGTAAGTCGTTTTTCTACAATTTCGTATGCTATTTCATCACTAAATTCACTTCTGAGAGCATTTGATGCGAGAAATCTACTGTGTAGATATCAAATATTGCCATTTTTACGAAAATTTATGGCGAATCGAAAATATGCTCAAACATTTTCGGTAGTGAAGAATCTCCATACGCGCACGCGGGTGTAGCTAGCGAGCCAACCGGCCAGTTATGCTAAAAACCTGGCTGTTATCATCGATAATTCTTGTTATGTTTGGGTACTGAAGACGGCGCTGTGCGGGGGTATTGCGCAATACCAGCAAGAACACATCGCCTCAAACTGTCAGCAGCGTTCTGTGCTCGTCACCTTGTAAGTTCATTCTTCCAAGAACAACTAGCAAGAGCGTTCTCCCCAAGAACACAAGTCCGTTCTTTGCATTCTTGGTTTTGAGAAACGGCTATCCTCTGCCATCCTGACTCCATGTGCAATGTCAAAAGACTGTATGCCATTGCAACAGCGCCCCCCTCCTGTCAGGGGTGGCATATCCTTTTAAATGTTATTTCCCCTCAAGCATATAGAGGGCACAATCTCACAGAAATAAACAACATTAACAATATTATAACCAAAATATTTAGAAATTAACACATTTGTAAAACTAAAATAGTAAGTATGAATCCTACAATGAAGGTGAGTAATTAGAGTTTTCATATTCGGGTGAAATATCGCTTTAACCGTCATCATGCTCTTTAGACTAGATTCCTTGTCATTTTTTTTATTTACTGTAGGAAAATAACACAGGCAAGTTTATCAATTAAGTCTGAAGTCTAAGCTAAGAAAAGCTGCATAGCCGGTAAATCTTTGTTTTGTAAGGATTGTATTGCAAATGCACGTTGAGAGGTGCAATAAATGCATTTGATAAAACTATTATAAAAAATAAGTGATAAACAAGATTCAGCGGGTCAAGCAAAGGTCATCTCTTTTTTTCTTCTTTAACTGTTATAGCTGTAATAGGTGTTTAAATGAAGATGGATCTCATTCTCATTTAAAGCTCTTAATTAAAACAAACCTGATTTGAAACAATCAGCTTTAAGACATAAGCATACTAGATGCAGTGTAAAATACAAAGAGAGAAGCTGATCTACAATAAATCCACAGAGTCCAAAGCAGTACCTGGTGAAATGTTAAAGCTGTATTTACTGGAGGTTGGATTTGCAGTTTTGTACCCTAGCAGGTCATAACCAGGGCAGTGGGTCTAAAGAGAGCTATATTCTTTACATCTCTACAAAGATTCACAACAGACTTTCTTCATTCTGTTTTTTTTTCTGCTTAGGTGTATTATGAAGCTCTGACTCTGCCGATAACATCAATAAAATAACCAGGCTGTGACCTGATTTTATATTGAACGTGGTAGACGACAGATATAAGGCATGATTGACCTGAGATTCAACTCGAGCGTCTGTGAACTTAAACAACTCTGAGCTGTGCCTGAACCTCTCTCAAAACCAGATGGAGAGCTGCTTCCATTTCACAAGTCCCAAGAAGCAGCCTCCCAAATCTGTAGTCTCCCAAACAAATGATAAGATATGTCACCACCATTTCAGCCGTCATGGGAGGTCATTGCCATCTAAACTGTACTGAAACGCACACAAAGTCTTGGGTCATTTTGAGGTTAGCTAGTATAATGCCTGAATTAAGCTTCCGCCTACATACCAGGCTGAAGCCTGTAAAACTGCCAGGCTTGTCACTTTTATTGGTTTGTAAACAAATAGCATATTGTATTGGGAGGACTATGGAAAAATGCTATAAAGGCCTGTTCACCAAATATAAAGATAATAACTAACGATAAGTATATTAGTATCCACACCAATGCACAATAACGTTCTGTTTATTATAAGCCCTCCCCGCGCTGCAGTTATGTTGTCTGCTGCTTTAAAGGCTTGAGTGAGATGGATTCTGATTGGCTGTCAGTATTTTTATTATTTATCTACTGACAAAAATTGATCTGAAAGAGAATCCAATGATATTGTTCCTCTTGTCGTTATTGTTATGTTTGTGGTTATATCTTTGCTATTCTAATACATTTAGAATGGGTTTTAAAACTAAATCTTCATTGTTATTGTTATGATCCTTGTTGTGAACGGGCCTTAAAGGCACAATATGTAAGTTTTCACCGCCAGAGGTCTCATTTTCAAAACAAAAACAAAGGCGAAGCTGGATGACGCTATGAAGGAGAGTGGAACGATGGGAGAAGTCAATTTTCACCATCCATAGATGTATGGAATTCACGAATCATGTTCACAGATGAGGTGATGAATTCGTTTTTGTATTACCTGTATATTTGATCACAGTATTTTATGTCATCATAATGAATTAGCTGCAAGGAACGTGACATGTAATGCTGTATTAGCCTGTTATTGATATATGACTATTTGACAAATGATTTGGTGGGTTAATGCTGCACAGTTTTACGTGTTTAAAACAATGGTACTAAAAGTAAATTTGAACGAACCCACAGTCTTTGCAAGTAATGGCTGAATATTTTAAACACATACTGTATGTTTAATTTCACTGCCATAGACTTGGTCGCCAAATTTGATAAAAAAGCGTTACTGAAGTACAAACAAAGTGCAGTGTAACTGTATGAGTACAATAAATAATGTATATTTTTGCTTAACTGTTTTAATTAAAACACATGCGAGAGCAGAGTTTCTGTCAAGTCCAAGTTTGTAGCGAAGCTCTCTCCATCTCGAAAATGGCAAATTCGATCCTTGTTTTATTTTTACGTATGGTGGCCTCTAATGAGGCACCTATATATATATATCTATGGTTTCTATAAGCGGAAATAGCGGAAATGTGTCATTGATAGACGACAATGACACAGGACGAGCCATTATTAAAAACTGGAATTTCTCTGGATTTAAAAATCATTGGGAACTTTTGGGATAATGTAAGTACACAACCGCATGAAATATATCACACTGTACAAGTGTTTTTTTGGATATTTTATTACACAAATCTTACATATTGTGCCTTTAATACAATGTGGTGTAGAACTTAACATAAGTAGCTCAGCTATGCCCCATCAAGTACCAAACACGAAAATCCTCACTTCCAAGAATTTATTAAGAATTATATGGTCCAACCAATATAATTATCTTTTGCATACAAATGAAGTATTGTACAAGGGGCCTTTTACAGAAGTAAAACAGGAGGTGGTGTCAACGCCATACATTTGAGTTTAGGCTAACCCTTAAATGCATCGAAACGCAACTTCATTACCCTCCTGTTTATTAATTTGTTAAAGTTAGACATCAGCCATATTCCTCAATCTATTCATTATAATCAATCTAACAAGGAAAATAAAATAATGTCTGTTTTCTAAGTTTTTGTAAAAAGTGTAGGGTCGCTTGTGACCCGAGGGATGTAAGAATGTATGTTTTTTTTCAAGGTGGCAATGTCTGATACAAAATAATGATGTGATGTTTCACTCATGATTACCACTGGCATAAAACAAGAATTACCAGCAAATCTTGAAATGACACAGCGATTTATCGCGGGTATTTTATCGCAATCAAATATTAATGTCACTGATGATGCATCTGGTCAAGAAGCTGCTAGAGATCAAAATTTTGATTTTGAAGATGTTGAAAATTATAGTTTTGAGAATATGGTTGAGATCGTGAATGAGTCAGATGCTGAATGTACTTGGGAAATGAGCTCTGATGAGGACAGTCTGCTCAAATTGAACCCTTTGAAGATTGAAAAGGTAACGAAATTTGCTTTATTTTATTCTTTTGTAATTGTTATGAAAATATCAGCACAGTTTTATACTGGGCTATTGCAGCAGTTAGAGATCATCCATTTTGGAAATAGATCCGGTTCAATAAAGACCCGAATATGTAATAATGATTGGCAGAACATTCATGCATTTAAGGGTTAACTTTTAACCCTGTAGTCCTTTTTTTACTTTACGAGCAAAAAATAGCGTTTTTAATTTTGTCAATTCAAATACATTTGACAAATCAATTAAATTAAGTTTAGTTTACTAAAAGCAAAAAATATATTTTACAGTGTTAAAGCCTGATACTCATGATATAATACTCAACTAATTTTGTCAAGCCTTACATGTTAATAATATTGAGATTTTTTTTTTATTCGTTGTCATCTTGGACTCTAAATGACAGCCAATTAATTCTGAAAAAAACTTTTCCTAACTCTCCCGTGGATCTCTTCAATGGTTGGTTTGAATGCAAATTGCAAAATCACAATAGGTCATGCATTGTTATTGTGATATTTGCTGAGCCATCATGATTTCAGGTTACATGTGTGAGTAGGGAACGGAGACGTTACGTCATGACGAAGAATGGGGTTTCGCTTAGAAAGCCTATCAACAAGAGTATTACAAAACGAGCCAATGGCAAGGAAATGCCATGGGTCTGCGGAATTTGCAAAGTGTAACTCCGCCCCGCCTCGTGATATATAAGGAAGTACGCTGGCAGCATGCAGTTATGTTACCTGCTGAGGAGCCGAAACTGAACTCAGGCTGTTCCAGCGGTACAGCGAAAGTGGCAGGGAGACGTAACGTCTCCGTTCCCTACTCAGGGAATGAGGGTTACATACGTAAAGACGTTCCCTTTTGTAGTCACTACGAGTTACATTGTGACGACGAATGGGGTTCCCAGTAGGGATGTGACGGTGAGAATATTTTCCCACCGGTTAATCGACATGTGACAACAGTGGTAATACCGGTATCAACGGTGGGGGCTTTTAAATCGCTAATTTAAAGGCAAGCGTAAAGTGAGCGCGTTTGCGCAGGCATGCATAATGATGCGGTCGTGCGGAGCAGCACTGTTTGTTATTGTGCACTGACTTGGTGCTAATTTGAAAACGAAACAATTTTTTTTTTACATCGCTTATAAAAAGCTGGTGCGGCAGTGTGCATCTCACTTTCACTTTATAATTTAGTGTCAATTCATCCTTTTCAGGAATGAAGTTAACGAACAACCTCGATTCATCAGGAAACGCCATAGGTCGCTGAATTTCACTGCGCTTCATGAAGAGTTTTTCTTTTGCGTGAAGAAGCCATTCGTCGGAGATGTGTTAGTTAAAAGATAGCGGAGTGCATTCATGATTATTAGGCTACCGGTATAATAATCCTCCTGGCGACGGGTCTAAGTGAGTAATTTACTCTCTTACCTTTGTTCTTTGATTAACATTAATGACACTTTAAGACCAGCCGCTGCTTTTAAGACTGCTTTCATGAGGACACTCGACAAAACTGACATTTTGGCATAATTTGTGTGTGTTATGGTTTGTTCAAGCCCGAAAGAGAACTCGATACTGATGTGCATCTTTTCTGTGGGTCGTGTGTGTGTGTGTGTGTGTGTGTAATAGGCAGGACTTAACGGATACTGCGTAAATATTTTTTTTGCGGTGTCGTGGTGGGCAAGTGATGAAACCGGTGTTGCGAATGTCGTGTAACACCGGTAACACAGACTATCGTAGCAAGCCTAGTTCCCAGTCTAATCACGCCACCTCGGCTGTCTTCCAGTGCCCTGCGTAAGTCTGAGCTCCCTATCGTGAGACTAGCACGGACGAAGGACTCCTACTTAACACAGGAATACCAAGGTACAATGGGAAGCATATACCAGAGGAGATATGCAACACAATGCCTACCCAAAGGGAGGACTCAGGAATTCACATATGGCCCGAGAGGGGGTAACATATGGATAAACACTGGAATATCCAGCCCGTAGGGTGGAATCTTTCAACTCCAGGGGTGGCAAGGTGGCTTGCCAAGGGAAAGACACATGCTCAGAGAGGCTTACAGTGGATATACACACGTGGGGGTCGCCCAGGGGCGAACCATGCACATGGAGGCACCTAGCCAACGTGAAAGCTGCCGCATGCATAGACTCTGGCGTTGACGTCAGCAGTGCTGGAGGAACTCAGGGCTTCTCGGGAAACTCACCTGAGGTACACCCTCGTGTAATATCACACATATCCAGTCCGAGGAGTGGAATGGCGAGCAAGTGATGACACCTGTTACCGGCCACTGGGGGCGAGTACATGAAAGGACACTGGCTCCACTCAGAGATTGTAGAATCTTGCGAATGTGTTGAGTGTCGCCCAGCCTGCAGCTCTGCAAATGCCTGTTAGCGAGGTGCAATGCGCTAGAGCCCAAGAGGAAGCCACACTCCGAGTGGAGTGGGCCTTCACACCAAAGGGGCATGGTCGACCTTGCTGCGGGTATGCCAAAGCAATGGTGTCCACTATCCAGTGAGACAGCCTTTGCTTGGAGAGAGCCTTTATCTTCAGCTTCCCACCATAACAAAGAGCTGGTCTGAGGTCCTGAAACACTGCGTTCTGTTTACGTAAGCATGGAGGGCACGTACTGGACAGAGCAGTGCCAAGGCTGGGTCTGCCTCCTCCAGGGGCAGCCCTTGCAGGTACACCGCCTGGTCTCGAAAGGGAGTGGTGGGAACTTTGGGCACGTTTTCAGGCCGGGGCCTCAGGATCACGTGAGAGTTAGCTGGCCCGAATTCCAGCCAAGCTTTGTCAACCGAAACTGCCTGCAGGTCCCCTACCCTCTTGATGGAGGCCAATGCAACCAGGAGCGCTGTCTTCATAGACAGGATCTTAAGCTCGACTGTTTGCAAAGGGTCAAAGGAAGCTCTTTGCAGGGCAGATAAGACCACTGCGAGGTCCCAAGAGGGTAAGAGGGTAGAGCGTAGAGGATTTAATCTCCTGGCTCCCCTCAGGAACCTAATGACCAGGTCATGCTTCCCCAAGGACTTACCGTCATCTGCGTCATGATGTGCTGCGATAGCAGAAACATACACTTTCAGGGTGGAGGGAGACAGCCTTAGCTCCATCCCTTGTTGCAGGAAGGAAAGCACGACACTGATCAGGCATTTTCTGGGGTCTTCTTAGCGAGAAGAGCACCAGGTGACAAAGAGGTTCCAGTTCAATGCATAGGCAAGTCGAGTGAACAGTGCTCTAGCGCAGGGGTTTTCAAACTTTTTGTGTGTGTTGACCACTATTTGTAATCAAGAATTTTCGCGGACCACCTCATAATACACATAATAAAATATGTCTACACACAGTCCTACCTGAGTTAATCCGCACCTCTAAATAGGCTTACTAGCACTAAAACTATAACTGGTCATCACATCAGTACAACAGGCTTGTTAAAAGAAAGTTTCCTGCACACAACGGCTGCCACATATTTAATTTATTTATTTACTCAAATAAATACACATTACACATTACCCCGAGGGCATAATCAGGTTCATTTGAACAACGGGCTTATTTCCATAGCAATGGAGTTTGAAATCCATACAGTAATAAGAACACTTGGATATAGCCTAGTCAACATTTCAAAACCTTTAGCGATTTTAGGGGATTATTAATCTTCAGAGTTTTACAAGACCTCAAAAAGTAGGCTTGAGTTTGTCCACTTAACAGCACATCCGCAAAACATTTCAGAAACGTGAGATCAAGAAACTAACTGGAAATTAAAATAATAACAGGCCTTATTCATTCCATTTATAAACATTTATTTACCTCTGCCGCTGCCTCTTTTTTCTTCAGAGGACCTGTTGCTATCCACCGATCCATGTTGTGGTTCTAACGTCACTGAACTTGAACGTCACGGCCGAGCGCCACTAGCCTATTTTAGTAATCACACAATAACTTGACAATTTAATTTAAATTTTATATCAATATAGGCCTACATATTCTTTTTACTTTTTATTTTTTTATGGGAATTTCCTGGTAAAATGAAATAAAAATATTTCATTATTATTTAATATTTTATTTTGCCTTTCCACGGATCACCTTCAGTACCCTCACGGACCACATTTCGGGAATTGCTGCTCTAGCGGAAGTGATGGTAGCCATCACCGTTGTCTGTCAGGACTAATACGTGTTGACTCTTGAGCAACGCCCGGAAGCGGTGCAGAGAGAACTGTACTGCCAGCAACTGGCAATTGACATGCTAAAGGCGCTGGGGTCCTGTCCAGGAGCCCGTGGCAGCATGTCGCTGGCACATGGCATCCCAGCCTGTGGTGGAGGCATCTGTTGAGACAACAACATGCCTGGAAACTCGTTCTAAGGGTATTCGGGCCTGTAGAAAGGAGAGGTTCGACCACGGGGTGAAGATCTGGAGCATGCCTGGTTGCCATGCCCATCCCGGAGCACCGGATCCCTGTGTTCGCAAACCTGGTCTTGAGAGTGAGCTAGGAGCAGCCAGTCATCGAGATAGATCAGGATGCGAACCCCATGTTGCTGGAGTGGCACAAGGGCTGCCTCGACGACTTTCGTGAAGACGTGAGGGGACAGGGCTAACCCGAATGGGAGAATCGTGTACTGGTATGTCTACGCCTCAAAAGCAAACCAACGAAACGGTTTGTGTCGAGGAATGGAGACATGAGAGTACGCGCCCTTCAGGTCGATCGCTGCAAACCAATTCAACGGACGAACACATTCGAAAATGTGTTAAGCTGTCAACATCTTGAACGGAAGCCTGTGAAGGGTTCGGTACAAGACACGCAGGTCCAGGATTGGCCGTATCCCACCGCTCTTCTTGGGTACAATGAAGTAGCATGATCTTGCATGATGCTTGAATCAGCCCTAACCTCGTGCATGTCAGTGAGCGCCCTGGCCTGGAAGACCTAAAGGATGACCATAGCATGCAGTGAGGCGGTAGCCTGCCCCGCAGCTCTATAGGCCTTTCCCACCAGAGTAGACAAAGACCTACAGGCATTGGAGGGGTGCTTAGGGTCATCATGCCAGGTGGAGGCGCTGTGGGGACACAGATGTGTTGCCACAGAACACTCCAAGGGGGGAACCACAGTGTACCCTTTGGCCACGGCCTCTGCAAGGGCAGAGAGGTGGAAGAGGCAGCTGAGCAGTCGCGAAAAGTCAAAGGAGATTCCCATGATCTCATGACCTCTTCATGCAAGTCCGGGAAGAAAGGAATTGAGAGCGGGTGCTGACTGGTGTCAGCACGCGCCGCCCCCAAAAACCAATCACGCCCTGAGCGCTCGGGACATGGCAGAAGGTTCCACTGTGCAATGTGAAAGAGGCGTGTGTGGACCGAGGAGAATTTGTCGGGTTGTTCCACAACAGCTGCCTCGGGTCACCCTGGCCACCAGCCAAAGTATTCCCTCTCGTGGAGAAAATAGATTGGGGTGTGGATGAGGGAACTCTCGCTCTTGTGAGGTCATTGAGTCTCGACCGCAACATTGCGATGGTCATGTTCCCGCAATGAGAACATGAGGTCTGGGCGTGATCTAAGCCCAAACACGCCAATCAGCGTTCATCCCATCAGCAGAATCAATCTGACGACCGTACCCAGAAATACACGGGCTAAACATCTTTAAAAATACATCCCACATGCAACCTCTTTTTGTGAGAGGAAAGCTCGCAGCAGTGCTGAAATGCCCAGGGAGAAACACACAAGCTGTTGCAAACCACTGCACAGATCAGCAGGCAGGAATGTGAAACTCGATGGAACACACCGTCACACCAACACCGACTGGAAGCTAGTCGTCTAGAAGAAAAGGCTGCAGGAATGAAGAGGACCTCTTGGGTCCGAAGCGGAAACATAGCTGCATGCTGCCAGCGTACTTCCTTATATACCCACAAGGTGGAGCGGAGTTACGCTATGCAAATTCCGCAGACCCATGGCATTTCCTTGCCATTGGCTTGTTTTGTAATACTCGAAGTTGATAGTCTTTCTAAGCGAAACCCCATTTGTTGTCACGACGTAACTCGTAGTGACTACGATAGGGAACAACAGTAACGTAATCAAGTTTTAATTATATTCATTCATTTATTTATTTTTTTAAATAGCAAGCTGCTTCTAATGTTTCCCAATGGGATTGTTTATGCGAGCAGTTACTCAGGTTTACCTCTCCTGTCTATTTGATTTACTGAAGTCCTCTATCTTCTTTCCTCCACTTTAATCATTCCCCCCGAATTATGTAAACATGATTCGAAGGAACCATCACTGAAATGATAATCAATAAATGCACAATAACAGTACTGAGAGTTAAGTATAGTGTATTTGTTTTCTCAACAAGAGTACTCTTATCTGGCATCCCGTAAATATGATCACAGTGAATTTGAAAGTGGGAGGTCTTAGCAAGGGCAGTGTAAGTTCAGCGGCCGTCACTTCAAGTTTAGTTCTGCAATGACCGCAGTTTCACATCTGCCCTTAAGACCTCAGACTGCCTGGTTAACACATCTGCCAAATATTTAACACAAAATAAATGGCTTTGAAGGCCACAATAATGAAAATGATTTATTATTTATCTGGTTTATACTAAACAAGATGGGAGTGGACGGATAATCTTGTACAAATAAGGAAACAGAAGACAGTGAATGTGATCACAAACTTGTATTTATTTATTTATTTATTTATTAAATAAAGGATCTCCATTTTGTTGCATCAGTACACTGTTGGTGATTTTTCTTGCATTAGTATTTTAACTATTGCACTTAATAGATATGCGTATGAAAAATGCCCACTTAACAAAAAGTTATCACAGCCAAAAGCCTGTACTACTGGACATACAGCACCTTTAAAACTTTTCTAGGTGCAATGACAAATGATCAGTTCTTATCTTAGTTGAACAACGGAAAAAAAAACTGGCCTGTAAATAGCTATTACCGATGCCTTGAGAGATGTATTGGTTCCTTCAGTTGTTACCATCTGTACATATGTTAGACCATTTTTAGACGTTATGATTACTTTATTTCAGTTGTACCTTCATTACCTCTCCCAGGTTGTCTACTGAACCAGTATCAATCTTACACAGAACCACTGTTTAGGCAGACTTCTTGTGTTCAAATTTGCTGATCTCTACTTTATTTGAATAATGTTATTATTGTGCTTGAGTATTGATTCTGCACCAATGGCATTGCTCACTTTTGTATTACAAGTTAAAAGGAAGAAGGAGAAAGAATTATGTGATATTAATGCTTGTAAGATTCATGAAAATGTATGAAAAAAATACAGTGTTTATCATTGTGGACAAAAATAATAATCTTGAAGTGTTTCTCTTTGAGATGGCATCAGATGGCATCATCTATGTTAAATAATACTTACAGCCAAATGTTGTGGAGAAAGATATTCTGATTTCATGTGCTAGATTGAACAAATGGGTCTAATGATTTTAAAAGGAAGAGGATCTGGAAGAATCTGGGAATAATATTCAGGTTTATCAGATGACCTGATTATGACAGAGAATCTCTATTACAGGCCACTGCTAATTACGGTCACTTCTTCCTTTCACGGTCGCAGAAATCTTTTGGGTGCTTAGGAGAAAGGCTGGGAGGCTAAAAGGCTGGACCAATGCATGTGAGAACAGCAAGTGGTATTGTTAGGATAATCAGCTCCTGTCTCTAATCAAAAGGCTCACGTTTCACAGACAAAATCAGCTCAAAGTGGACTTCGAAACATTTTCAAGCAGAGGGGGGAAAACATATGGTTCTGGATAAGCCTTTTCACATGTCTGAAACTATTGAGGTCACAGACCTAGACGTTTGTGGAAAAAGTGTAAATGTACTATATAATGGCCACAAAATATATGGGTCTAATTTAATTTGAGATAACAAAGTCTCATTTTGGAGTTGGTTGTTTTTTGTTTGCTTATCCTACATGTGAATTTACAGTCACACAGTTGAATAAATAAGCATATTTAATTACAGTGCAGATTTCCCATCTGATTATTTAAAATGCTGATTGCAAGCAGTTTAAACAAATATAAAAAGTAAATTTATTGTCAAACAATTTCTATTCATATATATATATATATATATATATATATATATATATATATATATATATATATATATATACTGTATATATATATATATATATATATATATATATATATATAGCCTATATAGTAGGTCATCTTGATCAACATATTAAAATATTGTGTTTTATAGCATTATTCATATAAAACACAATATTTTAATATAGTGATCAAGATTTCCTACTATTTGATAGCTATTAAATACATTTTATTAATGAAAGTTAGGCAAGTGTTACCAATAATCTTACTGTTTATGTCCAAAAAAACAACACAACATTAAGTAATCCAGTGTTGAAGTATTAAAGTTGTTTATTGGGGAATGTAACTTCCAGCCAATCAGAATGTTGGGAACCTCCTCGGTCCAAAAGCGCATGCCATATAAATTCTCAATCGACTGTGAGGTCTTCACTGTCATAAAAACACTAAAATGCTAGACTCGCTGACATTTCTATTTGAGAAATTCTTTATTTTCTCAAATTTTAATCTTTTTAAAAGTATATGGCAGGGGACGGAGGAGTGTGCTGTGAGATGTCCAATGCTCAGGAGAGGAGATCTATTGGAAGTGCAGCGCACTCTCTTTATTCATTACGGCATTTATCTGGGCGAGAACAGAGTGGCGCACCTGATGCCTGACATCATGCCCATATTAACTAACGACAAACAGGTCATTAAACCCGTTGTCACCAACAAAAGACTCATTTTAGGCTGCATTTACAGAAACGCGAGTATACGGGTCGATTCGGTTGAAGATTTCGCGTATGGAGCTCAGATTCTTGTGAATGATATGGATATGAAAATGAAGTGTCAAGCACTGGCGAGCGAAGACGTCGCGAGAAGAGCAGAGAAACTGGTCGGCGACATTCCGTATAGTTTGTTATGGAATAATTGTGAACATTTCGTGACGTATTGCAGGTACGGTACACCTGTGAGCCAGCAGACAGAGAGGGTGAGTTATCTTTAATACAGAACGTATAAAATACAGCTTAGAACATACCTTAGTCTGTTGTACTTAATAATTAAAATGGTATATTTAATATTAATATTAATTAGTAGGCAAATGTCAATATTGGATAAAAAATGATAAAATATTAATAAAATGATGATGATGATGATTTGGATTTGGACAAAGTCTGTTAATGATATCTTTAATGTATTTTCTTGAACAGTTCTGTGACTGTCTAAAAAACATCATTCGGGACCAGAGAAGTGTGGCCTTAGTCGTTGGGATGGGAGTGACATACATCCTTTGCTTTGGCATGGCACCTTCAACTACATTACCCACAATCCTTATTCCCTTCATTCTGTGGATGGCTGGCTGAGAGACAATTTCAATCGACAACAACACAGTCCAGTCTTAAAGGGGACAAAACACAACAATGCAATGCATCAGTGCAGAAGTGGAATATGTGTATGCAAAGTCTGATTATGTAGTCAAGCAATGTTTTAGCATATAGTTTGCATTTTGTCTCTATATAGCCTACGTTAAATTGTAAGCTTCATCATTAAAGCAATTCATGAAAACATGCCATTAGCTCTAGCTTGCTGCATATTTTCCATTTTAAATCATAAACTTAAAATTGGTAAAGCCAATATTGTTGTAGCTTAAAGTTACAGATTTAATGTGCTAAAAGTGCCTTTAAAACATACATTGTAGTTTTTTTTATCATTATTGTTATGCTTGATTGTGAATTTTGTACAGTTATAATATATATTTAATACCTTAAGTTCCTGAACAAGAACCAGAAGAAGAACATTTAGACATGATGAATGCTAGTAGATGTGTAAATAGTATTTCTGGGTTGCTGTAAACAGTTGATTTGATTTATTACCATATTTTTTTTATCAAAATAAAGCCAAAATGTTTGAATTCCAAACATTCTCAATGTTTGACCTGTGGTTGAAACTGTGGAATTTGCAAAGGTTCTATAATCTGAGCTGTGCACCTGTTTTACCATCATTTAGTGTTTTTAGGCCAGGTCAATGTTCTTTTTTTTTTTTTTTTAAGAAATAAAGTATATTTCCAACTTTTATAGCAAAGTTCTTCTTGACATTAAATCATACACAATAAAAATGAGAAACATTTTAATTATTGAATTATGTCACTTTAGGATGGATGTGGGTATGATTTAATTGGCAATGTTCACAAAAAGTGTTCGAATTTTATTTAGAAAGTAGTAGTGTTTGGGTCTAATTCAGTGGTTCTCCACCCTGTTGTCCCACAATTAAAGACAATCTTAAGAGTGCCCTCTACATATTTTATCTGGTACTCCTGCTTTAATGATGAATAAGCTTCTTGTTTTCAAATATATTATTACCAGAAACAAGAAGTGGCTGTAGATTAAAACAAAAAAGTACTGTGATGTTTTTTGTTGTTACATACATTTCAAGAACTGTGCATTTTTAAAATCAGTTGTTGAGGGGACAATAAAAAAAGTAAATAAAAAATAAATTATATGCCCTCAACAATATGAAGTTATACATTTAACATGTTGTTTATATATAGCCTATGTATATATATATATATATATATATATATATATATATATATATATATATATATATATATATATACATTTAAAATGATTTAGATTAATTTTATATCGGCAAATAGCTCATCTTGTTTACAAAGGATTTTTACACCAACAGCACCCACCATTATCTGCTTTGGGCAGATTGATGACAAGAAACCAGTCTAGTACATGATACAGCTGGAAGAGTAAAAATGCTCAATTTAGCTTTTGATGCAATCGACCACAGTTTGAGTCTGCCTTTTCCTGATCCCATTCTTCTCCCTTTTCCCATTGCAAATTAATGCATTAAACTCAATTTATTACCTCACTAAAAACCGTGGCTCCCTTCCTGCACCTTCTAGGACACCTTTACTGCAGGCTGGTAAGGGGGATTTGTAAGGGTGGGCTTTGGGGATAGAGACAAGTAGGTCCCATTAAGGTAGCATCCACTTATAATTTTAATAAATATGACCGTACATAAAGGAAAGGCGACTGCAGCCTTCCCAAATGGCACCGTTGGATGTGCGTCTGGCAGAAATGCCTTGCAGATATTCATACCTGTGGTTACAATTTTTGTAATTGTACAAGTACAAATGTGCAAAGAAATGTTTTTTTTTAATTTATTTTTTAAACTAACTGTAAATAGCATCTAATGTCCCCTTGGAAGTTTTCTGAAGCCCCCTCAAAGTCAGAGTACAATCAAAGTTTCACTACTACCAATGAATACACTTACATCTCTAACACTCTTATATGAACAAAATATGTTGAGTGAATGATAGCATAGTTATAGTATAGAAAATAATGCCTCATAATAATAATGCCTCATATACCTCATAAATACTATAAGCATGTATAGCATTTCTTATTAAAATATTTGTTTGGTTTTGAGTTGTCATATCAGTACTTTTAATATTGAGGTTCTCAACTGCAAGGTCTTTCAACAGAAGTGCAAAGCCACACTTGTGAAAGACTCTCATTAGTAATGTTCATCCAGGCAGGCCTATCCCTGACCAGACTTTGTATATAAATGACAAACTGTCATGATACATTTGAATTTAATTCTTGATAGCATCCTCTTCCTCAGGGTGCATACATTCTTCTAAAATTGTTCTGTTCAACCTATTTCATCATAAGCATTATACAACCAGCACTCTGTGATAATCTCAATATTGACCAGGGACTTTTACCTTCTGGCAATTAAGACTGACTTATTCAGCAGGCCTATTAATATCTTTTCAGACACAATGGGGCTTATATAAAACTTGTGAAATCACCTTGTTGTAGTCAACATGTGATGCCCAAAAGCTGCTTAATTAAACAAACCACATCACTCCTCCCAGAGCAGATCAAATAAATTGAGTAGATGTGAAGTGAACAGCATCATTGTCCACTGCCTTCCACCATGATCGCTCTCAGATTGTTTAATTTGTTCTTCATCAGAACAAATTATTAGGAACACTGGACAATAGGAAACACACACCAGATAACTTTTCTACAGTTTTTGATTATTCGGACGTCTTGCAGGACATTCTCGTCGGAGGGGCAGAAGATGTGCTCTCCTAATTTAGAGGAACATTTCATAAACTGTAACCCTTTCTACTCGCCTCGGGAGTTTTCCTCTTTCATTCTCGTGAATGTAGGCTATACATCCCTCCAGACGCGTGCGTGAGCGCGACGCTACAACAGCTGGCTGAACAAATAGCTGAAACAGAACAAAGGTATCCTGACTCTCTTTTAAGAGTTTGATTGCACTGATTGGACTGTTTTTGAAGCTGCTACCAACGGATGAGCTCACAGATACTGTAACATCATATACAAGTATCTGTGAGGATACATGCATTCCTACCAGGAAATTCTTATCATTTAGTAATGATAAACCATGGTTTACTGGGAAACTCAAACACCTTCGTCATGCCAAAGAGGATGCTTATAGAAGTGGGGATAAAATCTTGTATAACCAGGCCAGAAACAGACTGACAAAAGAGATCAGAGTTGCTAAAAGAATCGACTCTGAAAAACTGAAAAACCAGTTTTCACCCAACGACCCATCATCAGTCTGGAATGGCCTGAGGAACATCACCAACTACAAGTCACCATCCCCCCGATCTGTGGACAATCAACACCTGGCTGATGATTTAAACTCATTTTATTGCAGGTTTGAAAAGCCCTCATTCACACCACACACCGGCTCTGACCTGCACTTCACGCATTCACCATCACCTCCTGCACTCCCATTACTTCCCCCTCCTGCCATCCAACCTGAGCTTAAGGTCTGTGTGGAGGACCTGAGCAGAGTCTTCAAAAAACAGAAGAATAGGAAAGCCTCAGGCCCAGACGGCATCTCATCTGCTTGTTTAAAAGCCTGTGCTGACCAACTGGCCCCGGTCTTCACGCAGATCTTCAATAGATCATTGGTGCAGTGTGAAGTTCCCTGCTGGTTCAAATGCTCCACTATCATTCATGTCCCCAAAAAACCCAAAATCACTGGACTTAATGACTATAGACCTGTCGCTCTCACGTCTGTGGTCATGAAGGCGTTTGAAAGACTGGTGTTGGCCCACCTGAAGGACATCACTGGACCCCAGCTGGATCCCTTTCAGTTTGCTTACAGAGCAAACAGGTCTGTGGATGATGCAGTCAACATGGGACTGCATTATATCCTGCAACATCTCGACAGACCAGGGACTTATGCAAGGATCCTCTTTGTGGACTTCAGTTCGGCCTTCAATACCATCATGCCTGGTCTTCTCACAGCCAAACTGACCCAGCTCTCCATACCATCCTCGATCTGTCAGTGGATCACCAGCTTCCTGACGGACTGGCAGGAGCGAGTGAGACTGGGGAAACTCACATCCAGGACTCTCACCACCAGCACGGGGCACCAAGGGTGCATTCTCTCCCCACTGCTCTTCTCCCTGTACACTAATGACTGCACTTCTAAAGACCCCACTGTCAAGCTCCTGAAATTTGCTGACGATAACACTGTCATCGGTCTCATCCAAAACGGTGACGAGTCTGCTTACAGACTGGAGGTTGAACAGCTCGCTGTCTGGTGCAGTTATAACAACATTGAGCTGAACACGCTCAAAACAGTGGAGATGATCGTGGACTTCAGGAGGAACAGCCCAGCACTCCCCCCACTCACCATCATGAACAGCACTGTGGAAGCAGTGGAGTCATTCAGGTTCCTGGGCACTTCCATCTCTCAGGACCTGAAGTGGGACAATCACATTCACTCCATTGTGAAAAAAGCCCAGCAGAGACTGTACTTCCTTTGCCAGCTGAGGAAGTTCAACTTGCCACAGGAGCTGCTGATTCAGTTCTACTCAGCCGTCATTGAGTCTGTCTTATGCACTTCCATTACTGTCTGGTTTGGTTCAGCTACCAAATCAGACATCAGGAGACTACAACGGACAGTCCTGACTGCGGAGAGGACCATTGGTGCCCCCTGCCAAACCTCCAGGACCTGTACTCTTCCAGAGTGAGGAAGAGAGCAGGTAAAATCATCACAGACTCCACTCACCCGGGACACCACCTGTTTGAACTGTTACCGTCAAGACGGAGACTTAGATCACTGGCCACAAGAACATCTCGGCACAGGAACAGTTTCTTCCCACAGGCCATTTCCCTTCTGAACAGTTAACACTCCTCCCAAGGCATATGCCTTAAGTGCAATACTCCCACTGTTTAGTGCAATACCCTACAACTCAGGTGATACTTATATGTAGATTTATTTATTTATAATATTCAAAACACTATAAATATGTTCATAATCTGTTAATCTGAAAATGTCTATTCTGACTAAACCCAACTGTGATACTTTTATTCTCATATATTTATATTTTTATTTTTTATTCTTATAATTTGTAGTATTATGTTTCTTGTTGTACTTGTATTTGTATATGTCCACTGGAAGCCTCAGTACCAAAACAAATTCCTTGTGTGTGCAAGCACACTTGGCAATAAAGCTCTTTCTGATTCTGATTCTGATCACCTCAACACTGGAGGATGAGTGTGAAGAAGACAGAGGGATGAAAACTTACGACATCTCCCTTCACAAGCACGTGACCTTTTGGTGGTGTCAAGGACTATTTTGAAACATTTTGGAATCTACTTAGGTGAAGGTCGCGTCGCTCATTTTATTCACTAAAGAAAAGTCCATTGCTGAGCATATGGTGACCAACAAAAGACTGATTTTTGTAGTTTTGGCCAAGGCAGCCAGTGTTCGTGTAGACCCTTTGGCTGATTTTGCATATGGTGCTCAGATTCAGGTTAATAGCACAGATAGTATGGTCAGTGTACAGCCACTGAATGGAGAGAAAGTGGCACAGAGAAGCTGATTGGATCTTTCTACTACAGCTTACTGTGGCACAACTGCAAACACTATGTCATGTATTGCCACTATGGTGTTGCATTTAGCTTCCAAACCTTCCAGGTAAGAAACAAACAAACAAACAAACAAACAAACAAACAAACAAACCAAAAAAAAAAACAGGGTGGAGGGTGATATATGTGGAATAAATACAAAAGTTTAGTGTTGGCAATATTTTTTAAGTCTCTTATGCTCACCAAGGCTGCAATTATTTGATAAAAAATACTGTAATATTGTGAAATATAATTACAATTTAAAATAGCTGTTTCCTATTTGAATATATTTGACATGTAATTTATTCCTGTGAGGGTAAAGCTGAATTTTCAGCGGCGATTAATTTAGTATTTAGTGCTACATGATACTTCAGAAATCATTCTAATATGCTAATTTGGTACTCAAAAAACATTTCTTTCACTTTAAGCGCCCCACTGCATTTATTTATTTGTCCATTTTTGTTTCCAAATTCCAAGCAGGATATCACAATATCCTCCTACACAAGTACTGATTATCTCTAATTTGAATATGTCAGTGAACTCTTATCCTCATGGTTTAGTCCCCATAAATAGAGCCGAGAAAAGACGTGCACATCTTGTGCATTTTGTAGTAACCTTAACCACATGTGCTATGAAAAGCTGCTGAATGCAACAAACACACAGGATAACTGTCAGAGCACAAAAGCCAATTTTGAGCCATAACAACAGTTATGAGTCTTGTATTTGGAGTCTGTCTTGCCAAACAGCTAAGGCTATGATTATGCTATGAATGAAAATTTGATTAAATTATTTACTTCATAAGGTAACATATGGACTAACAATGACAATAGTATTTAGAAATCTACTATTTTTTTCACATTTCAAGTTGTATAAATGAATATTAGATTAAAGTGTATAACTAGATTTTAATTTTAAAATAACTGTTATTTATAGACTAAATTCGATAGGCGTAAGTAACATAAAAATGTAATTAAATTTTGTTCATTGCTAGTTAATGATACTTCAGGCATTAACCAATGTTAACGAATTGAATCTTTTTGTAAAGTGTTACCAACAAATATTTTTTACACAACAACATTCAATAAAATAATGTAAAAGGAGCATGGTTCTTTTCTTATTAAATGTGATGAGCTTTTTTCATTTGCTTTTACATTTCCAATTGATTTTAAAATAATAAAAACCTAAATTCCAGTATACTCCTTTATATCTGAATAAATTCTGAAAAGGTGACAATGAAAAAGCCATTTTATTTAGCATTTTGAATAGCATCAAACAACAGTACCAACGCCATCTAGTGGACAGTTGTAATGCATTACCTTACACAGTGACAGAAAGAATCATCAGTTTGAAAAACCTTCAGCAAAGGTTTTTAATATACAACACAAACATCAAATTCCATTCTAATAATATCCTCTCTCCCTCTCTTTCAGTTCTGCAAAACTGTTAGGACAATTCTCTTGAGCAGGAAGAAGTCAGCTATAATCGGGGTCTTCATCATTTTATATCTAGGCACTATGGCACCTCTCACCACCCACCCTATTGTCATCATTCCCTTTACCATCTGGATGGCATTTTGAAGACACTCCGGGTGGAATTTGTCCTTCAATGTTGATCCAGAAATTGCCACAAAAGCATCAAAGCATTTACTCTGTCACCAACTGCCCTTCAATACACAGGCTATAAAATATCTTGGTATCTGGGACAATATGTGTCTGGTATGCAAACTATAGCCTAAATGTTACAAGAAGTGGTGATGATGGATTATTCAAATTAAAATTAAAATTTTGATTAAATTGTTGTATGTTATCACATGTCATAGGATATAGGTCCTTCGTCTGATGCTTATCATGAATGTGTATGATAATTATGATTATTAGTTTCATTTAACCATTTTAGCACTATTTTTGTAATAAATAAACCCTTATCATGAGAAAACAACACTATTTGCTATGTTTAATGTGCACCAAGATCGCATGACATCTGCCAATACCCACAGCAGAATTAAACCTTGTAATAAGTGAAAAAGAGAGGAAATCTGTTAGTGGGTATTACTGAAGGAAACAAAACATCAGAAAAAAATCCCAGAACCATACATGTAGTCGATTTAAATTAAAATATGTGAATGTTAATTATACATAAATGCATTAATACTTTATGAAAGCTTCCAGTATTTACCTCTCATCACATGCACTTTTTCAAATCATATGCAATTATCTTTATGAGCAATATAACAAATTCAGTATAATTTATGTCCAAATTTAAGCCAGTGCTATTTCATACTAATGCTATTCAGTAATTATGGGTTACAAAGAAACAGTAAGTAATATTTGGATGGTCCTGAGTGCCATGATGTAGTCAGAAAGAATTACTAATGGGGATAATTATGATGAATGGCAGTTATTGGAGAGATGCTGCATACAGTGTTTACAATAGCTAGAGTCCTACACTGAGCCTGGGGGAAATTACTTAAAGGAAATTCGTACTGAATCCACTTAAATAGGTTCTAATCAAGCTTGTTTGTTTGCAATTATAATAATGGCATCATTTAGTTATTATTAGATTAATTGAGCATACAGGTACTATTTCATATTTGAATTAATTTGGACGCATTACATGCAAGAAACAAATAATTTTTAAGTTGATGAAGTAAATTTGAGCATACATTTTTCAAAAGAAGTTTCTTTATTTACATTTGAGATAATTACTGAGAGAAATATCCTAAATTATATAATATATCTTGCAAATATCCTAAAGTATAAGGTCGTGAATCTGTCATATTGAAATAAACTGCAGATAAAAAGCTGCTCTGATCATAAAAACAATTACTCTAATAAGTTATAACTGTAGTCCCACTTTGACTATGACATATATATATATATATATATTTCTTTATATTTCATGGTGTTATATTTTTACCGTGAAGTAAAACAGCTAACAGCACTATAGATCACTGGATTAACATCAGAACAGAAGCAGCGCTTTAGGGAGCTGGTTATTTCTGTCTTTGTGTTCTCTGTAATGTTGTTGCACTGATGTCAATTTGCCTGGCTGGACATTTACCTCAGTCTCTAAAAGTGAATGGAAATCTATACCAATTAATTATACAGCCAATAAGAGACTAAAGCTGTCATTATTAGAAACCTATTGCACTGCGATTTAGGGGTGTTTAGCTGTATTACTGTACATATGCCATAGCAACCAAACTGCAATTACTGTTTCAACAACCTAGAATATGAGAAGAAAAAAAATAAGAAAACAAGTCACAAGACAGATTTCCTGTGGTATGGGCTCCTGAATGAGAAAAATCAGGGATAGGAAAGCTCTAGACAGTTGTTCGTACAATCACTAATAACATGCTGTGGATTTGAATGCTATGGGGTTTGATGTTAATGTTGTTCCAATAATATTAAAGAAAATAGATCACTAAGATTTTACCCAACTCTGCTTTTAAGGAAAATTATTCAAGGTATTTCATTATCCACAATCAAACATAGAAAGTTATACATTTTTTTAATGTTTCATATTTAATTTTATATGTTTCATAATGGATCCACCCAAAATTAAATATATTTCACATGTCTGAAAAGATTATTTTTTTAGGGCTCAACATTTTTAAGATTTAAATAGCACTCAAAGACTTTGTAAACGTAGGCCTAATCCATAAATCAAGCTGTAAAAGTCTTCTGAAGATACACTATTGTTTTATGATCTATTTAATTTAGGCTTTTATTAACATATAAACATTGATCAATGCAAATAAATATGACAAATATGGTAAAAGGACATTCATTAGTGTGTATTCAATAATATTAATTTGTGCTCCAAAGATGAAAGAAAGTCTGAGTTTTGAACAACATGACATGAGTGTAAATTATGAATTTGGGTGAAATATCCATTTAAGGTATGTTCTTGGTCTTACTGTGAACAATTTATTGGTGTGTGTGTTATTCCAAAGAGAGGGGAAAAAAACAAAATGATTCTTAAACCAAAAGTAATTTGCACTTCCTCTGGGTTGCAAATGGTAGTTCATGTTGACGTTATCCTTAATCAATATTCTTTACGAAACACAGCACAACTAATCTAGCTTCTCCTTAAAAGAGTAAATGACTTCAGAACAACCTTATGAAAAAAAAAATCAATGACAGCATCAAATTCAAATTTAGAAAATTAAGCAATTGTGGACAAGAATTGGAAAATGCTAAATCACTCAGATGTTCAATGCTGTGATATTTAACGTGAGCGAGACAAGAATGATTAACAGTTATAGTCTCAGTGCGGTTCCTAAAAGCTGCCCTGTGAAAGATTATAATTGCTGTTTCACTTCGAATCAAAACCTAATGGACTAAAATTCTGAGTTTCTTATGTCTCTGTTTCTTATGTGTAAAGTGGCTGGATGGTTACAACTATCACTGATTAAAACTTTTACTGTATAAGGTCCTTGTTATTACATTCATTACTAATAACATGATCACAAGATAACAACATCATCAGAACACAGCTGTACTCCATCAGATAAAAGCGTGTAATATAAGGGAATAATTCTAAAATACCATCTTTGTAAAAAAAAAATTAAAAAAAATACAGGCATGATGCCATCAACACCCGACAACAGACATAATCAGATCTTATGGCCTACAGCAAAAAAAAAAAAAAAAAAAAGAAGCAAATATTGCTAAGGGCATTATTCCGTTTATTCTGTTTAAATTGAATAGGTCTGGCAACAAAACATAATGTCTCCTTTTTTGATTGCTGACGTCATGTGTCCATCTCTACCTACCTGATGTGGATCAGGAAGACAGACATTTGTACTTTTGTTGATTACATTTTCTGACATTTAAAACCCTCTTTGAATGAAACCCTACCCATACCATCAGCAAAGCTCAGCTGACAATGGAAAAAAGCTGAGAAAACAATGTTAAAAAAAAGGATGTTGTGATGACACTATTCATGAGCTAATTAGCTCTATATTACTGCAGTTATTGGAATAAGAAAATAGATTTATTTTCTTGTCAGCATTTTTTTTTAAAAAACACTTTGTAATAACTTTCATTAACATTAGTAAAGATGATTAGCAAATAATGTATAGACTAGTGCTTCAAAGATTTAAATATCAAGATCCTTAGATTCATTCATTTTAAAAAGAAATATGAATTAACATAATTAAACATTCATAAGCTTCTTATCTGTTATAGTTGTAATTTTAAAGCAAACTGTGGCTCATTATGAAGTCTGATGTCAATCAACAATCTCGCGAGTACTGGTGGATTTGCGCACGTAGATCGTGCAGAGGCAGCCTTTAGACTCCCAGCAGACTCTCAGGGAAGCGGTCCCTTTCCCTTTCAATGTATCAAATTCGTTCGGACTCGTGTTACTGACACTTCTTGCGGTCTGTCATAGGGTTATGTATGTTAATGTTGGATTTGGTCTGTTTTTTTCTTCTTCTGGCAGATATACGTAGCCTACATGAGCTTATGTGGCATGCAACTTCACAACTTAAAGGTAAGAAACTTTCTAAATTAAGTGCACTTTTGCTCAACATATTTTGCTCAGATCACTTCAAGCTGTAACACTTTTAAGTTTATGCATGTTTTTTTTTTAAATCTATATGATTAAATGACCACGTAGTGACAGTGAATGAACACTTGGTGCAAACGTGCATTTAACACACACACACACACACACACGCAATTTTCTTTTTGTCAATGATAAATAGAAATTCAAACAGATGAATGCAATGAACCAGTAATTTATTTATTTAAAATATGAATTAACATGCTTAGATTCATTAAATAATAAAACTTATTTGTATTTAATGCATTTTTATGAATTAAAATAAGGTCCCCTTTATAATACTTTATTTTAAAGTGACATGGTTACACGTTACATGTAGCCTACTTAATATCCCAGTAAACAATTACCGTCTTTCAACGTTGAAATTTGGTTGAAAATATGTCGGTCCGCCTTGGACTGGTTTACAACGTGATTTCAACTAATAGTTTTGGCCGGACTGTTTGACTACGTGTTTTCAACTGATCATCAAAGATACCACATGTTTTCAAATGATAATCTAAGACAGGATAAGTCTGTTATACATGCTAAAATAACGGAGAAAAACAAACTACCAAACCATTTTCATTATTATCTCAAATAAATTGAAAGAGTTTTACAAATTCCATTTAGACGTTGAAGATCGACCTGTTTTCAATGTTGTAAAGTCGTAATTAGATGTTGAAGATTTACGTCTATTCAACGTAAACGACTTTTTGCTAGCTGGGATAGTAATAACAGTAAATTATGCATAATTAAAAGTAACTAACCCTAACACTGTAGTAAGTACATTAATAATTATTACTAAGTAGCCTACTTATTTGTGTAATTACACCATAACAACATCACCTTAAACTAACACAAACTCCTTGTACCTTCCTAATTTATTTATCCTTCTTAAAAAAAAAATCATTAAATGATATTAAAAAACAAAAACTACAGGGCATCCAGCATCTTTTTTGAATACAAAATAGTTTTTACTTTTAATATTCACTTAACTCATTCTCTTTTTTTCAGAGTAAGTGACAAAAGTGAACAAATGCTAAACATGGATATAAGAACCGAAACAAACACATCTGAAGACGAAACCCTGAACTCCTTAATTCAGTCCTCAAACTGTTGTACACCACCCACTATCCAAGTTGAAGGTGTCTTAGATGGTCTGGAAGACAGTACAAAACTGGTGGGTGTTCAAGTGATCTTGATTTTGGCTTACAGCACCATCATCGTCTTTGGCGTAACCGGGAACTCTTTGGTCATATATGTCGTGTACAAGTTTAGAAATTTACACACGGTTACTAACTATTTCATTGTCAACTTGGCTGTAGCAGACTTGTTGGTCAACACATTGTGTCTCCCTTTTACTTTGATGTACACTCTCTATGGAGAGTGGAAATTCGGACAGGTGATGTGCTACTTGCTGCCATACTCACAAGGTTTAGCGGTCCACGTTTCAACCATCACGCTCAACATTATAGCGCTGGACAGGTACCGCAGCATTGTCTACCACATGGAAACAAAGATGTCCAAAGACATGTGCATAGTCGTGATTGCGATCACATGGGTGGCAAGCGCGATCCTTGCCAGCCCTCTAGCTATCTTCCGTGAATATGTGACCTTCGACCTAACGCCTGAGCAGACAATTCAGGGTTGCGCAGAGAAGTGGCCTGGAAGTAGCGCGGATGGGACAATCTACAGCATCGCCATGTTTTTCCTGCAGTACGGGCTGCCACTGTCTATCATTTCTTTTGCGTACACTCGAATCTGGAACAAGCTAAGAAATCATGTCAGCCCCGGCGGTGGCCGTAGCGACCGTCATCAACGGCGACAGAAGACGACGAAAATGCTGGTGGCTGTAGTGGTGGTCTTTACCGTTAGCTGGCTGCCCTTTCATGCCTTCCAGCTGGCTGTGGATATTGATAGCAGTGTATTGGAAATGAAAGACTTTAAATTGCTCTATACAGCTTTTCATATTGTGGCTATGTGCTCCACCTTTGCCAATCCCATCCTCTATGGCTGGATGAACAGAAACTATAGAAGATCTTTTGTGGTTGTTTTCAAATGTGGAAGGTTAAACAACGGAATGAGAAGAGTTTGTAGCAGTGAGGCAGTAAGTGAGAAAAGTACACGCAATAAGCAAAACGCAATCAGTGTAGCCTTTAAACAAGAAAACACTCTGCTGTGATGGCCATTTGCTTTTTGAGATTTCAAAACAAAATGTAAACATAAGGAGAAAGTCTACTGTAAAGAAGGACTGTACGTAAATCTGAAGACTGAACGCTACAAATATATGAGACAATTATGGTGAATTTGTGACTAAACACTTAGTTTGGAATGTTGTATTTAGTTGTTAAAATGTAATATGTATTTGTTTATATGCAGAATCATCATTTGATCTGTAAAAATAAAACTCAGTGAGACAGGGATCTCATGTTAAGTATATTCTAGTTTTTCTGTTTGCTTCCTGTGAAAATAAAGGGGATTTTATGCAAAATGGTTGTAAAAAGCCAGCAGTAGGAAGACATCAGGGCAAGTTGGAATCAAGTGTTTGCATTTGATCCTGTCTATAAAAAATAATTTCTGACAGTGCAGTAGTCAATTCTCAATATATATATTTTTAATATATGTGGTTTAATTTATATAGAGAAATAAGGACAATAAGTTAAAGTATTTGCTTGATTGTCTGTACAACTCACTTGAATTTAATATATTGGTGCCTTGAAAGCTGGTGTGAAACAAGTTTAACAAAAGTATAAAAGGTTTATACAAAAATGCATATGAATCAACAAATTCATTGGGCAGTGAGGCAGCAAGCCAGGTGCTTTCTGTTTCAGACACCCCATATCTCGCAGGTAATTAGGTTCCTCTAATTAGATTACGGTCGAGACTCTCGTTCCTGCAAAGGGGCGGAGTCCCTGTGCCTCTGCTGCCATCTAACGATCCTCCGAGGGTTCTTCCATCTCTGGGTCTGAAGAGGGCCCGGAGAGAAGTGGGGGGAGAGAATCCTCACTACTCTCATCCGCCTCTGCTATCGCCAGCGGGCAGCAGCGTACTCAAATTTTCAATAAAACAGCAGTTATTTATTTTCAATAAAACAGCAGTTTCTTCCATCTCTGGGTCTGAAGAGGGCCCGGAGAGAAGTGGGGGGAGAGAATCCTCACTACTCTCATCCGCCTCTGCTATCACCAGCGGGCAGCAGCGTGCAGTTCGATAATGCAACCAACCCTCATCGTGCGGCTCCTGCCCCAGTGGTCTCCCTATGGTCCCGCTTGTATGGTCTCTGCTCATTCGGACCATCAGGCTCGGCTATGCGATTGAATTCGCCCGGCGTCCCCCCAAGTTTCAGGCCATCTACTCCACTACAGTGAGAGCAGCTGATGCCCATGTTTTGCAAGCGGAGTTCCGGTCCCTGCAGCCGCTATGAGGTCAGGGCACTACAGTCCCTACTTCATTGTACCTAAGAAAGGAAGTGGGTTACGACCGATCTTGGACCCTTCGAGTCTCCACAAACTACCGTTCAAAATGCTCACGCAGAGAAGCATTTTTTAATGCATCCGTCCCCGAGATTGGTTTGCAGTGATCAACCTGCAAAAGAAAAAATCTTTTTTTCTGGTGGATACTGCCACCTAGTGGAGTCAAACAATATAATCAGCAGGTCCCCAGAGCAAACAGTACCTGAATCACAGATTTTCAAAGACAGGATTCTAAAAAAAATAAAAAATAAAAGGCCTATTTTTTTATGTTCATCGTAATATTTTAAAAGCATACCATGCTATTTTTTAAGTTTTGCAATCTGATTTAGTAAATTTGAAGGGTTTTCTGTACAATGACACTAGCTTTTTAAATTTCCTACACTGTTTGTGTCTAGGGTGAATATTTAAACTTGGGTGTGTTAAATTCAGGCGGAATTCCAAAATATGCCTTAGAGTGGAAGAGGTTAAAGTATTTGCTTGATTGTCTGTACAGCTCACTTGAATTTAATATATTGGTGCCTTGAAAGCTGGTGTGAAACAAGTTTAACAAAAGTATAAAAGGTTTATACAAAAATGCATATGAATCAACAAATTCATTGGGCAGTGAGGCAGCAAGCCAGGTGCTTTCTGTTTCAGACACCCCATATCTCGCAGGTAATTAGGTTCCTCTAATTAGATTACGGTCGAGACTCTCGTTCCTGCAAAGGGGCGGAGTCCCTGTGCCTCTGCTGCCATCTAACGATCCTCTGAGGGTTACTTCAGGCAGTGGTACGGGTGACCTGAGGAACACGGTGAGCACGCTTCCTTCTGGGGAACTAACCTCCAAGGGACCCTCATCCCTCTCACGCTCCGCGACCAGTAGAGCTGCCGACGGAACGTGCTTGACCATCCACGAGGTGTGTACCAGTCGTTTTCTTCGGCACTCCCCACGATGAACAGATGTCGATCGCTGCAATGGAGGGCGGATCAGACTTCTCTGCGGATGATGATTTCGCGCCACTGCCCCCTTCGGGTGTGGCAGTGGTTCTCCCGAGTCGGACCCAGAAATGATGGCCATGCTTTCCTGGGCCGCCAACAGGATCAGGCTTGAGTGGAACCCTCATCGTGTCCCGAGCCCTCGAGCCTGGATGATCGGTTTCTCGGGGTGGCACACGCTGGTTCTCACCCCAGTGCCTTTCTTCCCAGAAGTGAATGAGGAGCTAACTGGGGCGTGGACGGAACCTTTCACTGCCAGAAACCGTCCCGGTGGCTCCTCCTCCCTCACCGCCCTTGATGGCAGGGCGGCTAAGGGGTACACACGCATCCTTCCAGTGGAGCTGCCCATTGCAATGCAGCTGTGCCCCAACTCCATTTGGTGCGGAGAGCCGTGTATCCCTTCCCGGGCCTGAGAGTACTCGTCGGAGTTACCGGCAAGGCTTACAAGGCCTGTGGGGAAGCCGCCTCTGCCACACACGCAATGGCGTTGTTGCAGGTCCATCAGGCCAAGGCACTGAAGGACCTGCACAAGCGTGGCCATGATTCCCAAGTTCTTCAGGAACTTCGTGCTGCGATGAAGGTGACCATGCGGTCGTTGGGTCGTGCGATGTCCACTATGGTGGGCAGCAAAGCCAGGGGTAAGTGGCCCTAGAATGGGCGACCCGGAGATGGATGGGACTGCTCTTCGGGAGATGGTGACCGCACCACTACCTCCCCCGGGAGAAGGCCGGGTGGTAAATCCTGTGTTTCCTTTTGTTTTCGTTCAGCCGCTGGCGTCAACACCAGCGGTACTCAAATTTTCAATAAAACAGCAGTTATTTATTTTCAATAAAACAGCAGTTTCTTCCATCTCTGGGTCTGAAGAGGGCCCGGAGAGAAGTGGGGGGAGAGAATCCTCACTACTCTCATCCGCCTCTGCTATCGCCAGCAGGCAGCAGCGTACTCAAATTTTCAATAAAACAGCAGTTATTTATTTTCAATAAAACAGCAGTTTCTTCCATCTCTGGGTCTGAAGAGGGCCCGGAGAGAAGTGGGGGGAGAGAATCCTCACTACTCTCATCCGCCTCTGCTATCACCAGTGGGCAGCAGCGTGCAGTTCGATAATGCAACCAACCCTCATCGTGCGGCTCCTGCCCCAGTGGTCTCCCTATGGTCCCGCTTGTATGGTCTCTGCTCATTCGGACCATCAGGCTCGGCTATGCGATTGAATTCGCCCGGCGTCCCCCCAAGTTTCAGGCCATCTACTCCACTACAGTGAGAGCAGCTGATGCCCATGTTTTGCAAGCGGTGTTCCGGTCCCTGCAGCCGCTATGAGGTCAGGGCACTACAGTCCCTACTTCATTGTACCCAAGAAAGGAAGTGGGTTACGACCGATCTTGGACCCTTCGAGTCTCCACAAACTACCGTTCAAAATGCTCACGCAGAGAAGCATTTTTTAATGCATCCGTCCCCGAGATTGGTTTGCAGTGATCAACCTGAAGGACGCATACTTTCAAGTCTCGATTCTCCCTCGACACAGGCCGTTTCTGCGCTTTAGTTTGAGGGTTGAGCATATCAGTTCAAGGTCCTGCCCTTCGGGCTGTCACTGTCTCCCCGGGTCTTCACGAAAGTCACGGAGGGGGCCATTGTTCCCATGAGAAAACAGGTCGTTCACATCCTCAACTATCTTGACGACTGGCTAATACTAGCACACTCTCAAGATCGGTTATGCGAACACAGGGACCTCGTGCTCAGGCACCTCAGCTAGTTGGGTCTTCAGGTCAACTGGGAAAAGAGCAAACTCTCCCCCGTGCAGAGGATCTCTTTTTTCGGTATAGAGTTGGATTCGGTCGCACAGACAGCGTGCCTCACAGAGGAACGCGCTTGGTCGGTGCTGAACTGCCTGAATACGTTCAAAGGCAGGACAGCGGTCCCACTGAAATTCTTTCAGAGGCTCCTGGGGTGTATGGCAGCGGCATCAGCGGTAACACTGCTCGGGCTATTACATATGAGACAGCTTCAGCACTGGCTTCATGGCCGAGTCCCGAGATGGGCGTGGCATCACTCACTGGGTGACAATCACACAGGCGTGCCGCCAGACCTTTAGCCCGTGGTCAGACCCCTTGTTCCTGCGGGCAGGGGTGCCCTTGGACCTGGTGTCCAGGCACGCTGTGGTGTTCACAGATCCATCACCCGCCATCTCCTCCTCTGGAGTCAGAAGCATCTGAGGTCACTTCCTGCCATGTATTTCCCCGGTGTGCTCAACCGTGTGGCTGACGAGCTATCACGAGCTGTGCTCCCGGGAGAATGGTGACTCCACCCCCAGGCGGTTCAGCTGATCTGGAGAGAGTTTGGGGAGGCTCAGGTAGACCTGTTTGCCTCCTCAGAGACCTCCCACTGCCAGCTGTTTTACTCCCTGACCGAGGGAACACTCGATAGTGTCCGTGCTTTCCTTCTTGCAGTAAGGGTTGGAGCGAAGGCTTTCTCCCTCCACCCTCAAAGTACATGCTGCTCCTATTTCAGCATATCACGACCACATAGATGGTAAAACAGTAGGAAAGCACGACCTGGTCGTCAGGTTCCTCAGGGGGGGCGAGACGGTTAAATGCTCCTTGACCCCCCTCCATACCCTCTTGGGAACTTTCCCTGGTGCTTCGAGCACTCTGGAATGCTCCCTTTGAGCCTTTGCAAACAGCAGACTTAAAGTTTCTCTCCATGAACATTTTGCTGCTGGTTGCACTCTGGCCTCTATCAAGAGGGTAGGGAACATGCAGGCATTTCCGGTCGACGAATAGTGCCTAGAGTTTGGGCCGGGTGACAACCATGTTGTAACGAGACCCCGTGTTCTCACCCTAAATGGGTAGAAGCACTGAGAGGCCCAGCTCTGTCGGCTTGTTGCACCCTACTGTGCACCCTTATTACTCCAGAGAGAAAAACCTGTTGAGTCCTCCAACACCCTCAGCCTGGAGGGCGGAACCTTTATCCGTTGAATCCTGAGAACCGGGTCTAGACTGGGTCCCATATGTGTGACCCTGTGGGGATCCCACATGTGTATTTCTTCCACGGCTGCTCCTAAACGGAAGCCTGTGTCTTTCCCTTGGGCTAAGTCACCCAGTATTCATATGAAGTACAACCTATGTGTTAGTCCATATGTATATCTCCACATAATTCCTTCGGGAAAGAATGTGGGTTCTGCAACGTTCTCGCTTCCTAACAGAAGGATGGGGTGGGGTAAGCAACTGTGGCCCTTTGGTAGGGATTCCTATTCGTTTGTCTCGTCGGTCTCGACGTGGCGTCGACTGACCGACTGCAGAGGAACGTCAAGGTTACATATGGTCATTAAAACACAAATATTCTCATAAAATGATGTCTTAAGTTCATTAAACAAGAAGTCTCTGTGGTGGGATGTTGTCTCAACCTGTCTCTTATGGAGATTCCATATTGGGCAAAGATCATGTGCAATGACAACTCTATATTATTTAGAATTATAAACCATAATATATATATATATATATTTTTTATAATAAAAAAAATAGATTTTTTTTATTAGTTTTGATATAGAGAGGGATTGTGATTTTTTGCCCATGCACCAGACAGATACAAAAACAATAAATAAATATGGTTTACAAATGAAATGTACATTAAGATCAGTATTCCTAATTCTGATAGCCAATGGCCCCTGAAAGATCAACTGACAGGAACAGACCAATCCATACTCGCTGCACAACAACATAAAAATAGAATAAGAGGCTCTCAAAGTATTGATCCTGTCAATGACTGTCCTGCCCGTCTTTGAATGTCCCAAAAGCCACTTTTATTATATCTACAATTCACAATTGAATTCCTGTTTCTGCACAAAGCTATTTATCCACAGACATTATTGCATTAGGGATTTTTATTTCAAGCAGATGGCTTTTAGCCTAAAAAATGATAGGCATGTGCATTACCACTATAACGCTAAGGACACAGAATCTTTAAGGTAGTTCCTAGTAGTCACTTCACTTATTTTACCGAGGATGCCAAATTTCCATTGCTTCAGTGTTAAAGTCTTTGATGCCACAAGGAACAATATTTCCCCTCCTACAGGGATAAAAAAAGGTTATAATATACTTTATACAATAGCAGAACATTAATTGGTAGGGCACAGGGTGCTGATGGGTAAATTCATGCCCATGAGTCATCAAATATTAAAGAACCATTTATAAAAATCCCAGGCTTTGATTACCTTTGAAGAGACCAATTCAGCAAAGTGCCTGCAAGGCTCAGAAGGCTGATTAACTGAGTTTAAGAGAAGTAATATAGACACAGATATACAATTTCAAGATATGTTTTATAATATATATAATACAATAAAGTTTAACAAGAACAAACAATGAAAAGGTCCAAACTGTGAATGTTTTGTCAACAAGTAAACAAATTCCATAAAAGAACATAATTTGAACACATGATTTAAAAAACAAAACACACATTTAATGTATAAAAGGTTAAGGCTTTGATAAACCTACAATGTGATGATAAAATAACAGCACGTATTTATCGCTATCTCTCTTATCTAGCATGTTTATGATCAACTTTATGATATTTAGACAAATATCTTAAAATCGCTTTATAACTTAAAGACTTCTTGATGAAAATGATATGTAGTGTTACAGTATTACATTAAGGGAATTTTAGTTTAATTTATCAACGATTCCTGAAATTAGTATATCAAATGTCAAAAAAGCAGGTTCAATTAAATTAAATAAACCTCATTTTCCAAATGGGATGGTTTTATTAGGTGGGCTCCAGGGTAGAGGGGGCTCATCCTGAAGAATAGCCTGTATCCTTTTTTCATTTCTCTCTCGTTTTTGTTGAAACTCTTTTCTTCTCTGTAATAAAAAGGACCAGGACCAAATAAATTCAACATCAGAGGCAAAACAATGAAAATCTTTTGTTTACAGTTTGCTCATTAAAAAATAATGTAATTTAAATAATGTTAAATCATCTGTTTAAATGTGTGTATATACGTAGGAATCTTTAGTGCATGGCGTGACAAATGAGGACTGAACAACCCCACTTAATAGAAATATGACTGATCTGCCCTTTTCACACACATAACATACACCATAATGACAAACATTTTATGGCAAATGCCATTTAAGAAGAGTTCCAAGAACTTTTTACTATAGAACTAACTTTTTAATAAATAATAAACAGCAATGTCATGGAAATATATTTTCTACAAAACTGTTTTACAGTGCAAAATGATATGTGTGATTGGGAAATTGTGTCTAAATAAATTTCCTGTAACATACCAGCCATTTGTCGTACATCTCCAAGGCCATTTTTTCATTTTCCTCCTTTTCAAATTTCTCCTCCATTTCCTTTAATTTCTCCTTCCTGCGTTCTGCCCTTACCTTCTCTTCAATGACATCCTTTTTTCGGTCACTCCTATGTAATATGTAAAATAATTAAATGAAAGTCATGTTCTGCAAGACGGCACATTCATTAAATTCGATCTATAATCTGAGGCTTCACAAAGGGCACATTTACATCTAAAAGGGGTCCAAGTATGCCCCTTTTTACAAGATGTAATTTAAATCTCAGGTGACCCCAGAATGTCTGTGTAGTTTCAGCTACCCCACAGATCATATTTTATATCATGTTATAAATGTCCATTTCTGAGTGGAAGGAAAAACATGCTGTTTTCATCCATGTATCTGAACTGCTACTCAGAAAACTACATGTCAGACAGCGCATCCCTTGAGTATTAAACTAAGTTCTCTTTCATGTGTTATTGCGCTTAAACTGTGTGTTTTTGACATAACCTTAAGTGTATCTGACAAAGTTCAGATAAACACAGTCGGTGATGTCTGATCGTAAACAGCAAGTAAAGAAATCACATTTGTATGTTAAATCTGTGTATTGGAGTGAAAGCAGTAATATACAGTACCTACAGCTTTATATGCTGTTAATATGAATCAAACAACAACAGAAAAACAGAAAACTACTCACTGCTCTTAAATTGAATTAACTTTATTAGCTTTAATAAGAACACATTTCTTACTTAAATGCTGCGGTTAAATAGGGTTGCCACCTCCACTGTGGCAAAATAAGGGACACCCACCCAACCTTGCAACAGAAAACATTTAATATTATTTTGATTATTTTATTAATTTTTAAAGAACTCTATCAGGATATGTCTGTGTGCCTTAAGCAATCATTCCCATTCAGTCAGTCACGTTCTACGTTACGTCGGACTGATGTCATGGGGTCTCACCTCCACGTGGTAACAAAAATAGCCAATGGTTATGGTCAGTGAGACTTGCATGCCGAGTCACACCTACCTGGACATAGGTGTCACATGTCTGTCCTGTCTTGTGATGCACATGGGTGTTTTGTTATTTTGGGCCATGTGCTCTTGTCATTGTCTGGTCCCTCCTCCTTGTTATCTGATTATTGGTTTATTTGTCTCACCTGTCCTCCTCGTTACCCTCCTTTGTTTGCCTCCGTATTTAGTCTACCTGTGTTTGCGTTCCTGTGCTTGTTCGTTGTTATTGTTACGTGTGTTAGTCGCTTGGAGTTCTGTGCCTGTCCTGTTCTGCCAAGTCTGTGTTGGATTAAGTTCTGAGACCTTGGATTTCTTTTGTTGGTTTGTTTATTTTATGTTTTATCTTTATTAAACCTTTTCATTTCACTCACTTGAGTCCACTTTTCCATTCCACTACCCACCGTGACAGAACGAACGAGACCAATATGTGGATTCAGCGGAGCGAACTTTGTCCTGCGGAGAGGGAGAATGGGATTTCTTTATTTAAATATTTTTCCATATGCGCTCAAAGGAATGAGGAGAGGAGGGCAGCAGAGTCCTCATCACTGGTCTCATTTGGAATAAAGTCGTCGTCACTAGATCCGTCCAGTGTTGGGACTTCATCGATGGTTTTAGCCAGCCTCGACTCTGCACACATTCATCAGAAAGGACGGAGGAGGAGGAGGAGACCTGCGCCTATCCATTCAGAGTCGGTTCATGTCGTCGCTGCCCAGTCAGAGACTGTTCTCGTTCCGTCTGCCCAGTCAGAGACTGTTCTCGTTCCGTCTGCCCAGTCAGAGACTGTTCTCGTTCCGTCTGCCCAGTCAGAGACGGTTCATGTTCCGTCTGCCCAGTCAGAGACTGTTCGAGTTCAGTCTGCCCAGTCAGAGACTGTGCACGTTCCGTCTGCCCAGTCAGAGACTGGTCACGTCTGCCCAGTCAGAGACTGTTCACGTCACATCTGCCAAGCCAGAGACTGTTCACGTCCCATCTGCCCAGTCTGAGACTGTTCACGTCCCATCTGCCCAGTCTGAGACAGATCTAGAGATGCCCATTTGTGGGGCCGCCAAGGCAGTGATGGACTATTTGGAGCGTCTGGCTCGGATCCTGGACATGCCAGTGTCTGCTGTTCCTGAGCTGGAGTCAGTGTCTGCTGTTCAGTGTCGTCCGGAGCCAGTGCCTCTTCCAGAGCCGGAGCCAGTGCCTGTTCCGGAGCCCTAGCCAGTGCCTGTTCCAGAGCCGGAGCCAGAGCCAGTGCCTGTTCCAGAGCCGGAGCCAGTGCTAGTACCTGTTCCAGAGCCAGTGTTTGTTTCTGTGTTTGTGTCTGTTCTTGTGGCTTTTACAGTTCTGGTGTCTGTCCCTGAGCCAGAGCCAGTGTCTGTTCCAGTGTCCCCAGACAGGATGGCCGCCGCCGGGTCGGTGTCTGTTGCTGTTCCTGAGCCGGTGTCTGTTGCTGTTTCTGAGCCGGTGTCTGTTGCTGTTTCTGAGCCGGTGTCTGTTGCTGTTCCTGAGCCGGTGTCTGTTGCTGTTCCTGAGCCGGTGTCTGTTGCTGTTCCTGAGCCGGTGTCTGTTGCTGTTCCTGAGCCGGTGTCTGTTGCTGTTCCTGAGCCGGTGTCTGTTGCTGTTCCTGTGCCGTGGTCGCCCTGGCCGCCCGAGGGGCCTTCACCGCCCTGGCCGCCCTCTTTTCCATTCTCCACTACCCACCGTGACAATAGGGGTATAAATAGGACCGGGATTACTCACTTCATTCATATTTTGCTTTCCATTCATCTACAGCTACAAAGAGTACATTTCTAAAAGCAAACAGCAAACAAAGGCAATTTTAAAGGATTAGTTCACTTCAGAATTAAAATTTCCTGATAATTTACTCACCCCCATGTCATCCAAGAAGTTTTTCTTTCTTCAGTCGAAAAGAAATTAAGGTTTTTAAGAAAAACATTCCAGGATTTTTCTCCATATAGTGGAGGCAGAGCCAGTGCCCGTTCCAGAGCTGGAGGCAGAGCCAGTGTCTGCTGTTCCAGAGCCGGAGCCAGTGTCTGCTGTTCCAGAGCCGGAGGCAGAGCCAGTGCCTGTTCCTGAGCCGGAGGCAGAGCCAAGGCCTGTTCCAGAGCTGGAGCCAATGTCTGTTCCAGAGCCAGCGCCTGTTCCAGCGCCAGAGCCAGTGTTTGTTTCTGTGTTTGTTCTTGTGACTATTACAGTTCTTGTGTCTATTGTTCCTGAGCCGGTGTCTGTTGTTCCTGAGCCGGTGTCTGTTGTTCCTGAGCCGGTGTCCGCTGTACCTGATAATGAGCCACCGTCGTGGCCGCCCGAGGGGTCTTCACCGCCCTGGCCGCCCGATGGACTGTCTGCTTCGCCCCGGCCGCCCGATGGACTGTCTGCTTCGCCCTGGCCGCCCGATGGACTGTCTGCTTTGCCCTGGCCGCCCGATGGACTGTCTGCTTCGCCCTGGCCGCCCGATGGACTGTCTGCTTCGCCCTGGCCGCCCGATGGACTGTCTGCTTCGCCCTGGCCGCCCGATGGACTGTCTGCTTCGCCCTGGCCGCCCGATGGACTGTCTGCTTCGCCCTGGCCGTCCGATGGACTGTCTGCTTCGCCCTGGCCGCCCGATGGACTGTCTGCTTCGCCCTGGCCTCCCAGGAGTAAGCGGTCTGTCCCTCCCGTCCTGCCCTGGTGTTTCCTTCCGTCCCGCCCTGGTGTTTCCTTCCTGTCCCGCCCTGGTGTTTCCTTCCTGTCCCGCCCTGGTCTTATGGAGCGTCTGGTAGCCGCTCCGTAGGGAGGGGGTAATGTCACATGCCTGTCCTGTCTTGTGTTGCACATGGGTGTTTTGTTATTTTGGGCCATGTGCTCTGGTCGTTGTCTGATCCCTCCCCCTCGTTACCTGATTATTGTTTGATTTCTTCCACCTGTCCCCTCTTGATTTGTTCCCTTCTTAAGTCTCCTCTTGTTTGCAGTCTTTGTCGGATCATTTGTCTAATGTCTCCTGTTCCCCGTGATTCCCCGTTTCATGTTAAGGTTCAGTTGTTTCATTCTTATTTATTGTGTTTTTCCCCCTCGTGGGTTTTGCTTTGTGTTTGTTTATTTTTGTAATAAATTACCATTCTCTGCATTTGAGTCCTCACACCTTTTTTACCTTGCACGTTCCGTGACAATTTTTGACTGAAGAAACAAAGAAGGTGAGTAAATTATCAGTTAATTTTAATTAATTGTTACTAGGAGATTACTCCAAAAACAGCTATTTTAATTGCTACTTTGTCTGCAGCTTGTCGTGGAATGTTACTACCGGTGTGAAGGTGAATTCCAGTGGTGTTTACATCAGTGCAGCATACACCCCTCGGCGCTTCAGCTAAAAGAGCACTTCCTTAAAAGAGCAAGCTCGTGTGGTCAGCGTCTTTTCAATATGTCTTTCCATCCTTGTGTTTCTGGATGAGGTAATTTACTGACGTTTGCTGGCTGGATGATTGGTTCCTGGGTGCCGCACACCGCTCCAGTGCCTTTCTTCCCAGAGGTGCATGAGGAGGTTCAGAAGTCATGGAAAGGACCTTTCTCTGCCCGAAGCCATTCTTCTTCCTCCACTCTCACTATCCTCGATAGTGGGGCCGCCAATGGCTACGTGGACGTTCCAGATGTGGAGCGTGCAATTGCCCTCAAAGTGCCCCCTGGCAGAAACATCTGTGCCTTCGGTCCAGAGCGAGTAACACAACAGCAGCCCTGGCTGCTAAGGCTTACAGCGCCCCTGGACATGCCGCCTCCGCCTCGCATGCCATGGCCATCCTGCAGGTCCATCAGGTAAAAGCTCGCAAAGAGCTGCACGAGGGTAGTTCTGAGCCGGGGTTGTTGCAGGAACTGCGCACAGTGACTGACCAAAGTCCGGCCCTCGGCCAGAAGATGTCCACTCTGGTGGTCTAGGAATGTCATCTCTGGTTGGACCTGGCTGAGATGAAGGACGTAGATAAAGTTTGCTTTCTCAACGCCCCCATCTCCCAGGTTGGCGTTTTCGGCGACACTGTTGAGGACTTCGCCCAGCAGTTCTCCGAAATCCAGAAGCAGATGGAGGCCATGAAACACATCCTGCCTCGGCGTGACTCTGCCACCAAGCCGCCGTGCGGTTGCCCACAGCCTGCTCGTCACCGATGGCGTCCCCTTGCGGCTGCAGCGGCTCCGGGTAGACCGGAGTCATCCTGTCATCCTCTCTCTGCTTTCACTCTGACTACCTCTGCTGGCATAACTGATCTTATTGTGAAGTCTAATTCCACATCCTGCCCGCTTGATCCTACACCTACTGTTTTGCTTAAAATGTGTGTCCCAGAGGTTGCACCTTTCATAACACATATGATAAACTAGTTTAACATCAGCCATTGTTCCAGCAGAATTAAAAATGGCTGCAGTGGCCCCAATCCTCAAAAAAACCTTGACCATCTAAACATGGACGATTACAGGCCAATATCTAATTTACAATTCTTAAGGAAAATTCTTGAAAAGGTGCTAATGGTCTTTTTGAACTTCTTCGATCTAAGTGCTGCATTTGACACAGTCTGCCATCTCTTGCTCATCTCTTGCCTTTCTGATATCGGCATCACTGGTCCAGCTCTTTCCTGGCTCATTTCCTACATCAGCGACAGAAAGTATTATGTCACTATACAAGGGTATAGATCTGCCACTGCTCCGCTTACACAGGGTGTTCCTCAAGGTTCAGTTCTTGGCCCACTACTGTTCATCATTTAAATATATCCACTTGGTGACAAAATACGTATGCATGGACTTCAATTTCATTGCTATGCTGATGACATTCAAATTTATCTTACCACCAGCTCTGATAGGCCATCCCTGCCCGACTCACTCACTACATGTATCAGGGATATCAAGCATTGGAAGTCCCTGAATTTCCTCAAACTAAATAATAACAAAACTGAAATATTGATGATTGGTTCTGCTACCTCAGTCAAAAAGATGAACGTGTCCTTTGATATCGATGGGGTTCATGTTTAGCCCACATCATCTATCTGCAACCTTGGTAGATTATTTGACTCAACTCTGTCTTTTGGCTCTCAAATTTCTTTTCCATCCTTTTTTTCCATCTTCGTAATATGGAAAACTTTTTTTCCATCTTCGTCATATTGCATGTCTTCGATCTTCACTCACTCTAAGCTGATGCTGAAACCTAAATTCATGCATTAATCACACGATGTCTGGATTATTGCAATGCTCTATTTCTTGGTCTGCCCAAAAATCTTATTGCAAGATTATGGTATTTTCAAAACTCAGCAGCAAGAGTTCTCACCTCCACCAGGCGTTCTGCTCACATTACACCTTATGCTGCATGATCTTCACTGGCTACCCGTGGCATCACTTTAAGATGTTACTTCTAACGTTTAAGGCACTAAATGGTCTTGCACCTCCATATCTGTCTGATCTAATTTATTCCTAGCCTTGCCCAGTCCCTTAAATCAGCTGAACTTGGTTTCTTGTCCATCCCTCGTTATCGGTTGTCCACTGTAGGTGGAAGGTCATTTAGTGTTAATGCTCCTACATTATGGAATTCACTACCCCTTACACTTCGTAATACCTCATTTGTGGATACCTTCAAGACTCATCTAAAATACTATCTATTTAACATGTATTTTGGTTAATGTGGCTGTATGTGTCCTTATGTGTTTGCAATGTGTGTGTGGGTTTGTAAATGTTTTGTAATGTACAATATAAAGCGGCCTTGAGCTATGGTAAGGCGCTATATAAATAACACTTCTTCATCTTCCTTCCCCCAGAGGAGGGATAGGTGGAGCATCTTCAGTTTCATTTAAAGGCCACATTCTCAATAAAAGAACAAGTTCCTCAACCTCTGGGCCATACTGGGTCTGTGCTGGCAGTGAGCAACGCTCCGCTTCCTCACTCTCAGCCACACCCTCATTCGCCATGGGCAAGGAGTCCGCAATTCGAGGATGCACTGCCTCTTTACGCCTCCCTACCCAGTCCCACAGGGGACCCATGGAGCCAGGTAAGTGCACCACATTCACCGCCCCTACTCCGCGACGCTCTGCCTTCTGGGGTTGGGCCCCCGCGCTCCTACAGAAATACTACAGAAACTGAATAAAGTAATCAAATGTAAAATGACACTGGGTAGTATTTTAGTCCTGACTAAATTAAATACATAAGATATTAATCCTGATTCCTTAAAATAAAATCTATCTTTTGTTGTTTTGACAACGAAATGAATGACATGGCTGCTGTCACTTTAAGAGCGTGTGCATGGATCCTGAGTTCATCATACTGTCACATGCATTTTATGCTTATTTAAGACATAACAGGCCTTGTGCAACCCATGAGAGAGAGAAGACGCAGCACCGCTGAATCACTCACGCTGTTTGTGAAATTGCGTCTCGCACAAAGTTTTAAAATGACTGATTAGATTTTTTTAATCTGTGGGTGGCATGCACCAACAATGATTAATACTAAATCTAGATTAAATCAAGGTTTATCTAATAATTCTGTTGCACCAAACTTTAAACCTTGTTTAAAAATAAGCAGGTTTACATTTCAGATTAACTTGAATCCTGTTGCACCATAACTTTAAACTCATATTTAAATTTCAATTAGGGATAAACTTTAAACTTGCAGGTGATGATGTTTAAATAAAATAAAGTGCACCTACAATTAAAATATGTGGCTGTTTGAACAAAGACAGAAACAGTGGGTCTTTAGGTCTCAGAGCAAATAAAGCACATTGAGCCGGCAGAGTGTGAGGGTCGTGGCGGCCCCTAAACTTAGTTTGCTAACGAGTATGGGATGCGGATCCGTCACTCATCTCGGTGCACCTCGGTGTCGGACAAAGAAAAGAAGAGAGGAATATATTTAGCATGTAATGACATTGGTGATGATAAGGTAAGCCCTGCACACGTAGCTGCTGGGTGGCGATTAAACGGACATGGTGGCGCTATCACGAGTGGAGATAGTCACTCTGCGAATCATGGCAGTTTTTTTTTCTTTTTTCAGTTGTTTTGTCATATGTTATGCTGCCATATTACTCCATTAATTGATAAGCTACTATAAATATATTTACCGGCTTATGAAATGACCATTAGCATGCCTGCTTTATCAGTAACGGTCTCTCTACATAACAGTTTATAAAGACAGTTGACATTTTAAAAGTTTATTTCCTTTATCGGCAAGAGCTATTTTCATAGGAGAGAGAGAGTTTCTGGTGGTCAATTGAAGAAAATTAAAAATTAACATTGTTACTGTTTAATAACAACAACGGCGAATCCATCATGGTGGAGAAAATTAATCATAAATGAGGTTTTAATAGCAGGTTAAAATTCTAATCTGCGATTTGTTAAATCGGTGTTTAAAATTAAGTGGTGCAGCCCAGATCAACAAATCCTAGATTAGCTCTAAACTGTGCCTAATTTAATCCTTATTGGTGCAACCCACCATGTGTGGATTAATGTGTGTACATATGGATTATATTCACCCTGTGTGGATTCATTTACTGTGTGGATTAATTTACTAATACAACCTACATGCTAAAGTGAATCAATGTTTGCGGGAATTTCCCATATTATAAGTGGGAGACCTGCGGGAATGATTAGAAAATTATGCGCAATACCTTTCCTGCGCCATTCAAATTCAAGCCCTGGGAACTCATAAAAAATACTGTGTTCAAAATGAACATCACTTAATATTACCCTTTCGTTTGTTGAACTGTTGTATAAAATCAATGTCACATTTGAAATCGTGTGGATATTCAGGAGATTGCATTCTTGCTCGTAAAATATATGATCAACATTATAAACAAGAACTCACACAAGGGTATGTTTTTGTATCGAAGAGAATTTGAATCTAAAATCAATCTCTATGCACAGTCTGTGTCTATATTTGTTATTTATGCTAGTAAGTGCTAAATCCCCACTTTTAAAGGTATATTGTTGAGAACGGCAGTAATTTATGCAATTTGCTAAGGCAGCAGACTCTGCATGCGACGCAACATATCAAATACATGCTGCTTATGTGGATGCAGTCATTTTTGACCGCAAAAGATGCGGTAATTTGATTGGATGTCATCTATTTATGGCATTTTACCTGCTAGAAAGGCCGTGGATTTTTACCATTATAGGGTGGTTACGTAAACACACTGCCGACACACACTTATGTTCAAATGTATAACAGGTATAATAAATTTTCTATAATGTATTAATCAATACATAATTGCATAATAACTTCAGCATGATCAAATGTGAGCTATTTATCAGTGGCGACTGCTGGTCTTTCAAAGAGGGGAAGCACATTTTCGGCCTACATCATAAAAGCTGTCCATTTATTTATAGCCTAGCTAGCCTAGCCTACTGTATGAATGAATGAATGAATGAACAAATTAACAAATGATCTAAACTCGAAATGTGGGAATTAGGTTAAACAAGGAATGTGGTGTATAAGTATGTGAAATGTATGATGAAAATTGGCTAGCAATTTCGCCCAGCAAATACCAAGAAATAGGTTGCACCAGTTTGTCTTTCGACTACATTGGCAAAATCCACGGTGGGACTGAGCTCGAATAGCTTCAGCGTCAGCAACGTTTTATAGTAAAAAATCGCTGTCAATCAAAAGGAGATGTAGTCTTTCGACAAGCCCTCCAATCATCACGCAGAAGCCTGGAGTCCAGGCCAGCCCACTCCTCCATTCACCCCCAGAGACGCTGAGCGTCTGTGGGTGGGACATAATCGCTGCATTTATCCAATGAGTGTCTAGTTTCGTTGCACTGAAAAAATAAACTGTTCAAAGCAGCCCCATTGAAGTCAATGGACGCTAAGCTTCAACAGGGAAATGCACTGTGACGCTACGGGAATGTATGAGAAGGAAATTGAGTGGGCCGACCTTCTATATGTAGCTGATTCGAACGAACTCGTCTTCGAGATGAACATGTTCTAACGCATTTTTAGTCAATAAAATGTTAACACAATAGTACATATTTTACCATTAATTTTTTACACTATAAAAATAAATACCCACTGTATCATATGTAATTTAAATGTCTTTCTTACCATTCAGTGAAAGCAGAGTTGCATTCCTTTTTTCTTTCCTCTTTCTCCCTGACTTGCTGTAGTTTTTCTTTTCTCTCACTCTGCTTCTTTTCCTTTATCCTGTCTTTAAGGATACTGTCATGCTCCTCTTTCCACTTCTCAAAAACCTGATTTTGTAAATTAGATTGTGATAGCTTTATGTGAATAATAGTACTAAAATTGCATTTAGTAGTATATACTGCTGGGTATCATTTCTCTCTCACTCACTTTCACGCTCTCTCTCTCTCTCTCTTTCTCTCATTTTTATTTACCTTTATTTAAAACACCATAATTTTTCATTTTTAGTCATGTGCTGTGGCAAATGTATTTTTTAAACTACATTAAAACTCTCCCAATTAATATTATGAAGTCACCAAAGCTTCATGCATTTTTAAAACAATTAGCAAAATTAATTTAGCCTAAGGTAAGTACAGTACATCACAAAGAAGTATATGTCAACTTCCTATTATTTCAGGACAGATACTGCTTTCTCCAAACCCTACACACACCAGAATAACTAATGATAAGAGTAAAGCCTTCAGACCCCGAAACCCCATCAGACAGCCCAGACATCAGAAAAAAAAACAAGAAAAAAAAACAGACATGACAGGGACAGTTCTGAAAGCGGCTTAAATGCTGGATCTAAAATGCCTTGAAGGCATTGTTATGAAGTCCTTGACGGGCATGGTGGTATTTTTTTAGTGTGACAGAATATAATTTCTTTTCACCAACCATTATTTTTTCTATTGATGTGAAAGCAAAGATTTTTGTTAATCTTTTTTTTTTAACCATAAAGTATGGCTGTTTGAAAATATAGTTTTGGTGTCGTGCACACCTAACGTGTGCATAATTGTGGATAATTTAAAAACAAATGTCTAGAACAAATCCTTTAATACTTTTTAATACAGTAAACGGTTTATAATCACCAATGAAAAATACTGACCTGTTTTGCGGTTTCCTTTTTTTCTTGATTTTTATCCATTTCCATTTGTTGTTGCTGGATTGACTTCTGTTTTTCTTGGACTATCTTTCTGATGACTTCAGATTTTTTCTCTTTCCAAGCATCATAAGAGGCCTTTGCATCTGCAATTTTAGCAAGCTTTTCCTCGAAGGGAAATGACAATAAATAAATCATAACATGACTGTGGTGACTAAAGAATTCAATTAATTTATTGCAGAAAAAATGTGTATTGAACATTTTCTGGTGCGTCCGAAATTGCATACTGTCTGAGTAGTTACTATGTTTGAAGTTTATCTTCAAGATGGTTAAAAAAGTACGTTCTATATAGTATGAATGTATGTTGTTAGTCGTGTGACCTACAAATGTCAGTTGCGTCGCTTCACTGCCTTTCAATAATCCTCTCCCATGGCCTCGTGGGAGTAAAGCCTTCATCGAATGTGCACTTCAGATTCTCGGCGGTAGTAGGTAGGGCTGGGCGATATGTAAAAAATATTTTATCGATAATCGCCTCAAACAATATCGCCATATCCGATTATATCGTCTACCCAAGCCCCGCCCCCAACATGTCCCGCCGGAGACATCACTGCCGACATACACCGTTGAGTTTGGCTGCACTTTATCTAATGATAGCCTGGAATTCAGCTAGTTTAATTTAATGATTGAAACGTTAAAGGTTTGAACAAGGAGAAATGTTGAATACAACTGAACAGAACAGACCCCAATTTGGTGATTGTAAGAATGGTGAATGCATGTTGATGTCAAGGTGTACTGTCTTGCCTATTTGTTTTTCATAAGGTCCGATATTTCTCTTCTTTTTTAGGCGTTGTCGTCTGATTTAATGATGATAAGTATAATTTCCTAATTATAACGTGTAGCGCTGTTTTTAAACTTGTATTCAAGCTATAATATATTTGTTATTTGTCTAAAATTAGGGAGTAACACATTGTTTTGTTCTGCATGAGCAAAATAGTTTTTTCCCCCCTCCTTCTTTCTGGTTTTAGAGTTCCAAGGTCTGCAACATGTGCAACATTTAAATTAATATTCAGAAACGAGTAAAGTTACTTCTACCATTTTTTATGGACTTTTATTATACTGCGAACCAAAATAAAATATTGGAGATATCTCTGCTATTCTGAATTAACAGGATAGTTTAACTTTTTCGTCTGCAGAACAAAAAAAACAACAACAACCACAACAAAAAAAAGTATGAAAACGAATAGCGTACGAATAAAAAAATCATATAAAGATCAAGAAATCCAGAAAAAAATGTTTAACAGATTTACGAATGTAGCCTAAGGATAAATGATGTTTGACAGGGAACGCATCTCAAAGTCGCATTCACAGACTCATGTTGTCGTTGGAGCTAATAAGCTAATTAAAGTTACAAAAGTTCAGTGAGTGATTTTCTTTTTCTTTTGTTCTTTGATCAACATTAAATGTTGGCAGCTGTCAATGCATTGATTCAATAGACATAGGCCTAACTGTTCAGCCGTTTAAGAGGAAACCAACTGTGTTTACAGGGATATTTTGAACTTGAAAAAAGGTGTGTACTGACGTCTTTTCGTGGTTGAAACAACAATTCTTCTGATGGTTATTTGATGCTATAAATGAACAAGAAGGATATTTGTGAGATATAATTGTGTGTGTATTTGTCCGTGCACTATATGAGAAGCGGGTCTCTGTGCTCGCTTTGGATGTACGTGCAGCTCAGAAAAAGAAATGTTCTCTTACGAGAGTATCTCTCGTACTGCATAATATCTTACGCTATGGGGAAAACCTTTTTTCCACGAGATATTGAAGCCAAAAATTATCCTTAATTTTGAATTAATTTAAAACGCTGTGCAGCAGCATGCAGACATAGGCGAGACGGCTTGCGCGCCTATTGGCTGCCCTGCGGCAACAGCAGCAGCCTATCGAGAGTGGCCCTGCGTGACACATATCCAATGGGGGTATTTTGCGCCTATTTAGTCACATCCCGTTAGAACGGGCTTGGTCTCGCCCTATAAATATAGCTCGATTAGGCTGGTACAACTAATTTTCATCTCTTCAGCGTGCCGAGCCAAACTCAGTAAAGAGGATCGCCATGTCATCTGCGTTTCCTGCCTGGGTGAGGATCATGCGGCTCTCGCTCTCGTCAACGGCGGATGCCCTCACTGTGAGCTACTGCCGATGGTGACTCTGAGGACTCACCTGGCATCATTCTCAGAGCCTGCACTTCAGCCCGCTGTAGCGCCGCGCCGTAAAAAGCGCCGTGCCCAGCGCGGCTCCGAGCCTTCTCCTGCCCGCCAGAGCTCGCCGGTTCGCCCGCCAGCTTCGCCGGCATCGCTCGAGTCCCTCCCCGACGGACAGTGGCCGCCGTCCGCCGCCGCTTCTGCCATTGAGGTCGACGAAACAGCCGAGGCCTGTTCTATCCTGGCATCAGATAGTGAGGATTTGGCGAGCTCTGTGGACCTCCCCTCTGCTATCCGCGAGCCTTCTGGGAAACGAGCCGGCATTGAATCAGAGCTGATGCGTCTGCTCTCTCAAGCCGTCGACAACCTCTGCCTCAACTGGGAGGCGCCCGCGCAGCCTGCGCGCAACCGACTGGACGGATGCTTCCTCAAGAAGGACCATGTGCCGTCACAATCCAGGCCCGCGCCTTTTCTTCCTGAGCTTCACAAAGAAGTCGCGAGGTCCTGGGGCACCCCCCTCTCGGCCAGGGTGCGTACCTCTGTCTCAGTTGCATTCTCCACTGTGGACGGTGCAAAAGACAAAGGATACCTTTCTCTTCCCCCAGTGGAAGCAGCGGTAGCTTCCCATCTCTGCCCTCTGCTGGACGGCGAGCGCAGACGGCGCTACCACCTAAAGCCTGCCGAGTGACGTCAGCCATGCACGGTCGCGCATACGCCGCCGCTGGGCAAGCCGCGTCAGCATTACACACGACCATCTTGCAGATCTTCCAGGCCGACCTTCTCCGAAAAATGGACGAGGAAGGCGCTGAGTCGATCAGCATTGCGGATTTGCGGAGCGCTACAGACCTGGCTCTACATGCTACAAAATCAGCTGCACAGGCCATTGGGCGGAACATGGCCTCACTCACCGTGGCTGAGAGACATCTGTGGTTGACGCTGTCTGAAATGACTGAAGCGGAGCGCTCTTTATTCCTCGACGCGCCCATTTCGTCAGCTGGCCTCTTCGGATCTGCTGTCAAAGATTTCGCGGACAGATTCCAAGAGGTTCAAAAGACATCGCAGACGATGAAGCACTTCCTCCCGAAGCACTCTAGTTCCGCAGCAGGTCGCTCTAAGCAGCCGTCTGCCCGGAGCTCCCAGCCGCAACCTGCACAACCCGCTGCCGCTGCTTCTCAACGCCGCCAGGCCCGAGAACAGAGACCGCGCTCTCGCTCTGCTGGATGCTGTCCCCCTTAGCGCGGGCCCCGGCCGAGGATCGAAATCAAGCCAGAGGTCTCAAAGCCTTCCAAGCCTTTCTAGGAAAGCGACGGTGTTCAAATCCCGCTGCGGACGGATTTTTCGCTCGTCCAGTTCCATGCAATGTGACTGTTCCAGCGTATTTAGCAGTCAACAAGCCGGTCCATTTGCCCGCTTGCCTGCACACAAAAGCCGTTTTTATGGCTACCCAGATAAATCCAATAAAGAGTGTATTTTCTCTTGTTCCGGCCACGGCCGATGGCGTTATGAGTGTTGTAAGAATGCCCACGTCTCAGTGCCCATTCCCACACGCAGACACAGCCCGCCACAATACAGGGCTAGCACAAATAAGATCGACTCATGTCGATTGTGCAATAAATGTAGTGTACGTGCCCACGACACAGTGCCCACAAACACTACACGAAGCATGTCCCACGGTTTCTGTAAAAACGAAACCAACACATTTTCAGTCGGCGCGAGCCGACAGTGTTCTCAGTGCAGCGAGTGTGCCCGCTATCCCGCGCCCACATTCCCTCACAGACATGCCGAACCCCACGGGGCTGGTCCCGCTCGCCTTCTCTCCACAACCTGTCAGAGAGAAGCTGAGCGCGATCGGGCTGCCCGCTGTCGTCAGTGCACACCCCGCCTCGGACACTGCAAACACAATGTCTATTTCTCAGCACACCGGAGCTCTCCGGCCGCCGCTATGCCGCGGCCAGAGCCCAGATTTCATTCCTTCTCTAGCTATTCACGCAGATGCGTGGGCAAAGCTTCCCAGGGTATCAGAATGGGTGCTGAATACTATAAAAAGAGGCTATTCGCTATTCGAAACGACGGTAAAAAACGAAGTATCTCATCTACTTCGAGCCGAGATAGTGAAATTGCTGAGCAAAGGGGCCATAGAACCTTTATCTCAGGCTCAGAGCGAAGGGGGCTATACAGCAGGTATTTTCTGGTACCGAAAAAAGACGGGGGTCTCAGACCCATTCTAGATCTGCGACAGCTGAATAAAGCGCTCGCGAAGCGCCAGTTCAGAATGATTACAACTAGGAAAATCCTCGCACAAGTTCGCCAGGAGGACTGGTTTATGTCAATAGATCTGAAAGACGCCTATTTTCAAATACAAATAGCGTCACGTCACAGGCAATTCTTGAGATTCACCTTCGAGGGCCAGGCATACCAATACAAAGTCCTGCCGTTCGGCCTGTCCCTGGCACCCCGTACATTTACGAAGTGCATGGATGCGGCTCTCGCACCCCTGAGACTCCAGGGCATGCGAATTTTGAACTAATTGGACGATTGGCTGATTCTAGCTCGATCACAATCAGAGCTCATAGAACACAGGGACACATTATTCGAGCAACTCGAGAATCTGGGTCTCACAGTCAATTGGGCGAAGAGCTCGCTGTCTCCCAGCCAGAAAATTTCTTTTCTGGGAACAGTGCTGGACTCGCTATCTATGACAGCGCGTCTGTCACCAGAGCGCGAACTGGACATTCAGCACGTTGTGAAATCCCTCCGCCACGGCTCGATAGTCCAGCTCAAAAGGTTTCAGAAAATGCTGGGCCTCATGGCCTCAGCACCTTCAGTGCTCCAGCTGGGTCTGCTTCGCATGCGCCCACTGCATCTGTGGCTGAAAGCGCGAGTTCCGCCCAGGGCATGGACCGCTGGTCGGTTTCGCCTCCGGGTCGATCTGAAATGCGTTTCAGCTTTGGCACCTTGGAAGATAACCGACTGGTATCAGTCAGGTGTGAGTCTGGGGTCTCCCTCGGGTGTGAAAGTGGTGTCCACGGACACCTCCACCTCGGGATGGGGAGCGCTACTCGAGGGCAGACCGTTCTTTGGCCAGTGGTCAGAACGGGAAAAGCTCCTACACAAACTGTCTGGAAATGATGGCAGTCGACAACGCGCTACGGAGCTTCTGTCCCTAGATAGAGGGTCACCACGTCTTGGTCACCTCCTGGTCACCTCCTGGTCTGGGCTCAGCACAACCTGCTTTCACTGAGAGCGGCGCATGTGCCTGGTCACCTGAATCTGGGACCAGACAGACTGTCTAGAAACAATGTCCCAGCAGGGGAATGGTCGCTGCACCCGCAGACGATCCAACTGCTGTGGGAGAATTCAGCAGAGCGCAGGTGGACCTGTTCGCGTCCCACGAGAACGCTCACTGTCCGAAATATTTCTTCAAGAGCAAGGACGCGCTGGCCCACGTCTGGCCCCGCTTTCCCCTCTATGCTTTCCCCCGCGTCTCGCTCCTGCCTCAAGTGCTGGAACGAATCAGGGAAAACGGATGCCCAGTGCTGCTTGTGGCTCCGCTCTGGACAAACCAGACTTGGTTCCCAGTCCTGATGCGGCTGACCAGCACTGCCCCGTGGCCAATACCGTTGAGGAAAGACCTCCTCTCTCAGGCCAAGGGCTCGATTTGGCATCCTCGCCCGCAACTATGGTCCCTACATGGTCCATCAACGGGTACCCGCTAACCTCCCGGAGGGAGTGTTAAACACGATCACGCAGGCGAGGGCCCCGTCTACTAGACGGCTTTATTCCTCGAAATGGTCTGTGTTCTCTGCATGGTTTCAAGCTCAGGGCTTTTCACCCGTAGACTGCGGGGTCCAGGAAGTACCCTCCTTCCTTCAAGAGCTGCTGGATAAGGGCAGGACCCCATCCACGCTCAAAGTGTACGTGGCGGCCATAGCAACGTTTACAAAACCTGTGTCTGGCCAGTCACTGGGGAAAAACAACCTAGTCGTGCGATTCCTCAAGGGAGCTCGGAGGCTGAACCCTCCCAGACCTCCTACAGTCCCGGTGTGGGACCTTCCTACGGTTTTGTTTGTCGGACGCTCCAAGGGACTGGCCCCATCAAAACAGAGCCTATCCAGATGGATAGTCGACGCCATAGCACTGGCTTACACTTCTAAGGGCCTGCAGTGTCCTTTGGGTGTCAGAGCGCACTCCAAGAGAGGCGTGGCCTCGTCGTGGGCGTGGTATAGTGGGGTTACCCTGCAAGATATCTGTACGGCTGCGGGCTGGGCCTCGCCGTCTACATTTATAAGGTTTTAGAACCTAGAGGTTTCCGCCTTACAAGCCAAGCTTCTGTCGGTATAGAATTCAGTGCTATCTGCCCCGCTGTGCCGGCCCAGATGCTGAGTTTTGCTTGTGCATCGCTCACTGAGCGATATAACAGCTCCATGGTGTTGAATAACCCGTACTATTACCCAGTTCAGGCTGAACACGTTCACCCTGTCTGTGTGAAACACTGTTAACATAACTAGCTCCTGTAGGATGCCATTTCATGTGGAATGATGCTTGCTGCCTCTCTTCTCCGACTCTCTGTGAGTCTATGGTGATTATGCACTATATGAGCCTCGGGCTACTGCCCTTGGGACTTTGTTGTCGGATCCCAGTACGCATGGCGTTTTGCATTGTGTTCCCCATCCTCCTCCTCATCATGAACCGAGAGAGCGCACAGGGAAATAACCTGGGCCCTGAACGGTGTGTTGAGGGATTTGGGCACGTACCCGTGCCTTGGTTTGAGTATGACTTTTGAGTCATTAGGCCCAAAAAGATTTTACGCAGTACGAGAGATACTCTCGTAAGAGAACGTACTCGGTTCTCTCTAGAGAGGGAACGAGTACTGCGTATCTTGCCGTGCATACACAGCTCTGGTTCGCTTCGGCGATGAAAACCAGTTGTACCAGCCTAATTGAGCTATATTTATAGGGCGAGACCACGGCCTTTCTGGCGGGACGTGACGAAACGGGTGCGAAATGCCCCCATTGGATATGTGTCACGCAGGGCCACTCTCGATAGGCTGCTGCTGTTGCCGCAGGGCAGCCAATAGGCGCGCAAGCCGTCTTGCCTATGTCTGCATGCTGCTGCACAGCGTTTTACATTAATTCAAAATTAAGGATAATTTTTGGCTTCAATATCTCGTGGAAAAGAGGTTTTTTAGTAACGCAGTACTCGTTCCCTCTCTAAAGAGAACCGAGGTTACGTTAGTAACCGAGTACGTTCTCTTTGGCGTGTCTTGCACTTAAAGAATGCTATCAAGAAGAATCGATTTTCTATTCCTAACCCAACTAACTAGCCTATAGAAAATATTTAATTCATGTGAATGCATGTGCATGTGCATATGCATGTGAATAAATATGTGTATAGGGCTATGTGAAATATATGTCTTTTTTTATTTTTTTATTGACGATTATCGTCTGGAAAAAGATTGTTATAATCGACATTGCGATACTTGCGAGACATCGTCGATATACAATAATATCGTCATATTGCCCAGCTCTAGTAGTAGGTAATCAGGGTACTTTTCGCCAGGTACTCTAGTGGCGTATTGTTTTTCGCATACTATATAGTAGGGAAGTATTCGATTTCGGACGCAGCATTGGTTTTTGTTAATTACCTCTTGCATTTTCTCCTCTTTCAATTTCTCTTCCTGCTTTTTTGCCCTGCTTGTTATTTTTAAAGTTTCTTCTTTCTTTTTTAGCCATTCCTGTTAAGAAAATATTTTTCCCAAATTGAAATAAAAACATTTAATAAAAAAAAAATTAGTCAGCCTCTAATTGTAACTAATTATTATGATGTTTTTAGTAAATGATTAGTCTAACCTGGTACACAGCAGCTCTTAGTGAATCTGCTGCTTCTGGAACCTGTTGGATTTCCTGTGCCCTCTGATCCAAAATCTTCAATGTTCCCAGGTATTTAGACTCCACTATATATGAGCTTTTGGACTTTCTGGAACTGGTTGACCGGGAGCTTGAAGGTCTAACGTCCAAAAGATATTCTTCTTTGAGTTTTCAATGTTTGGTGCATTTAAGTAACACTCTTTAGGAGCACCAAGTAATGGTTTCCTCATTATAATATTAAAAAAATACATTTATGATTAAAGGAAGCAAGGTGGAAAAAATAATTGCATGAGAAAATAATTAACAGAAGTGTTGAGTTGGTGAGACTTCCATGTGGCTTGGTATCAATAAAGTATGTTAATGTAAATGATAATATACCCATATTATAGTAGTGGTTTCTTGTTGACTGCCTTAAAAGGTTATACATTTGTCTCTCAATTAGTTTGGATTATTTTCCACTATGCATTTAGAAATCTCAGAAATCTCTCAGGTTTCATTAAAAATATCTTCAGTTCCCTATCAGTCAGTCACATTCGACATTAACGTCAGTGACTGACAAATTGGTATTCTCGCCTGAGAGCCCAATTCACCTTCAAGTGGTAACAGAACAAGCCAATGCACATTGGCGAGTGAGATTTGTACCGCAAGCCGCACCCCCCTTTCCGGGTATATAAGGCAGTGTGCAAATACTCACATTAAACTTTTGCTTCAAAACCAGACGTTTGTCTTCACTCTGCTCTCAATCTTCATTCAGTGTCTTCGGAACAAGAGGGAAGCTGTTTGTGCATGTTAGTGTGACAGCGCTTTCCAGCGGAGGTCACGTTGCTGAGTGAGTGCACGGTCAAATGCAGCGGGTGTTCCCCTGGGCCCTAAAAGAGTAAACGTGGGTGTGACCTTGCGTCTTTTAAAGATGTAATTCCAACCGCGTGTTTCTGGATGTGGTCGTGGCCCCGTCTGACAGCCACAATCTCTGCCTCACGTGTCTGGGCCGTAAGCATGCTGAGGTGGCATTTGTTGATGAGTCATGCACCCACTGTAGGAAGATGACCATCGCGATGTTGAGATCAAGACAAAGATACCTGAAAACAGGTGGAGTCCTTTCCCCGTTCTGGCCTTGATGTGCAGAGGGCCACTTCGATTAATACACAGGGTGATCTGAGGATTACAATGGGGTTTTGTTTGCTGGGTGAGTTGCACGCCATGGTTGCATGCCTCTGCCCTGTATGCCATGGCCCTCCTGCAAGTATACCAGGCCAAAGCACTAAATGAGCTGCACAAGGGTAATTCTGACCCAGGGTTGATGCAGAAGCTGCCCTACGGGCGATGAAAGTCACTTTGCGGTCCCTTGGGCAGACGTTGTCTATGCTAGTGGTCAAGGAACGCCATCTCTGGCTGAACCTGGCCGAGATGAAGGAAGTCGACAAGGTTCGCTTTCTCTACTCCCCCATCAACCAGGCCGGCCTCTTCGGCAACGCTGTTGAGAATTTCGTCCAGCAGTTCCCCGCAGTGCAAAAGCAGACAAAGGCGATTGGACACATTCTGCCCCGACATGATGCTACTGCCGAATGCTCCATCATGGCCACAGCAGCAGCCTTCACACAGGCTGCAACGTCGGGCTCCCTGCAGGAAGGTGACACCGCCCATCTCAATGCCCCCCAAATATTCCGAGCAGCATGCGAAGCGTCCCTGAGACGGGCAACCTAGAGATGGTCTTAAAGGATTAGTTCACCTCAAAATGAAAATTTCCTAATAATTTACTCACCCCAATGCCATCCAAGATATCCATGTCTTTCTATAGGGTATTATCTCGCGAAATGATAGGTCATTTTCAAAAAAATGAAAAATATATATATACACTTTTTAACTACAATTGTTAGGATTGAGCTGATCTGCAACGCTCCGGGAACTACATCATCACGTTGAAAGGTCAGGATATGGATATCTTGAAAGACATGGATATCTTGGATGGCATTTGGGTGAGTAAATTATTAGGAAATTTTCATTTTGAGGTGAACTAATCCTTTAAGGAGACGGTGAATGCACCGCTTCTTCCCCCGGTGGAGGGCTGGGCGGAGAATCTTTTGTTTGTTTCAAAAAGAGTTTATTTCTTTTACCCAAAATCTCAGCAAAAGAGCAGTTTTCTCAGTCTCTGGGTTACAAAGGATGTGGGATGACAGTGAGCGACGCAATACCTTGCCCCTCTCAACTCCCCTTTCTTTCACCAACAGGCAGAAGTATGCGGTTCAAGGACGCAACGCCTTCTCACGCATCTCCAGCCACTCCCTCACGGGAATTGTGGAGCCAGGTAAGTGTGCAACTACACTCACGGCCCCCACATCGGGACGCTGCGCCTTCTGAGGTGGACCCCTGTGCTACACAGCTCTACCCCACCAAGGGTACTTCTGTTAGCCTACTGGTCACCCTTGCACGGTGTCTGGAAGCCCAGCCCATTATCCTGGGTCGTTTGGATGATCAGACTTGCTATGCGATCAGTTCGGCCGGCGTCCCCCCAGGTTCAGCAGCGTCCGATATGAACTCTGCGCGTCTTGAACCGGGCCCTTCACAAGCTATTGTTCAAGATGCTAAGGCAGAACACATTATCACATGTGTTCGCAGCCAAGATCGGTTTGCACCAGAAGAATGTGTAATTTCATGTCTCGATCCAACCTCGACATAGACTGTTTCTGCCCTTTGCGTTCGAGGGATGGGCATACCAGTACAAGGTCCTCCCCTTCGGTCTGTCCTCGTCACCCCATGTCTTTACGAAGATAGCGAGGCTTCCCCTAGTACAAATATCCAGGCATGTTGTTGTCTTAACTGATTCCTCCAGCACGGACTGGGATCGTACGGTATGCGATGGGCAAGCAGCCTCGGGCTCCTGGACAGGACCGCACCTGCAGTGGCATATCAATTGCATCGAGTTGCTAGCAGTACACCTTGCCCTGCGCCTGGACAAGTATGTGCTGGTCCAGACAGACAACACTTTCGTACTGCAGGGCTCACAAAATTTCAAAATCGCTGGTAGCCCTTCGGGCAGGCACTCTTCAGATTTTGGTAGCCCGAAATTAATTTTACTATAGAAAATTGGTTAGGAGTCAAAACATCAATCAAAAACTTTTTTAAAACACAAATATCAACAAGTGCGCATCTCTGTTGTTTTAAAGTCTGACAACGCTAAAAGTGTTAATTTTCTAACTGAATAATTCACTTATTGAAGTGTAGCAATAAATAATAATAATAACAATATCAGACTTTTTTGAGGCAAGTAAATGGTGCTCTAATTATTTCATGCTGTTTATAGCAGAATATATGATGGTCAAGTCACTTTTATTTATGTAGCGCTTTTTACCATACAGATTTGTTTGATTCAAAGCAGCTTTACAGTGATAGTGTGTTAGCACATGGATTCAAACATTCTGACATGCAAAGTAAAGCATTCATGGGAAAGTGGAGCTTTAATTTTTATTGTGCATAGGTGTAATTTATGGGTGGGACATGTCCCCACCACTTTTTCTCAGGGTCAATATTGTCCCCCACCACTTTTCGAGAAACATTTCGAGGCACGGATGGTCCTACTACAAATAAATAAAACATCTCCAGTTAACTAGCAGAGCATTCATTTAGTTCGTTATTAAATAAGAGACAATCTAGCACTAAAATGTGTTGTTTTTGAACTCAAGCTGAGTGCTCGTTGCTGCGGCGATCAGTTGCATGGATACAGTGTTCTCTTGTGGCTCGGGTAGTCTTCACTACGCGGACGCGGACATGCGCTTCAATCTATTGCCGTTGCGGAGACTATTCATTCCGGTGAAATCACAAAACAAAATGCACACAAATGTGGCCCTACTTGATATAAACTGTAACCACTGATGAACATATTCGGTTTTGATGAGGGAAAAAAAAAATCTATTCGTGTGCGGATTAGAACCCAGAACCCCTGACACGCTTGGCAAAAGTTAACCATAAGACCATTAAGGTACACAATCAAGATCGCTGATCTATGCATTTATTCACGTGGAAATTCTCGGCACTAAGAATATTATACCCCTTTTCCACAAAAGCATTTTTAGAGCCGCTTCGGAGCCGGTGCCTACTCGCGAACCAGTTCTTTGTGTTTTGACAGCCAAAGAACCGGTTCTCGGCCAGGAAAACTGGTTCCAAAGCGGCACCAACTCTTTGCTGGACTAGAACCGTTCTTTTACAACGTCATGCTTACGTCTGGGGCTGGGGGCGGGTTTAGATGTGTTCTAAATATCTTTTCTGACCACAAAGCCAGGAGAAAGAGTTGCAGAAACACAATGTAGTCCGTCATTGTAATTGTTATGCTTGAAGTTGGCGCAAGCGTTTCTAGCTTTTTTTAATTTTATTTTTTTATTGAAAACATTATGTAAGCAAAGAAGAAAACAGTCACAATATAGAACAAATAAAAGGAAAGAAAAAAAAAGACACAAGACAGGAGTGCATAACTAATAAGAAAAGATTACATATCGAAGGAAAAGATTAAAAGACTTACATATTTCAATTGTTTTTAAAGCCTTCTTGGTACACGAGTTAGAGATAATCCCAAATTAATGTTGTACTTGCAAGCGTTTCTAGACGTATGGCGACGTACACAGTACGTAACGACGTCGTTCGCTGGGCGCTCTAGTCAGTTGGAAAACAAACAGGTTCTGGGAAGGTTCGCAAGTTGAACCAACTCCGAACCAACTTTGAACCAGCACCAGTTCCGAACCAGTTCTCTTTTGGTGTAAAAGGGGTATTAGTGGATCTCATTAAAAGACGAATTAAACCCAATGTAACGTTACTACTAAAAATGATTTCTAGACATCGTGTTATTTTTTTTTCTCAAATGGTTATTTGAATTGATACATATATCTGATTTTGCATTGTATTAGCAACATACCCACACCCACTTTTTAAAACAAACTTACGCCAGGAGAAATTGTGCTGCGGATAAATCAGCATAATCAAAAACTTGCACGGTCATATTTTTCCTTAAAAAACTAGTCAATAATGTGAATAAAAGGGAGCAATTTAATTGCACTATTTCAGATAGCCCGTCGGGCAGGCCGGTTATGCATTTTGATAGCCCGACTGGAAAACACAATAGCCCCGGGCCGTTTGGCTATCAGTTTTGCGAGCCCTGTACTGGCCCACCCGAACCTGGTTCCCAGAACTCATGCTCCTCTTGACAGCCCCTCCCTGGCGGATTCCCCTGAGGAAGGACCTTCTTTCTCTGGAACAGGGCACCACCTGACACCCGAGTCTAGACCTCTGGAATCTCCATGTGTGGTCTCTGGACTATGAATGGGTAACGAGTTCGATACTTTTTAGGCACTGACGAATTGCCTCGATACTATCGCGTACCAATAATTGTCTAGATTGCCAAAATTCGATACCTAAGGGTTTAATCTCGTCAACGTCAGTGAGCCAATAAGCTTGCAGCATTATTGGCTGTGGAGAGGCATCAAGGAAAAACACTAGTTTACGCAGGTTAGACCCAGAGAAGTGGCTCACATGTGAGGCTGTAGTGTGTAGCGTCCCAACCCCCATAGATTTGTAAAAGATCAAAAGTGTGGCTACATTTCATCAGGATCGATGCCAAAGACAAATCTGATGAAGCACTTGACAATGCACGGAATAAACTTAAAGTCCCTGTAAAGTCAAAATTAAGTATGTGTTCTGAGTTTGTCATATTACAGAAAAATGTGTTATTAGCCACCCGGCCAAATTTGAATGATAAAAAAAGCCGGCAAGTACATAAAATAAGCTATCAAAATCTTGAAAAAATGAGCAGTAGTCTCTGCTCTCAAACGCTGGGGGCGTGTCCGCTGGCTGCGCTGAAACCACGCCCAGTCGCTGTAAAGCTGCCGTTGCCACACTCAACTGTCACCGCTACAGCCGGAATGGATGCTCCTAGCAGCTTATTAGGTTTTACCAAGCCATATATGTTTGAGCCTCCAGAGCCTGAATCTGATTTAGAGGACATTGACCAAGAAAGTCAACATCGTCCCCCTCGTTCTGCAACAGAATGCTAACTATCATAACCTAACTTAGACAAATTAAGTTAGACTAGCAATAAACAGAATAACAGAATAAAACATTTTTGTCTTGTGGTTGGAAGGGACTGCTTTGTGAACAGATAATAGTTTAAATTACTTGGCTAAGGAATATTGATCATATAACGTTAAATAAACACACACAAAAAAATCACGTTAGAGGGTTGCAGAATTTAGTAGTTACTGTGGACTACCTACTATAATTATAACATAAGCACACAAGGCAACTTACACTAATTAGTGGGCACGCACTGCCGATGATGTCACAAGTTGTCGGCGCGACGGGAGGATGAAGGCCGAGGCGGTTCAGCCCCTTTCACCAGTACCAGCGGATTATCAGTGAATCCCAGTTGTCTCAGACGAAAGTTTATAAAACTATCCCGAGTAAAATGATCACTACAGAGGCGGGTTTTGGTGGTGATCCTCAGCTCTCCATCAAGGTGGCTCTTCAAAAAATTAATCCACCTCATCTTGATGTGATCGTTTTTAGGAAATTTAAACAAGGACACCGATCTGTTTTGTACATGATCGCATATAGGTAGTACGCATTTCCGTGACGAAGACATAGCTAGCCAGCAAACTGTAGGCTGTAGTAACTAATAATAGTACTGACAGTAACTCCGTTTGAGTGCCAAACCGATGTGAATGTGCTCTATTTATATTGTTAGGAAAGCGGCCAGCCTCAGTGGCTCCAGTGCGTCATCAAGTAGGGGCGTGTCCAGGAGCTCAAGGGCTCCAGTGCGTCATCGAGCCCTGTTTTAGACCCGCCCAAAAAATCCGGAAAATTGCAATGGTGAAAAACTGTTTAACGGTCTAACTCCACAATTCAGTACTTCACAGTCCACAGTCTTTGTAATATGTTTTAGCAATACATTTCTAACATTTATAATGTGTTTAGATTTTTTTTTTTTAATTGCCTTTACAGGGACTTTAAGGGCAGAAGGTTGCTCAGTCTTCGATTCCAAGAAGAACTGGAGGCATGAGAAAAAGGCATATAGAAAGCTTGAAATGTCTAATTTTAAATTAACTAATTTTCAATCGAAAACAAATACTCTCTGATTATGTAATCCATATGAAAGTTCTCTCTATAGGTGCGCACGCGTGCATGTTCACTATGCTGAATGACGAGTCAGCAAAGTCAACTTCATCTTTGCAGGCGACTCTGACTCAGAAAACATTAGTTTATTAATAAACAATTAAAATGTCTCCTTGCTATTTTTTCCCAACGCATTAATCTTGATAAAACAGATTTCATAAAATTGGTATCGGAAAAAGTATTGTTAAGGAAATGCCCGGTATCGAAGTCAAGGTATAGGTATCGAAAATGTTTGACTTATTATGCAAAATTCACTTTTATAAGGTGTTTAAACACAAATGTGTGTCTACAGTGTGTGTAAACAACCAGCCTATAGGCCTAATGGTAAAAATCCACCCAATACTTTTTTTATAATCCCCATATACTGTATCAAAATCAATCTCTCACAACAAGCGAATTTCAAATTTCCCCCTACTCATACGTAAAAGTAAGGAAACCCCGCCCACGACTGGTGACGATCTACACTAGATCCCACCCAGACTGAAGCAGCAGTCCGACATTATAACAGTGAACTAAACCATACCAGCTCTATCTCCATGCATATATTTTCTGGCTGTGTGGGCATCCTAATACACTTCACACACAAGCACCTATACAACAGTTTATAGATTAACATTACAGTACAGGTCAGTCGATGAGATGAATCAACGTAACTCCACAAACAGTCTAACAGTTGCAGCCTCTTCCTGAGTCTCTCCATCTGAGTCTAACTCTGGTTCAAACATGTAAGGCTGCACTCTGCTACTGGGTATTATTGCCATTTTGCCTGAGAGAAACTTGGCTATTATGTTGTTCCCATAGTATCTGAAGCTTGTGTAAAGGATCGGCCTCTTCTGAATGGGGGCGGAGCAGCAGCTCATTTGCATTTAAAGGGACACACAAAAATGGAGCGTTTTCCCTCACACCCAAAAAGGGGCAACTTTGACGAGCTATAATAAAAAATCTGGGTGTTTTTTTAGCTGGAACTTCAGATACACATTATGAGGACATCAGAGATTTATATTACATCATGTGAAAATGGGCATAATAGGTCACCTTTAAGTGGCCCTCCTCCAGCGACAGTTGACACTATCACATTAGCTAGAGCCCCCTCTATGAGGTGCGGTAACGCTTTGAAGTGGAACCGCTTTGTTGATTGATGTTCTTCCCGCAGGGAAGACCCCCGTAGATGCCCAGTCAATGTTGTGCTTTCTATCCTGCAAGACAGGATGGAGCGAAGGCTGTCTCTCTCCACCCTGAAAGTGTATGTTGCCGCTATTGCCGCACACCATGATGCAGTAGATGGTAAGTCCCTCAGAAAACACGACTTCATCGTTAGGAGGTTGAGTACACATGTAGACATGCCCGTCGCCACAACACCTGTACCTCCGCTGGGGGCCCCGTCTCAGAATACCGCCTCAGCTCCTCAGCGAAAAACTTAATGGGAGTACTTGTACATTGCCTTATATACCCAGAAGCGGGAAATCTCATTCACAAATGTGCTTTGGCTTGTTCTGTTACCACTTTGATTGGGATCTCAGGTGAGATCCAAATTCGACGTTAACGTCTCCGTTGTCTCCTTCAGGGAACGGGGGTTACATTAGTAACCTAGATGCTGTGTTTCGAAGATCAACGACGGACATAATGGTTTGAAATGATGAGACTTAGTAAAGGCTGACAATTTTCTTTCTTTTTTTGTGAACTATCCCTTTAAGTGTCCAGTAAAATGGATCACCAGATGATGTGTGAACATCAATGGAACAATTTACACTTTTTAAAAACTTAGCTTCCTTATTTCAGAAGTTCACCACATGCATATTACTGCTTGTATCAGCATTATGTATTAAACAAATTCACTAACCTGTCTGTGTATTTTCTAGACATGTGGCTTTGTGTGGTTGACATGTAGTCAAGGTCATGCTGAGAACTCTCCTGATGGGAAAAGTGTGAAGACAGATTTAATTAAGATTTATATTAGCATTTAAATGTTGACAAGGCAGTTATTGATCTTAATTTGTAGGGTACTGCATCCTTTAGTAACAAAAAAAAAAGAAGCCGTTTCTTATTACACTGCTGACAGAGATGCAATTTCCGGTGAGCCATCTTTCAAAATAAACGTTAAGAACAAGATCTTTTCACTCTTAATCATACTTACAGGCTTTTCTTCAAATGATGTTGAGTGATTTCTCCCTTTGCATTCTTCTGAGGCAACTAGAATGAAAATTATTTGAAATTATTAATAAAATACTTAACTATAATTTACTTTAAAATATTAGATGTTAGGTCATAGATCAACAGTACCAAAATGTAATCTCTTTACAACAGTAAAAGTCTGAACATTAAAACAATCTAAATTCATTCCCACATACCACTGTCTGCAGTGGCTGGAGCTTCAGACACTTGCTCTACTGTTGAACAAGACTGTGTAATGGACTTTTCTGACATGGCCTGGTGTTCATCTTGAGCCTGCAGTAAAAAATAGGGTTAACCCACCTATTGCATTCAGGTAAATTTTTCTTTTTTCTTTTAATCCATTATTTTTAGTATGAAGATGATTTTTTTAGGTGTGTTAAGACTGTCAAAATACACAATTTATTTTTAAAAATAGAGATATAACCATTTAAAATAATTTGTTACAACTTTTGCGTTCAGTACGTTTAGAGACGAAATTGAACAGTGGCTTTACACATGAAATTATGCCTTTTTTCATTTATTAATTTTATTTTTTACATATATTATTTAGATTTGTCTCAAATTACTTCTATAAAATACATTTACTCTCCTTCCTACACTGACACACACATTTTTGACCCTTCCCACTGGGAATGTATTTTGTTTATAAACATGCTCGCACATGAACAATACAATAACACAATAATTCTGAAATTAAAATAAAATGACAAACAAATTACGGTAATGTTTTAATGTGTTTGTAGAGCAAAAGTTCATAGACTAAGTAGTCTAAATTTAAAAAGGAAAGGTTTGGACATTGTAACATTTAGAACCTTAAAACTTTTGTGGATTCATTCATTAATGAGAAGTTACTGATTAGCTATACAATATGGTTTTAGTTGAAAAACATTAAGCTATGACTGTTCGGATCCAAACAGACCCTGGAATGCAAAAGGTGTATAAAGTTTTTTTAATGCATTAGGAGGGTTAAAAACAAGGATCTGTTAAAACATTTGCTTGAATCTGGATTTAGACCTGATCAGCTTGTTTATGTTGTGATATATAAACTACTGCTAACCAATGGCAGCTCGTCAGGGGAGGCCAATCAGGCACAGCCTACCCAACATTTTGAGGTGAAAATGAGAAAAGGACGATTTAATGTTAATAACATTTCCCAGTTATTAATTTTATGTCCCAGAATGTGTGTATTTCTTGTTTGTAATTTCCCCACTGTAAGTGTAACCACCGTGCGCCTCTTCACCGAATGTGCCGAATCTGCGAAACGCGAGTCTGAGGGGATAGAGAAAGGGAGGGGGAGGCAAATCCATAGCCGGAGACTTGGGCCTCCACTGGTAAAAAAAAAAAAAAAAGCCAATCACCATTGAGTTTTTCACTTTCAGCGATTAGCAAGTGTTGAGAAAAGAAACACGACAGAGGAGGCTAGCCTCCCTTGGTATATCAACCAATCATCGACAAGACGTAAATTATGTGATATTAGTTTGAACTGCCACTGCTGATGTAACTATGGAGAGTAGTGACACTGAATATTTGATCGCAAACAATTTTACTAAACTACCATTCAACAGCTACAAATTAAAAATGAAGGAAGACCCCGTGCCTAAGTTGGATATAGGCTAAAGCAATCAGCTTTAACTGATTCAAACAGACATTTAAAAGGACAGAAGGATGGATTTTTGCTTCAAGTGATAGGCTAGGACTAGGTGAGTGAACTTATATTTATATTGTCTTGATGTATGTGTTGTTTTCAATAAATATTCTGTCTATTAGTGACCACTAAACCCATTTTAAAGAAGTTTTTAAAAAGAAAGGTGTGTTTCTATTTTAAAACACACCAGCCCCCACTGCCGCTAACAGAGTCAACATATGACTCCACTAAATTGATTACTGTAATTGAAAAATGTAACACCTTTTTTATGGTTTTAGTATTTACAGCCGATTGTTTAAATTAGTTCCTGCTATTTCACATTTTCTCTTTCTATCATTTACACATTTTCACCTGAACACTTTCAGTGGTAGAGGTTTCACTCTTCTCAGAAGAGGATTTGTTGGAGAAGGGTATAGACATAGAGGATGTGGCTGTTCTGCTGAAGCCAGGAGTTTCTGCTTGTGTTTCCTCTTCTAACTGACTATTGTCACACATATTTGTTGTCCTCTGTCTGGGCTTGGGTCTGGGTGACATGTCTCGATCAACGTAACCTTTAAATAAAGAATATGTGTTTTATTTGTTAGTTTCTGACATTTCTTGAGACGGTTTTACAGACAAATGTGATGGCAAAGCTGAATTTTCAGAATCATTACTCCAGTCTTCAGTGTCACGTGATCCTTCAGAAATTGTTCTGATTTGGTGCTCAAGAAACATTTCTTATTACTATGGTGCAAATAAATTAATACTTTTATTCGGAAAGGATGCATTAAATTGTTTAAAAGTGACAGTAAAGACTTTTTTAATGTTACAAAGATTTCTATTTCAAATAAGTGCTGTTATTTTGAGCTTTTATATTCACCAAAAAGTAATAAGAACCATTATTAATAATTGAGCACCAAAACAGCATTATAATAAACAGTAGTAATAATTGGGCTTACAAAATACCACAGATCTTAAACAGCAGCACACATGCAAAGACTGTAGCCCTGACCTGTAGAGAGTTTTTGTTTAACACTTCTCTCCCTGGGTTGAGGAATGGGTAGGTCACCATCTTCTCCAATCCTTTGGTTGGCCTCATCTTTTTCTGAAGGCAATGGTAATGGACTGTCCCACTGGGAGCCTTCTGATTTAAGGGGGATGGAAGATTCCCATAGGCTATTCTCAGAATTTAGTGGCAGTGGAGATTCTGACAGGCTCTTCCTCACCACAGATTCTGTTTGGTTCCTCAACCTCATTACTGATTTTGACTGTTCATTATTTTGGAGTAAAGTGAATTCTGGTTGAAACTTGTCAGATAGAGAGGAAAAAAGGGAATCTGACTGTTCATTTTTCTCTGCAGTGTAAGAATCGCTTGGACTTTGAGAAGTATTCCTGGATTGGGTGGAATGAAAAGACCTGATCGGGCCATCTGCACTTCCCATGGAGTTTAGCTGTTCAAAATGGACAGGAGAGCTGGTTCTTTTGGTTTTCATGAAAGACACTTTTTTGGGTTTGACATTTTCTTCTTCATCATCTGTAAGCTTGAAATCATTGATTTTGCCTTTTGTTTTCCCAGCTTTAAATCTCTCCTTTTTCTGTTTTTGTCTTTTAAGAAGTTTGTTCAGTATGTCTGCTGAAACAATTCAAGTATTTCAATACAAGGCAAAGAACAACATTACATTGAAACTGAATTACTGTTTATTGGGGATAAACAAACTGATTCTATGTAAGGTTTTGCCTATAGTTCTGAGTAGGTTATACCATGAACTTGAGCCATGCTTTGAAGATGATTTAGATAAGCATGCCATTCTGTAGGCTACCTACCATCACCACCATCATCATCATCATCATCATCTTCATAATTTTTACCATCATCATCATCATCATCCTCAAAGTCATCAGAGTAACTATGCTTGGTGTTGGCTCTAGCAGACACAGCTTTCTTTAGCTCATCCTGAAATTCAACAACAGGCACGTGTCATTGACATCATACTGACTTACATAAGAGAGCATTAATACGGTTACGAACGTTCGGATTCGAAACTAGGCAGCTCACAAGGCTTTCAGACAAAGGCTGATGTGTCTGACAATCTAAGAAAGAAACATTTCACTTAAGAGCACACTAATGATTAGACGCTAATACCTGAAAAGTTGTTCTTCTGGATGTTTTAGGGCTTTTCGTGTAAGCAAGCGTTGTAGAAAAAGACTCGTCATTCATCTTATCGAACGGACTGTTTAAATGCAATCATTTGTTAATTAACAAGCACATGATCGTTTTAGATATTGCATTTAAACATCATCAACCGTTCCAACAATTAAAACCTACCGTAGCTTCAAAACAAAAGTGAGGTAGTAAGCGTTGCTCAACTCACCATGAACGCCATTTGTTTACGCGAGTTACCAAGCAACTACCGGATGAGAATGTACGTAACCTACTACGACGAAGGCTAAACCCATAGACAGTAAAAGAAACCAGGGGAGAACGTCACTCTCAGTAAACTTCCGGCTTCTGAACTGGTTGCAGTTCCACTCTGGTTCCATATGAGGGCGCTCACAGGACGAGTGCAGAATGAATGGAAGTCAATGGAGCTATACCCATCAAAATGCACTTTTCTCAGGGATATAATTTTCGGTCTAGTAATTTGAATGTTGTATTCGAAAGGAGATGCAAAGAAATTACTCATTGCTGGGTGTTAGATTTTTTAGAGTCACTTGTTTGCTTTAAAAAGTCTTTTAAAATGTCAACGACATCATACACATCGTGTGGCCAGAGATACTGCTTTACGGCAATCCTTCAGTCACTTTGGTGTTTTCGCTTTTGGTCTTTTGCTCCGTAGACGGCTCTGGCTAAACTTAAACGAGGGCGTGGTGACATTGCTCTGTATACTATGGCAAACGCATTTTACATTGAATGCCCTAAATTTTACCAGTTCATCCAATTTGAATTAACTGCAGCTTTTGGAATTGAAAACCTATGGAAGCCCATTTACCCTACATAAGAAAAAAATCATGCTTTTGTAAATCATAAAAAGTCCAAATTAAAACTTAAAGGTGGGGTATGTGATTCTCTTTTTTGTCCATTTTTTCAAAATAACTTGAAATCCTATTCCTAACCCACTTACAGCCACTGCTTAATTTTCATTTCAGTGCTTCGAACTCAATTTAATCATCTGTGGAATGGGCAGGACTCGAAAAACTCCAGCCAATCATTTCCAAGACCACCTGGAATCATTGGACAGTAAGTTAGTCAATCAAACGGTTGTACCATACCCCCCTCCTCCCAGCGCGCGTGACCCCCTTCGTGCGCATACTCAAAGCTCGTGACGCATGCGCATCTCATCAGTAAAGCCGGTTCCATGATTAGTAGTAAATCGTCATTACAATCTCTCGCGCATCTGAGTTCTCTTACGAGAGTATCTCTCGTACTGCGTAATATCTTACGCTATGGGGAAAACCTCTTTTCCACGAGATATTGAAGCCAAAAATTATCCTTAATTTTGAATTAATGTAAAACGCTGTGCGGCAGCATGCAGACATAGGCAAGACGGCTCGCGCACCTATTGGCTGCCCTGCGACAACAGCAGCAGCCTATCGAGAGAGGCCCTGCGTGACGTGATACCCAATGGGGGCGCTTCGCGCCCATTTCATCACGTCCCGCCAGAATAGGCGTGGCCTTGGCCTATAAATATGCTCGACAGGCTGATACAAACTGATTTACATCTCTTCAGCGAAGCACTACTGCATCGCTGGATCCGGAGTGAGAAGCCGCGCCGTTGACAAAGCCTTCTGCAGGACGAGCCTTCGAGCCTGAAGCTGCTGGCCTTCACCTCGCCGCCTTCAGCCGCCGTACCTGCTACGCTTTCTGGCGTCTATATCCTTTCAATGCTAAGAGTGTGTGTTCGCCGCTGCGACTTACACCTTCACTGTATATCTCTCTCTCTCCTAAAAGAGCTGCGTCTTTTTAAAGATGCAAAGATCCTGCAGCTCGTGCCGAGCCACACTCAGCGACGGGGACCGTCATCTGCGCTTCCTGCCTGGGTGAGGATAACGCGGCTCTCGCGCTCACTGACGGCGAATGCCCTCATTACGAGCTGATGCCCATGGTGACTGAGGACGCGCCTGGCATCCTTCTCAGAGCCTGCTCTTCCGCCCGCTGTAGTGCCGCGCCGTAAAAGCGCCGTACTCAGCGGGTCCCCGAGCCTTCTCTAGCCCGTGAAAGCTTGCCGGTTCGCCTGCCAGCTTCACCAGCTTCACCAGCTTCACTCGAGTCGCTCGCTGACAGACAACGGCCACCGCGCGCCGCCGCTTCGGCCGTTAATGACGACGAGGTAGCTGCATCTGTAGAGAAGGCCAGCTGCTCTATCCTGGCGTCGGACAGTGATGACTGGGCGAGCTCTGTGGACCTCCCCCCTTCTGCCGACGAGTCGTCAGTGAAACGGGCCAGCATCAAAACCGCGGTGCGGCTAGCTTTCTTTACGTTACAAGAAAGCTACCCCGCCCCCCGTGGACATGCGTCACCGGCGAAATGAGGAAAGAGTGTGTTTTGGTCCCGCCGAGGCCGGACCAATCTCCATTTCTCAAACATTTCTCAGCTCCTCGTAGTCTGAGCGGCTGAAAATGTCAATATTGCGGCAATGAGCTTGTTGTATAACACGCACGCCTGCAAACAAACGCAGAAACACACAAAACTGTGATGACGCTCTCAACCCGTGGGCACGCGTCACCGGCGAAATGAGGAAAGAGTGTGTTTTTGTCCCACCGAGGCCGGACCAATCTCCATTTCTCAAACATTTCTCAGCTCCTCATATGCCTGAACGGTTGAAAATGTCAATATTGCAGTAATGTGTTGACGTTTGTTTGCAGGCGTGCGTGTTATACAAAAGGCTCGCCAACACACACACAAAACTGTGATGACGCTCTCTTATCTGCACGAGGGACCCGTGTTCGATCCCAGCTCTCGCAGCAGATTAAAAAAAAAAAAAGTCTCGCCGCGGCCAGACTTCCATCAAACTTCCGCTCGTTCAGTTCCAGAAAATGCGACTGTTCCAGTGTATTTTGCAGTAAACAAGCCGGTACCATGGCCCGCTTGCCTGCACACAAATGCCGTTTCCACGGCGACCCAGAAAAATCATATAAGCAGTGTATTTTCTGGTATTCCGGCCACAGCCGATGGTGTTATGAGTGTAATAAAAATGCCCACAGCCCAGTGTTCATTTCTACACACAAACATAGCCCGCCACAGTGCAGGGCTTGCACAAATGAGGTCGACTCATGTCAATTGTGCATTAAATGTAGTGAATGTGCCCACAACCCAGTGCCCACAAACACTACACACTGCATGTACCACGGTTTCTGTAAAGGGAAACCAACACACATGCAGTCAGCTAAGACCCATGGTGTTTAAGTCTCGCCGCGGCCAGACTCCACCGAAACTTCTCGCTCGTTCAGTTCCAAACAATGTGACTGTTCCAGTGTATTTCGCAGTAAACAAGCCGGCACCACAGCCTGCTTGGATGCACACAAACGCCATTTTTACGGCGACCCAGATAAATCCCCAAAAAAAGAGTGTAGTTTTTGGTATTCCGGCCACGGCCGATGGTGTTATGAGTGTTGTAAGAATGCCCACGTCTCAGTGCCCATTCCCAGACACAGCTCGCCACAGTTCAGGGCTAGCACAAATCAAATCGACTCATGTCGACCGTGAAAAAAAAAAAAAAAATTTAGTGAATGTGCCCTGTAAAAACGAAACCGACATACATTCAGTCAGCACAAGCCGACGGTGTTTTCAGTGCAGTGAGTGTGCCCGCTGTCCCGCGCCCACATTCCCTCGCAGACACGCTCAACCCCATGGGGTTTGTCCCGCTCGCTCTCTCTCCACAATCTGTCATAGAGAATTCGAGCGCGACCAGGCTGCCCGCCGTGATCGGCGCGCCTCCGGCCTCGCACACTGTAAACACAGTGTTTATGTCTCAGCACACCCAAGCTCTGCGGCCGCCGCTATGCCGCGGCCAGAGCCCGGATTTCATTCTACCTCTAGCTATTCACGCAGAGGCGTGGGCAAAGCTTCCCGGGGTATCAGAATGGGTGTTGAAAACTATAAAAAGAGGCTATTCGCTACAGTTCGTTCGACATCCCCGACGTTACACGGTGCGAGTCTAAACCACGGTAAACAATGAAGTATCTCATCTACTTCAAGCCGAAATAGCGAAATTGCTGAGCAAAGGGGCCATAGAACCTTTATCTCAGTCTCAGAGCGAAGGGGGGCTATACAGCAGATATTTTCTGGTACCGAAAAAAGACGGGGGTCTCGGACCCATTCTAGATCTGCGACAGCTGAACAGAGTGCTTATGAAGCGCCAGTTCAGAATGCTGACAACCAGTAAGACCCTCGCGCAAGTGCGCCAGGGAGACTGGTTTATGTCAATAGATCTGAAAGACGCCTTTTTCCAAAATCAAATAGCGTCACGTCACAGGCGATTCTTGAAATTCGCCTTCGAGGGCCAGGCATATCAATACACAGTCCTACCATTCGGCCTATCCCTAGCACCCCGTACATTTACGAAGTGCATGGACGCGGCCCTCGCACCCCTGAGACTTCAGGGCATGCGAGTTTTGAACTACTTGGACGATTGGCTGATTCTAGTTCGATCACAATCAGAGCTCATGGAACACAGAACCACATTACTCGAGCATCTCGAGAATCTGGGTCTCACAGTCAATTGGGCGAAGAGTTCGCTGTTTCCCTGCCAAAAAAATCTCTTGTCTGGGAACAGTGCGGGACTCGCTGTCTATGACAGTACGTCTGTCGCCGGAGCGCGAACTGGACATTCAGCACGCCACGAAATCCTTTCGCCGTGGCTCTAAAGTCCCGCTCAAAAGGTTTCAGAAAATGCTGGGCCTCATGGCCTCGGCATCTTCGGTACTTCAGCTGGGCCTGCTTCGCATACACCCACTGCAGTTATGACTGCAGTTATGGCTGAAAGCGCGAGTTCCACCCCGGGCATGGACCTCTGGTCTGTTTCGCTGAGGGTCGACATGAAATGCGTTTCGGCTCTGGAACCTTGGAAAATAGCCAACTGGTGTCAGTCAGGCATGAGTCTGGGGACTCCCTCGAGTGTGACGGTGGTGTCCACGGATGCCTCCACATCGGGATGGGGAGCGCTGGCCGAGGGCAGACCGTTCTTTGGCCAGTGGTCAGAACGGGAAAAGCTCCTACACATAAACTGTCTGGAAATGCTGGCAGACATAACTGCGTTTGTCCCCAGATAAAAGGCCGCCACGTCTCAGTCCGGTCGGACAACATGTCAGTGGTGGCATACATAAATCGCCAGGGTGGCGTCAGGTCCCGAAAACTTTACAGGCTGACGAAACGCCTCCTGATGTGGGCTCAGCACAACCTGCTTTCACTGAAATGTGCCTGGTCGCCTGAATCTGGGACCAGACTGTCTGTCCAGAAACAATGTCCCAGCAGGGGAATGGTCGCTGCACCCGCAGACGATCCCACTGCTGTGGGAGACATTCGGCAGAGTGCAGGTGGACTTGTTCGCATCCCAAGAAAACGCTCACTGTCCGAACTTTTTCTCCAAGAGCAGGGATGCGCTGGCCTACGTAAGGCCCCGCTGCCCCCTCTATGCTTCCCCCCCCCCCGTCTCGCTCCTACATCAAGTGCTGGAACGAATCAGGGAAAACGGATGCCCAGTGCTGCTCGTGGCTCCGCTCTGGACGAACCAGATTTGGTTCCCAGTCCTGATGCGGCTGACCAGCACTGCCCCGTGGCCGATACAGGTGAGGAGAGACCTCCTCTCTCAGGCAAAGGGCTCGATTTGGCATCCTCTCCTGGATTTGTGATCCCTAAATTCTTGGACCATCACGAGGTACCCGCTAACCTCCCAGAGGGAGTGTTAAACACAATCACGCAGGCTAGAGCCCCGTCTACTAGACGGCTCTATTCCTCAAAGTGGTCGGTGTTCTCTGCCTGTTGTCAAGCTCAGGGCTTTTCACCCGCAGACTGCGGGGTTACGGAAGTGCTCTCCTTCCTTCAGGAGCTGCTGGCTAAGGGCAGAACCCCATCCACACTCAAAGTATACGTGGCGGTCATAGCGCCGTTTGCAAAACCGACGTCTGGCCAGTCACTGGGGAAAAACGACCTGGTCGTGCGATTCCTCAGGGGAGCTTGGAGGCTGAATCCTCCCAGACCCCCCTCAGTCCCTGTGTAGGACCTTTCTACGTTTTTGAAGCCATGAAAGGTGCCCCATTCGAGCCAATCCATTTGTCAGACATGAAACATCTGTCTCTCAAAACGGTATTCCTTATGGCTCTCGCTTCAGTGAAGCGAGTAGGGGACTTGCAAGCGTTTTCAGCAAACGCATCATGCATGGAGTCTGGGCCTAATGACTCTAAAGTCATGCTCAAACCAAGGCACGGGTACGTGCCCAAATCCCTCAACACACCGTTCAGGGCCCAGGTTATTTCCCTGTGCGCCATCCCGGTTCATGATGAGGAGGAGGATGTGAGTCTCCTCTCCCCTGTCAGGGCACTGAGAGCTTATGTGTCCCGCTCGTCTGTCTTCAGACAGATTGAGCAGCTTTTCGTTTTGTTTGACGGACGCTCCAAGGGACTGGCCGCATCAAAACAGAGCCTATCCAGATGGATAGTCGATGCCATAGCGCTGGCTTACACTTCTAAGGGCTTGCAGTGTCCTTTGGGTGTCAGAGCGCATACCACGAGGGGCGTGGCCTCGTCGCGGGTGTGGTCTAGCAGGATTAGAGACCACTGCGCCGGCGCAGAATGCTGAGTTTTGCTTGTGCATCACTCACTGATCGATAGAACAGCTCCATGGGTGTTGAATAACCCATACTTATACCCAGTTCAGGCTGAACACGTTTACCCTGTCTGCGTGAAACACTGTTAATATAACTAGCTCCCGTGGGATGCTATTTCATGGAGAATGATGCTCGTAGCCTCTCTTCTCCGACTCTCTGTAAGTCTACGGTGATTATGCACTATATGAGCCCCGGGTTACTGCCCTTGGGACTTTGGTGTCGGATCCCGGTACGCACGGCATGTTGCATTGTGTTCCTCATAGCGTAAGATTTTACGCAGTACGAGAGATGCTCTCGTAAGAGAACGTACTCGGTTACTAATGTAACCTCGGTTCTCTCTAGAGAGGGAACGAGTACTGCGTATCTTACAACAGCGCTGGTTCGCTTCAGTGATGAAAACCAGTTTGTATCAGCCTGTCGAGCGTATTTATAGGCCAAGGCCACGCCTATTCTGGCGGGACGTGACGAAATGGGCGCGAACCGCCCCCATTGGGTATCATGTCACGCAGGGCCGAAATTATGACTTAAACCGGGCTCAGACTACAGGAGTTTTTAAATCTTAACCGATTTCAAAAATGAAAATTAGCCCATGATTTATTACTCACCCTGAAGCCATCCTATGTGTATATGACATTCTTCTTTCAGATGAATACAATCGGAGATATATTAAAAAATGTCCTGGCTCTTCCAAGCAGAGCCGATCAGCCCTGTACGCACAAACAAATTGCGTTTGTCCAGAGAATGTCTTATAAGGGGAGAACTTTCACTCGCAGTAAACATCCGGCTTCTGAACTGGTTGCAGTTCCACTCTGGCTCCATATGAGGGCGCTCACAGGACGAGTGCAGAATGAATGGAGGTGTATGGAGCTATACACCTCAAACTCCACTTTTCTCAGGAAATAATTTTTTGTCTAGTAATTTGAATGTTGTATTCGAAAGGAGATGCAAAGAAATTACTCATTGCTGGTTGTTAGATTTTTTAGAGTCACTTATTTGCTTTAAAAAGTATTTTAAAATGTCAATGACGTCATACACATCGTACCACCAGAGATACTGCTTTACGGCAATCCTTCATTCACTTTGGTGCTTTCGCGCTCTGCACTTTCTTTTCTCTCGAGGCATCGAAAACACAGCTGACACAGGTAAATAATGTGCTAGAAGAGTTTTTGTTTTGTTGTTTTTAAACACCACGCCGAAAATACACACGCATTCTGGTCCTGCTTCAGATGCCACGATGCTATCAAGCGGTATCTCTGGTCGTAATCAGTCCTTCACTGACCAATCAGCATTCATTAGCAGAATGCTAGCATGTAATGGGCAACAACAAATCAACCTGTTTTTATTAATCAATATATTGTAAGCCATTTTTCAAGCAAAAAAAGAAATAATAATTTTAAGATAAGAAGACACAATCTTGGAATGTGTAATGTAATACAACACTATTTAATGAATAAATTCCTCCAGAACAATAATGTACACAAAACTAAGGAGTACAAGCAGTACACAGGAAGGCCTCCTCCGTTGGTGGGCCTTGAACGCACATATGTTGGAACCACCACAAACAAATGTCACACTTAATTTGGAAAACAAATTATTTGGATTTTTGGGTCTTCAATAAGAGGCTGCAAATTTTCATTCCTGTGTAATTGATGTTATATTTTTAATTTACAGTAATTCATGGGGAGATAAAAGAATAATGAAATGTTTGTTAGTCCTAGGTAAAATAGAAAAAATAGAATAGAAATATCCAACATAACAAACAATACAAGAAAATTCTTAATAACTTTATAAAAAACATATTTTATTTCACATTTCTTAAGTTTGATTTACCCAACTCAAATCTGCCTCAGGCCCTTCTGTTCCACTAAGATGTCAGTCAGGTCATCTTAGAAACAAAAAAAAAAACACAGAGCATGCATCTATAATTCTTCATTTTTCACACAAATAGTTTTTAGGTAAGTATGGAATAATGCTGATAGCTGCATAAGATGTTAACAGCAATTATAAGGACAATTATTTGGATTGCCAAAACACCCCCTGATAGCTTACCAGTCTCTAGGAGAAGAGTGACAGCGATTTGCAGCCTGTGTATGATGATAGCCTCTTTCCTAGCAGGAAAATCTACCGTCTCACTTTTTAAAAAGTTCTCCTGCAAACTAAAAAAGAAATTTTATGATTAAATAAATAAATAAATCATGTTACAGAGACATAAATCTGCTGTCAGTGAATAACTTTATAGTTTTAGAGTAACAGTCTTAACTGAACAATGGTCATATTATAATGTGAGGGTGAGGACACTGCTCTGAACAGTAAACATACTTTCAGAATCAGAATCAGAAAGAGCTTTATTGCCAAGTGTGCTTGCACACACAAGGAATTTGTTTTGGTACTGAGGCTTCCAGTGGACATATACAAATACAACAAGAAACATAATACTATAAATTATAAGAATAAAAAATAAAAATAAAAATAAATGAGAATAAAAGTATCACAGATGGGTTTAGTCAGAATAGACATTTTCAGATTTACAGATTGTGAACATATTTATAGTGTTTTGAATATTATAAATAAATAAATCTACATATAAGTATCACCTGAGTTGTAGGGTATTGCACTAAACAGTGGGAGTATTGCACTTAAGGCATATGCCTTGGGTGGAGTGTTAACTGTTCAGGAGGGAAAGGGCCTGTGGGAAGAAGCTGTTCCTGTGCCGAGATGTTCTTGTGGCCAGTGATCTGAGTCGCCGTCTTGACGGTAACAGTTCAAACAGGTGGTGTCCAGGGTGAGTGGAGTCTGTGATGATTTTACCTGCTCTCTTCCTCACTCTGGAAGAGTACAGGTCCTGGAGGGATGGCAGGGGGGCACCAATAATCCTCTCCGCAGTCCGGACTGTCCGTTGTAGTCTCCTGATGTCTGATTTGGTAGCTGAACCAAACCAGACAGTGATGGAAGTGCATAAGACAGACTCAATGACGGCTGAGTAGAACTGAATCAGCAGCTCCTGTGCCAAGTTGAACTTCCTCAGCTGGCGAAGGAAGTACAGTCTCTGCTGGGCTTTTTTCACAGTGGAGTCAATGTGATTGTCCCACTTCAGGTCCTGAGAGATGGGAGTGCTGGCTGTTCCTCCTGAAGTCCACGATCATCTCCACTGTTTTGAGCGTGTTCAGCTCAAGGTTGTTATAACTGCACCAGACAGCCAGCTGTTCAACCTCCAGTCTGTAAGCAGACTCGTCACCGTTTCGGATGAGACCGATGACTGTGGTGTCGTCGGCAAATTTCAGGAACTTGACAGTGGGGTCTTTAGAAGTGCAGTCATTAGTGTACAGGGAGAAGAGTAGTGGGGAGAGAACGCACCCTTGGGGGCCAACAGTGCTGGTGTTGAGAGTCCTGGATGTGAGTTTCCCCAGTCTCACTCGCTGTGCCGGTCCGTCAGGAAGCTGGTGGTCCACTGACAGATCGAGGATGGTATGGAGAGCTGGGCCAGTTTGGCTGTGAGAAGACCAGGCATGACCAGGCATTATGGTATCGTGTGAAGTCTTTCAAGGCAAAGACTCCACACAAGGTACTGTCCGATTGTTTGGGATGTGGGACTGTGTCACATGTCCACCTTGAGACATTGTATCCCTTGTTTCGCATGAATGCCCTGAAGAAAGAAAATAACAATATTAAAAATGTTCTGTTTTGCAATTTTGTCACACACAGTAGAGGTCAATGCCACCAGGTATGCATTTTTAAACTGTAACGAAAACAAAAGACTAATAAAAACTACCAGTTGTTCACATTTATGTTATCACATTTTGTTGTTTTTTTTGTTAGATTTGTAAGCTTTTCACATCTTTCACATCAAGAGCTCCTCGGTGGATAGGTGATAATGTAGGGTTATCCCACTTTAACTTTTGTCAGGAAACAAGAAATTTGTCCATATTCACTGCTGTTATTAGACACGATGTAAAGTATTAAAAAAAACAAAAAAACACTTGATGATAGGCCATAATCTGTAGATTTTGGAAGGGAGGATACATATTTTGGCAAGTCAAAAATACGGTCTGAAAAAATCTGTATCCCACTATAACTTTTGTCAGGAAACAAGAAATTTGTCCATATTCACTGCTGTTATTAGACATGATGTAAAGTATTCACAAAATAAAACACTTGATGATAGGCCATCATCTGTACAATCGCTTTTTGTGTATGACATTGACCAGCCTACTATTTAAGTTCAATGCATTATTAAATAATTCTGATAATAATTCACCATGGAAGGAGGAGGGGGGATTCAGAACAATTTAATATCCAAAGGCTGTTTGGTTTATGAGTGAAACGGTATGGTCGTCCGTGATAGATGGGCCACGTGATAGCTGTCTTTGCTAAACCTTGTTGATAAAACAACAATAGTAAAACGATAACTTAAACAATTCACGTGTTATAGTTTAATTTACCTTGGTCAAACCAATGGCCAACCTTCTGCTGAATATGAGTGCGCTCCCGCGACCGGGGATACACTTCCTTTCAGGGGTAAGTACCTTGGCACGAAACACCTGTCAAACATCTGTGAGGACCAGTACAATATGGGCATGATGGCACTCCTCATTATGAGCGCACATATTTTTAAAACAAGGCAATGATCTCCAAGTCAAGGTTTAGTTACAACTCCGCAATAAAGCAAGATAGAAAGCAATGTATTAACATTGACTATTGATTTATAGGCTATATTGCATTTAAAATGTTGATTGGCTGGACATACTGGTCAATATGGATGCACATCCCTCAGTAAATAATAACCATCAAGTATCAAGTACTGCTTTTATCATTTAAAACACAGTGACATGCTATGGCAAGCCATTTTAGCTTTTATTCGTTCACAGGATGCATTTTTGATATAAATTTTCATTAGTACTAGTTTAAGGAGGGAGGATTGTATTGGGAGCACTGGGGTGTCAGGTGTGACTGTCTGGGCAATGGCAAATGGTTTACATGACTCATGGGTCAGTAGGAGGGCCCCTTAACAGAATTTAGCTCAGCTCTGCTTCCAAGCTTTATAAATGGAGTGAAGGGGTGTTTGTCTTTGGAAGTCCATCAAAGCACATCTGTTCATGATTAAAGTGCTCCGCGTGTCTCTGGGGGTTAATAAAGGCCTTCTGAAGTGAAGCGATGCTTTCAATATCAATATTTAAAACTTTATCGACTAAAATAACTAGCTTTTAAGCAGACGGCCGTAAGCATCGATTTACGCTAAAAGAGTAACCCTTGAACTTGATGCACAACGTAATGATAGCAATTGACGCCTCCCGCGGTTCAAACAAACAGGGCCGGGCAACCACGTTCATCATTATATTGTGCGTGAAGTTCAAGGGTTACTCTTTTGGTGTAAATCAATGCGTACGGCTGTCTGCCGGAAGCTAATTATTTTAGTCAATAAAGTTTTAAATATGGATATTTTTCTTACACGAACGCTTACACATCGCTTCACTTCAGAAGGCCTTTATTAACCCCCGGAGACACGTGGAGCACTTTAATCATGAATAGATGCGCGTTGATGGATTTCCAAAGACAGACACCCATTCACTCCATTTATAAAGCTTGGAAGAGCCAGGACATTTTTTAATATAACTCCGATTGTATTCGTCTAAAAGAAGGATGTCAAATACACCTAGGATGACTTCAGGGTGAGTAAATCATGGGCTAATTTTCATTTTTGGGTGAAATATCCCTTTAAGCAGGGGACACACTTAACGACTGTAAGGCTGATTATGAATGTGTCACAGTCTGTTCTGTTCTATTTATGTTATCATGGACATTCACTTTATGTTCACGTCACATGCCTTCCTTTGTTTGTATTCCCGCCATTTCTTAGTTACCATGATCACCTCATTATGAGTTAATTCTGTTCAGCTGTGTTGCTTGTTACCTAGTTTGTGTTCCTATATAAGTTCTTCCTTTTCAGTCACTCCTTGTCTGTTCACCGTCTTGGTTAGTGTGTGTTGCAACCTGATCGTTCTGTTTGCCAGTCATTAACCTGTTATTTTGGATTTCTTATCTGTGTCTTACCATGACAGATGAACAGACCAGCCTATATGAATGATAGGGCTAAATTTATCGTCATGGCTCAGGAAAGCCCTGATTAATTTTCATTTATTAAGAATTTTTGGTTTTTGGCCAGCAACTGCCCTCTGGAGGACAAAACCCTCAAGACCCTGTTCTGGATCGGGGCGAACTTCCACAACACCATCCACCTCCCAGACACCAACGGACTGACTTGGAGGGAAGCCGTCGTGAGGTGTCTGGGGTGCATATGGCCCCGATCCAGAACCTGGCCAGACCCAGAACGCAGCCCGCTTAGGCATTCAACGATGCCTAAGCCCCCTGCAGACTGGACGCTTCCGACTGCTGTGACGAGTGAGCCTATATCCAAGGATGGGAAGGAGGAACATAACGTCGCCCTGGAGCCGAAGAGTCTGACCAGGGGTGTGAGCTGACGATGCCGTCCATCGCCGTGAGAGTCCTTGTGGGGTTCGAAGGCATGGAAGCGAGCCCCACCCACCCTCCCGCCACTGAGAGCGAGCACCGGCTGGACTTATTGGACAGTTTAATTGAATGTGTTGAGATTAATTCCCTTTATCCCTGGTACTTATCTGAATCTGAACCTGTATCTGAATCTTCATCAGCCCTATTAATCCCACCCATCCTCCCTCTCCTGCCACCTCTACTAATTGCCATCATGGACACTCTGTTTTTTGGGGGGTTTTGTGCCACTCTTCATTTCCAGAACTCCACCAAGCCTGTCACCCAGTCATCATTGTCTCCCATCAGTCCCACGGTGTTATCACATCCTCCTCTCAGTGGTGAGGTAACACCGTGGACTTGCTGGGAGCCCACTCCTCCTGGGCGATATGAGCCTGTGGCTCCGCCTCCAGCAATGTCGTGCTCTGTCTCGCCTCGACACATCGGCCTGGCTCCTGCACCTACGCTCCTTCCTCCCTCGACTCCAGCGTTGACCATCGAGCATACAGCCTCGCCGGACTCCCTTGGACCGTCGGCCCCACCTCAGACTACACCTCAACCCTCGGTCGCACCAGCTCATCCTCTGCTCTCTGGATCTCCACCTCCTTCTCGGGGGGTCGTTACTGCGGCTCCGTCGCGGCCACCCAGGTCATCAGCGCACCATCACCGCCTCTGACTTCTGTAATGTCAGGTTCAGGTTCCTTTTTTTGTACCCGTAGGTAGATTTGTTTTGCAGTGTCAGAGTTATCCACACATTTAAGACAAACACAATAAACATTAGACAATAAAATAAAAATAGATACATAAATATAAATAACATAGCTTCTGTGTCATCTGTGTAGTTTTGTTCCTCTGATTGATGGCTGCTGGGACAAAGCTATTTTTATACCGCTTTGTTCTGCACTTTGAGACTATATACCTTCGTCTAGAAGAAAGAAGCTGAAATTCACTGTGCAGAGGGTGAGCATTATCCATTTACATTTACATTTAGTCATTTAGCAGACGCTTTTATCCAAAGCGACTTACATTTGAGGATTAAACCAAGCGAGTCATCATGGAGAGGCAAAAACAACGCAAGAAGTGCTCAGAATACCAAGTTCAAACATTGCTCAGAGTAGCATAAACCATACAAGCGAAGATTAAGAAAAAGTTTTTTTTTATTTTTATTTTTTTATTTTTTTATGTTAAGTGCTCACGGAAGAGATGAGTTTTCAGTTGTCTTTTGAATGCTGTCAGGGATTCTGCATTCCGGACGAGGGTGGGGAGATCATTCCACCAGCATGGAACCGTGAATGAGAATGTTCTGGACAGTGATTTTGTGCCTCGCTGTGAAGGCACCACGAGCCGTCGCTCCTTGGCCGATCGTAGGCTTCCGGTAGGGATGTAGACCCGTAGGAGCGAGTGAAAGTAGGAGGGAGCTGAGCCGGTGGACAATCTGTAAGCAAGTGTCAGCGCCTTGAACTTGATTCGAGCAGCGAGTGGTAGCCAATGCAGGGAGATGAACAGCGGAGTGACGTGGGCTCTTTTGGGCTCGTTGAAGACAAGACGAGCAGCAGCATTCTGGATCATTTGTAAGGGTTTAGTTGCACATGATTGAAGACCAGCTAGAAGAGCATTGCAGTAATCAAGCCTAGAAATAACCAGGGCCTGGACAAGAAGTTCTGTTGCATGCTCAGTTAGGAAAGGCCTGATCTTCCTGATGTTGTGCATTGCAAACCTGCATGATCGAGCTGTCTTTGAAATGTGGTCTGTGAAAGTTAGCTGGTCATTAAAGATTACTCCAAGATTTCTGACTGACCTTGATGGGGTGATTGAGGATGAGTCTAGCTGGATAGTGAAGTCCTGCTGTAGAGACGGATTGGCAGGGAGGACGAGAAGCTCAGTCTTTGCCAGATTGAGCTGCAGGTTATGTTCCTTAATCCATGCCGAGATGTCCGCCAGACAGCTAGAGATACGTGCAGCTACTGTGGGATCGTCTGGTTGAAATGAGAGGTAGAGCTGGGTGTCATCAGCATAGCAGTCGAAGAGAAACCATGTGCCTGTATGATGGGTCCCAGTGATGTGGTGTAAATGGAGAAGAGGAGGGGTCCAAGGACTGACCCCTGGGGAACCCCTGTGGTCAGTCGATGTGCTTTGGATATCTCGCCTCTCCATGCGACCCTGAATGACCTACCTGTGAGATAGGACTCAAACCAGTGGAGGGAAGTTCCAGTGATGCCCAGTGATGAGAGGGTGGACAGAAGGATCTGATGATTCACAGTGTCGAAGGCAGCAGACAGGTCTAGGAGAATGAGAACTGATGATTTGGAAGCAGCTTTAGCGATCCGCAGGGCTACTGTGACTGAAAGTAATGCGGTCTCGGTCGAATGCCCTTTCTTGAAGCCAGATTGATAACATCCAGCTGGTTGTTCAGAGACAGGAAAGATGATACTTGGTTGAAAGCAACTCGTTCAAGTGTTTTTGCAATGAATGGTAGGAGAGAGACAGGTCTGTAATTCTCTAGAAGTGATGTTTAATGTTGGTTTTTTAAGCAGTGGGGTTACCCGAGCCTGCTTAAATGCTGTAGGAAAAATGGCAGTATGGAGGGATGAGTTGATGATGTGTGTGAGTGCTGGTAGAAGTGTGGGAGTGATGGCTTGAAGAAGGTGTGAGGGGATGGGGTCTAGAGGGCAGGTGGTAGGATGACTGGAGAGGAGAAGTTTAGATACTTCTTCCTCGGTTAGTGGAGAGAAGGAGGAGAGAAGGTTATTGGCTGTGGGAGAGGTTGGCCGAGGTTCCTGTGTGTGTGGAGGAGAGAACTGACTGCTAATGGTTGTTGTTTTGTTAGTGAAGAAGTTAGCAAAATCATCAGCAGTTAGCGAGGAGGAGGGTGGTGGTGGAGGTGGACAGAGGAGAGAGTTGAATGTCTTGAAAAGTGTTTGTGTGTTAGAGGCGGTGTTGATCTTGTTGTGGAAATATGAAGATTTTGTGGCGTGAACATCAGCAGAAAAGGAAGAGAGCAGAGATTAGTACATACTCAGGTCAGGTCAAATTATCATTTAAAATTGAGCCAGTTATCTGCTGTAACTGTCTGATGTACAGGGACACTGGACTAAACTCTGACCCACCAATCAGCTTACTAGACCATTTAACAATTTGATTTCGGGAGTTTCTATTCTTTAAAGATAGGTTCCCAAACCATGACACCAAAGAGAAAGATAAAATTGATTCAATAAAAGCACGGTAGAATAAGATTATCATGGTTTTGTCAATGTTAAAATAAGACAGTTTCCTCAAAAAAAGCGCTGGTGCCCCTTTTTGCACACAGCTTGTAGCGGATTGACTGGGTTTTTCTTTCTGGGGTGCCAACTTATAAGTAAATTTTTAATTTTAAAGTCAATCATACAAAGGCTTCAACTTGTTGCTTTTTTTACAGATGAACCCTGTTGAACCTATGGCAATAATATTACAGATAACATAACCCAATTTGCATTGCATGATTTTTTATATTCTTTTTACTCTCATACTTTACACACACACAAGAATACGTTCAAATAACCATTTGATAAAGAAATAAATCACAAAAAAAAAAAAAATGATATCAATTCCTTGTGAGGTCAGATTAATTTCTAGAGGTACCTCTCCTACACCTGATTAATTCAGTCAATTTACCTCTGACCTTTAAACAATAACAATACAACCGGAATTACACACGTTGCAACTACAATATTAGGCCATTTTTAACAGAGGTTCAACAAGCATTGATTCAATCTACACAGTTCGAACATTCAATGATTCAGTCATTCACTTCAAACTCTTCATGATTCATTCAACAGTTCAAATACTCAGGATCTCTCAACAGTTCAAATACTCAGGATCTCTCATTGTCCAACGTTTCAGTGTCTCAGTTCAATGATTCAATGACTCAATTCAACCACTCAGGATATATCACTGTTCAACGATTCAGTGACTCAATTCAAACATGCAGGATCTCTCATTGTCCAACGATTCAGTGTCTCAGTTCGATGCTTCAATGACTCAATTCAAACACTCAGGATCTCTTACTGTTCAACGATTCAGAGACTCAATGCAAACACTCAGGATATCTCACTGTCCAACGGTTCGATGTCTCAGTTCGATGATTCAATGTCTCAATTCAAACACTCAGGATCTCTCACTGTTCAACGATTCAGAGACTCAATTCAAACACTCAGGATATCTCACTGTTCATCGATTCAGAGACTCAATTCAAACACTCAGGATTTCTCACTGTTCAACGATTCAGTGACTCAATTCAAACACTCAGTATCTCTCACTGTCCAACGATTCAGTGACTTAATTCAAACACTCAGGATCTCTCACTGTTTAACGATTCAGAGACTCAATTCAAACACTCAGGATATCCCACTGTCCAACGATTCAATGTCTCAGTTCAACCACTCAGAATACCTCACTGTTCAACGATTCAGTGACTCAATTCAAACGTTCCTCAGCAACGGAACAAGCAAAGATTCTCAAAAAGAAAAGTAAACAGTGAAATACTTGATTGACGTTCCGTCTGCACCAGAGTTCAGCAGTAATGGTAAACCGGGAACTGCGATTCAAATCAGCCGTTTAGTTGTCATCTCTCGTCTCGCTGCCAGCGTTGATCCATAGTGAACTGACATCCGTAGCGACCTGAGTTAGGCTCAATCACTGTGTTTAGATCTCCAGTGTTCAGACGGAGATCAGACGAAAATAGCATGTTCAGATTGGTGTGGAGAGTACCTTCTCTCTCTAGATACTACCTTTAAATTTTGTTTCTCTGCTTTTATACTCACAACTCTCTATAACAACATCGCCCTCCTGTGGAAATCACCACCATTTTTGGTGAAAACTTCCAGTTCGTCACAAGCTTCTCAATTTGCCTCAAAGTTCATTTTTTAGTCGATAATTGTCCCAAGATATTTGTAGGATTGAGTACATTCCACTGTCTGACCTTTAATGGATGTGACTTCATGCATGTGGGCATGTCTTCTAAAATCAATGATTATATCTTTTGTCTTGGATATGTTTAATTGAAGGTAGGACTCTTCACACCACCAGTCGTCGATGACCGGGCCGTGACAGGTCTCATTGTCCTGAAGCCTACTAACAATAACAAAATCATTTGCATATTTTAAGATAGTCCTATTTTTATACCTATTCTGACACATGTTTGTGTAGAGGATAAACAATAGGGGTGAAAGCACACATCCTTGAGGGGAGCCAATTGAGGAGGAGACTGGGTCTGACAGTGTTCCATTTACCTTAACTCTTTGTGTCCTGTCGTATTAAAAGCAGACGAAAAAATCAACAAACAAAAGTCTAGTGTGGGAGTCGGTGGGACTCATTTCCTTCAAAATGTTTAACAAGCAAGTTAAGCAAGGTAACTGTGGCATCTTCTATTCCTCTATGTGGCCTATAAGCAAAATGCATGGGATCAAGTGCTTGCTCAGTTTTCAGTAGGATTTCTGACCTTACCAATTTGTTCACTGGTAGAGATGAAAAGATTTTCATTAAAATCGACGTGAGAGCAATCGGTCTAAAATCTGAGGCTATTCCGTGTTTAAAAGTGAGTTTCTTTTTCTGTATGCTGGACTTAACAGATTTGGTCACCCATGGTTTATTATTAGGGTAGATTTTAACTTGCTTGCAGGGAATGATCATATCCCCATAGAAGGCAAAATATGAGCAAGTTACATCAACAATTTTATCCAAGTCATCACCACAAGACTGTTTAAACATGTCCCAATTAGTACAGACATAACATTCCTGCAGGCAGAGCACAGATTCATCATTCCAGTCCTTTGTCTTTGCTTTCTCTCGTTTTATAAATAGGAAGTAAATGTACACAGTTATGGTCAGCAGAGCCCAGTGGGGGTAGTGGGAGTGATTTATAGGTGTCCTTTACTGACCCATAGCATAGATCTAATGTCTTATCCCGCCTGGTTGGACAGGAGATATAGTGTTAGAAGTTTATGAGTGTCTTTTTGAGGGAGACACATCACCCAATATGAAGTTTGGTGCATCAGGTGAAATTGACTGTATTTTTTGCACTACGTCAAAGATAGTGCTAGAGGCAGAGATGGCAATTGCCTTCGGGTGAATGTACACTGTAGTTATAAAAAGTTGTGGAAACTCACGTGGCAGATAAAATGGGACGCAATGATACAGACAAAAGTTCAACATCTGGCTTACAAATGCGTTCTCTGACAGTCACAGAGCAACAGTAACGTTTATTCAGATATAAACATACCCCACCACCTTGAGTTTTCCTTGTCACTTCAACCTTCCGATCCAGAAGAAATGGCACTCCAAAACCCTCGATGAACAGGTCGTTATCCTGGTCGTGCTCAGTGAGCCATGTCTCAGTAAACGCTATGATGCAGCAGTCTCTGAAGTCCTTCTGAAAACGTTCCCCTGTAGTTCGTCCGCTTTGTTTCTCAGGGACTGAACATTCCCCATAATAATTGAGGGCAGGGGTATCCTGGTGAGTCGCTGTTTCCTCATGCGTAGTCTGACGCCACCTCGTTTACCCCTCTTCCTCTTCTTATCCCTCGTTGTACCACGGATTGTATGGGAAACTCTCAGAGGGAAATCCGGTGACTGTAGCATGCTGTCTGTCGCGCAAGCTAAACTCACAAAGTTCAATTGCAGCAGTGCATCTCTGGTGTACTGTATCTTAGCGCCATTGACGTCGCTTACCAGCAGTAGATAGAACAAAATCCACAGAGCAGTTGGGTAGAGAAAATCCATTTCTGTATTAGCAGCACTGGAAGCAGTCCATAGAAACAACTCTTGAGACGCATAAGAAAATAAATAAATAAATAACAAAAGACTTAACAAACAAGTAACACGGGGATGCCAAACTCTTACTGCCGGTCGCTGCATATGCACGTGCCCTAGGCCTCAGAACAGACTGTCACAGTCTGTTTGTTCTATTTCAGTTATCATGGACATTTCAGTTTATTTTCACGTCACATGCCTTCTGTTGTTTGTATTCCCGCCATTTCTTAGTTACCATCGTCACCTCATTATGAGTTAATTCTGTTCAGCTGTGTTGCTCGTTACCTAGTTTGTGTTGCTATATAAGTTCTTCCTTTTTCAGTCACTCCTTTTCTGTTCACCATCTTGGTTAGTGTGTGTTGCTACCTGATTGTCTGTTTGCCAGAATTACAATTAAACCTGTCATTTTGGATTTCTCATCTTCATCTGTGTTTGCCTTCCCGCAACCACCTTGACAGAATTAATTTGATACTTACGACTGATCATGCCCAAATTCGCTGATCGAGTCGTGTTCAGTCGTTGTTTAAAATCTGCTGCAGTCGATGGAAACAGTCTGTAAGTGTGTTCAGTTCAGTCTTAAGCCCTATTCACACTGGATTAGTATTATCTGGGGACCTCGTGTAATTTAGAAATTCTGAAATTTAGAAATTACACCCACATCTGAATTTTATTGTTGCGCATTCGCACGGGATAAGCGAAGCCTGTGATTTTACTCAAATTTACTGACTTATCTCCTGGATTTGATGTCTATAGGCTACTGCTTGGAAATATCTTGTCGTTATAGGTCTAGCTGTATGATATATTGTAAACAGAAGAATGTTCCTTACCGTATACTGCTATACATGTCATCCATCTCCATCTAATCATTCTTTTTGTTTTTGCTCTTCTGATGGTTTTCAGCTTTCTCTTTCTGCAAATTGTATAGTTGAATGGTGTATATAGCAATATTACCCAGCACCAAAAATACTATCAAATCACTCCAACGCAGCCTCCACTCTTAACGAAAGATGGATTTAAAAAAAGCGCACAGGAAACAAAAACCTTGAAAAAATTATATACGACCCCGCCAAATCTCCGGGACTAATATTATCACAGGACCTTGGTGTTCGGCGAAATATGGTAGGTCATTTGCGGGGGAAATTTTACTTTAATTTTACAAATTACAGACATGGCCGATTCGCGCGGGATTAAAATCACAGACAACCTCCGCAATTATTACAAATGACTAGAGATCACCAGGTAATACTTTTTTTCTCAGAATGGCAGGATGGGTAAATATGGCATAAATCGACCTGAAACTCCTGTCTGATCCCGGCTTTAGATTTAGTACCTGTATGTCATAATTTAAAGGAGATGTCTCATGCAGTCATGTCTCACTTATTTACACTGTTAAAGAGTTGGATTCTCATGTTAAACATGGCCAAAGATAAAAAAAAAACTAGTTGGACGTATGATGGAGTATTTCTGTGCCACCTTCAAGATTCGTTTGAGTTTTCGAAAAGTTTTTTTTTCCGAGTATGGCCCTGTATGATGTCATACAGGGCGGAAATCATTTTATGGGCACTTTGCACACATCAACCAGGGGTGTTTCCCAAAAGCATCATTAGCCAACTTTGGTCGCAAGTTCCATTGTTATCAGCATAGTTCAACGAACGGTGTTTCCCGAAAACAAACATAGTTCTAACGAACATTCACAAACAGCATCGCAATCGCAAAATTGTGTGGTTTGAACGACAGCTCTTGACCTGTGGTTAGAAGCATAGTTTCTTGCTCAAGCAAGAACTTGAATTGTCATGCTAAATTGTCAACATGTGGACTTAATAAATCCATGTCTTGATCAAAATAAGCAAGCTGACATTCAGTGCAATCTGTATCTTTTATTTAGAATACATACAAATGTCATTTATGTCTTTTAGTTTGGCAAGAGATTTAAAGCACCGTTTTTGAAGAGTGCGAATGTGCTCTACCACGTAAGAACGAGCCAATGATTAAATCTGGAAATAGAGCAAAATAACTGAGAAAAATTTGAAATAGTCCTCAGATGTCATGTCCGTAATTTATAGCAAAACATATAGAATTAATTCAATCTCAATAGATTAATTAAAAGAAGTTATTACTCCACCACGTGTGACATCATTAACCAACGTGGTTGACAATATGGTTTCGAGAAACAGTCGGGACTAGCTAGTTGATTTCTTCAACGATGTAATATACTATGGCAGTTAAGCATCGAGTTAAGTCGTTGTACAGGAAATGCACCCCAGAGCGAAAGCAAGAGCACTCCCCAAACATGCTTTGTTCGGGTTACGGAAGTTGTCGGCAGTGCCGCACAAGGGGGTAATCCATCACCCGGAAACTAAAGCCTCCATGGGGGCTGCCATTGTAGCAGACCATCACCTGCTGTTACAACCCATTCTCACTCCCAAGGCGTCAACAACTGAAGCATGGACAGGCGCCCGAGGCGTCATATAGCAGATGCCGAAGGCGCCCCTTGGCGTCACTCTGTGGCGCTTTAGGAACTCCATTGCTTTCAATGGGAAACCTGTGGCGGCAATAACAGACGCGAATTTTATCAGTAGGAAATAGCGTTGAAGAAGTCTCATTCCGAACACATCGCGATGTTTGGCATCAGGTCACGTGTGCCAGATGTTGGTAAGTAGTCGTAAATACGCTGTCCAAATAATGTTTGCTATAATGTCTTTTCTGTTTGTCGATATTAATCAGATTAGCTCACTCATGTTCAGTCACTTCATTATATCTGTCATCTCCACGGAGGCTTTGCGTTTCATTGGTTTCTAATTCGAAACACATTACTAAACTAACACAATTAAACACTGTCTGTCACGTGACGTGCTATAACTTAGGCCTAGACCTTCAATCACTTAATCATATATGAAATATTCATATCAGGTTCAAAGTAGTAATTAGTTCCAAAGTGGTATTTGTAGTAGAAGCGCAGTAAGCACAACACTTACCATGCTTTTACCACAGTATTTGCAGTTTTAATGTGTCATTTGTAGTAAATGCACAGTAACCACGACACTTACCATGCTTTTACCACAGTATTTGCAGTTTTAATGTGTCATTTGTTGTAAATGCACAGTAACCACAAAACTTACCATGCTTTTACCTCAGTATTGGTAGTTTTAATGTGTCATTTGTTGTAAATGCATAGTAACCACAACACTTACCATGCTTTTACCACAGTATTTGCAGTTTTAATGTGTCATTTGTTGTAAATGCACAGTAACCACAAAACTTACCATGCTTTTACCTCAGTATTGGTAGTTTTAATGTGTCATTTGTTGTAAATGCACAGTAACCACAATACTTACCATGCTTTTACCTCAGTATTGGTAGTTTTAATGTGTCATTTGTTGTAAATGCATAGTAACCACAACACTTACCATGCTTTTACCACAGTATTTGCAGTTTTAATGTGTCATTTGTTGTAAATGCTGTAACCACAAAACTTACCATGCTTTTACCTCAGTATTGGTAGTTTTATATTAATATTTGTTGTAAATGCATAGTAACCACAACACTTACCATGCTTTTAATGCCTAATAATTTAAAATCCAAAAATTGTAAGGTAAATCTGTATTTTTTCCTTTAAATAATCCTATATATTATACATAATGATATTTTATTTTCTCTTTTTTCAGCTGAAAAGACCAAAGGGGCCTTTCGGACTCAGTCAGCTAATTATTGTTTGAGGAGAAGTAAACGGGAGACGAAAAGCTACAAAGGCAAATATTCACAATGGTATGTCTGTGTTGGTTTTAACCTGTAATCAAACATTTTATCAATCATTTGTTGTTTCTTAAACCTTTTCTTACAAAACCCATAGCCCAATCAGTACAAACATAGTCTATAAGTCTTAATAATTCACAAGATTTAACAAGTTCTCAAATTCATACGATGCTCATACATATTTGTATACTCGTACATAATCCTGCAGCTTTTACTCCTAGTGCTGTCATTGGCTAATGCCTCAATTCCTGTACATATTTATCGCGATATTTGCAAATCAGTTGCGGATGCCCCACACACTGTCAGAAAGTTTATATTAATTGCATTGTATTTAAAATTATTACAAATTGGACCCTGTCTGTTCATGTTCCAATGATACATGATGTCTCTCCACACCTCATGACCTACCTCTGTCTGTTTGCAAGAGTGGAAAAGCTAATCTGACTTGTCACACGACATCAGATACTCGATTATTTTTGTGACATACTTTTAATCATGCCCACACAGTAAACTTATTACATAAATGCATTTAACATTTAATTATCCAACCTCTTTACAGAAAAATATCCCACAGTTATGGATGAACTCACAACATCATCATCAAGTCCTGTGCTGGGCACATTGGGCAACAAGTGTCCTCCAACGTATTCGATCCGTGGACTAGTTCTCCACATCTTCCCATGGGACACTGACATTCTTCAGGTGTTCGTGACACATCTGTCTCCATGTCTTCCTTGGTCTTCCCTGTCTCCTGCATCCTCCTGGTGGTGTCCACTTCATTACTGTCTTTGTGCTGTGTTGTTTGGGCATGCGTAGGATGTGTACTTGATGTCTGCCTAATGCCTTTATCAAATAAGCGTCAGTGCTCATCAGGGGTTTTGGTAAAGGACATATTCATTGATATCCATTAGTTCTAGTCATGCAGCGACTTCATGATGCAATAGTCAAATGTATATTTCTGCAAGTGTATATAACCGGTTTTTGTCTGAACAATTGAAGATGGTGAGAGTGTTCAGGAAAACCTTTTGAAAATAATAAATATTTATGGAATTCTGTTTGGTGCTGAAAGAGTATTACAGAAATAAGACACTTGACAACTGGACATTATTCTGTGAGTTTGTTACCTTTACATTTAGATGGACTTAATGTCTTGCATTTAGCTTCATTAAACCTTTTATTACAGTGGTTACTATAGTAAATATCCACCATAATTGCATCTATGGTATCATTATATCACTGCCTGGTTAATGTAAATGTAATATACCCGTGAATGTATTTTATAGAAACATTTTCTTGCTGACATTTATAATCATTAACTATTTTAAGTTTCCTTTCATTTTGTCACGTTTCAGTATGTTTGAGTTTTGTTTTGTGATCTTAGTTTCCCCTGTGTTTGTGATTTTGGTTCAGTCCTGTTAGTTTTCCCACTCTTTCTGATTAGTAATTCCCCTCACCTGTGTTCTGTTAATTATCATATTAGTCCCTGTTCATTTAAGCCTTGTGTTTTCCCTCAGTGTTTGCTGGTCGTCGTCCTTGTATGGTTGTGTCTCTGAATTCCTGGAGTTTGTTATTTTGTTCCTGTATGTTCCTGAAGTTTATTTTGTAAATAAATCAACTACTTTGAAGTTCTTGCATCCTCGTCTTCAGCTACCTGCACACAAACCTGACAGAACGACCAACCTACTGCAAAAAAAAAAAAAGAAAACCTCCAGTGTAAGCCTCCAGTCGAACATTGAGTTCGATAAACAGGCCTTTGTGGGAACCCGCAAAGCGATTCTCCGGGGGATCCGTGGAGGTCATAGGGGAGGATATGGGTCTAGACTTTTTCAGCGTCAACATCTCTGCGTCCAGCCCAATCCTCATCTCATCCGCCCTGTCGAGCAAGAGCCAGAACCAGTCTTCGAGCAAAAGCCAGAGCCTGTTACCTGTTCGCCAGAACCGGAGCCAATCGCCTGCCCGCCAGCGCCCGAGCCCATCGCCTACCCGCCAGAGCCTGAACCCATCGCCTGCCCGCCTGAGCACACCACATGTGAGTCCACACAAGAAGACAAAGCGCTGATTGTGATGTCTTCGGCGATTCTGTGTGTGTGGGCTACACGCACATCAGCTCTAGCATATGAGTCCAGTTCCGAGTCCCATGATGTGCTGGTCCCGTCCAGTTCCGAGTCCCATGATGTGCTGGTCCCGTCCAGTTCCGAGTCCCATGATGTGCTGGTCCCGTCCAGTTCCGAGCCCGTTGATCCTGCGCCAGAGCCCGTTGATCCTAAGCCAGAGCTCACTGATCCTGCGCCAGATGCACCAGAGCCCGTTGATCCTGCGCCAGAGCCCGTTGATCCTGCGCCAGAGCCCACTGATCCTGCCAGATGCACCAGAGCCCACTGGTCCTGCACCGGAGCCCACTGGTCCTGCACCGGAGCCCACTGGTCCTGCACCATAGCCCACTGGTCCTGCACCATAGCCCACTGGTCCTGCACCATAGCCCACTGGTCCTGCACCGGGAGCCCACTGGTCCTGCACCAGGAGCCCACTGGTCCTGCACCGGGAGCCCACGACCCTCTTTGCTGCCGGATCCCCCTTTTCCTGTCAATTTCCCCATTAAAATTTTGGGGGGGGGGCGCCCACCCGAAGGGTCCTCGCCGCCCTTGCCACGCCCGAGGGTCCGACAGCTCCGCCCTGGCCTGCCAGAGGGTCCGACAGCTCCGCCCTGGCCACGCCCGAGGGTCCGACAGCTCCGCCCTGGCCACGCCCGAAGGTCCGACAGCTCCGCCCTGGCCACGCCCACAGCCTGCTCCGCCCTGGCCACGCCCACAGCCTGCTCTGCCCTGGCCACGCCCACAACCTGCTCTGCCCTGGCCATGCCCACAGCCTGCTCCGCCGTGGCCACGCGCACACAGCCTGCTCCGCCGTGGCCACGCGCACACAGCCTGCTCCGCCGTGGCCACGCGCACACAGCCTGCTCCGCCGTGGCCACGCGCACACAGCCTGCTCCGCCGTGGCCACGCGCACACAGCCTGCTCCGCCGTGGCCACGCGCACACAGCCTGCTCCGCCGTGGCCACGCGCACACAGCCTGCTCCGCCGTGGCCACGCGCACACAGCCTGCTCCGCCGTGGCCACGCGCACACAGCCTGCTCCGCCGTGGCCACGCGCACACAGCCTGCTCCGCCGTGGCCACGCGCACACAGCCTGCTCCGCCTGGACTGTCCTGGAGTCCAGGATGCCCACCCTCCCACCCCTTTGGATTTTATACGGCGCGAGGACGCGCCTTCGGGGAGGGGGGAGGTACTGTCACGTTTCAGTATATTTGAGTTTTGTGATCTTGGTTTCCCCTGTGTTTGTGATTTTGGTTCAGTCCTGATAGTTTTCCCGCTCTGTCTGATTAGTAATTCCCTTCACCTGTGTTCTGTTAATTATCATTTTAGTCCCTGTTTTTAAAAAAAAAAAAATTACTTTATTTATTTACCAGGGACAACGTACAAAATACATTAATCTTACGAAAAGATGTTTTGTACCAGAGTTAGCCGAAGCCAATTTTCATCTGCAGTCCCCGGGCAGGTACACACAATATTTACAACATTACATTACAAAATAACTATCAATAGTACTTAGCAAGTACATATAATATTAGTCCAACAATGGTCATTTAAAAACAATCAGATGTTCAAGATGAAAGAACTAATCAAAAGACCATCACAGCCTATAATATATACAACAAAGTCAAAAACATTTACTTTAAAAATAACATTTGTACATTTTAAATATGCTGATGCTGACACAGCTGGTTATCAAGAATGTGTTTCTTTAAGTTTTGAGAAAAATTATTTAAATCTGCAGACAACTTTAGATTGTTAGGAAGTTGATTCCATTGTTTAATACTTTTAAATGAATAAGCTGTCTGTGCAAAGGCGGAGGATCTTTTCGGGATAGCACAATTTCTGTGAGCAGTGGACCGGGATGTTCGGTTTGTTTGTTCAGAATAAAGTTTTATGAATTTTTTCATTGAGAGTGGAGCAATATTATTAACAATTTTAAAAACAGTTCTCAAATTTGTAAATCGAATTAGGGAGTCAAAACTTAATACTTTATATTTACTTAAAATACTGCAATGATGATAGCGAGGGGCTTTTCTGTCAAGCACCTTTAACGCCTGATTATAGACTGATCTGAGCGGTTTAAGTGTGGTCTCGTTGGCCTGTGACCAACAGGACAAACAATAGGTGATGTGTGAAGAAATCATGGCATTAAAATACATGAAAGATGCTTCAATTGTCAAACTATTCCTAATATGTTTGAAAATAGAAATTTTATATTTAATGGAGTTAGACATTTTTTTAATATGTTTTTTAAAACTTAACGTTTGATCTAAATGGATACCTAAATATTTAGTCTCTGTCACGATGGTAATTTTTTGTCCATGAAAATAGATGTTAGGCATATCTTTAAATTTTTTGGACTTAGCGAAATACATTCCAACAGTTTTTTCAGTATTAAGTGTTAAGCAAGAAGAGTTTAGCCAGTTACTTATTTTGTCCATGGCTGAGGACAATTTAGTGGCTACTTGCTCCGTATCCCTCCCATGTACGTAGATGACAGCATCATCTGCGTACATGATGATGTCTACACCCTTGCACACAGCCGGAAGATCATTGATATAAATACTGAACAACAAGGGTCCCAGAATTGATCCTTGCGGGACCCCAGTTGTGCTGGGCTTCAAAGAGGACAATACATTTTTCACCCTCACACATTGCATCCTATTTGCAAGATATGATCGTATCCAATGCAGTGTGTCCATTGACAGATTGTACTTAGAGAGCTTAGACAGGAGGACACTGTGGTTTACCGTGTCAAAGGCTTTTCGTAAGTCCAGAAACACGGCACCCACCGTGCCCCCTCCGTCCAAGCTAGCCTTTATGCTTTCCATCAGATAGCAGCAGGCTGCGTCGGTGGAATGATTGCGTCGGAAGCCAAACTGCATGGAGTGCAACAGATTATTACAGTCTAAGTGATCGCTTAGCTGCTCTATGATGGCTTTCTCAAGAATTTTTGATGCTACAGGCATTATACTAATAGGCCTGTAGTTGCTTATTTCGTTTTTGCTTCCGGATTTGTATATTGGGGTTATAACTGCTGTTTTGAAGACACTGGGGAAGATACTCTCATCAATAGATTTATTCACAATATATGTAATAACTGGTGTTAAAATCTCCCTATGTTTTTTAATGAAAGAGCTATCAATTCCCCAAAAATCTTTTGCTTTTGAATTAGATAAGGATTGCATTATTTTATCTGTTTTAGAGTAATCAATGTGTTTAAAACACAGAGCCTCGTGATCGTTAATAGGAGGCTGAGGTAATGAACAAGAATGAGGTAATCCAGAGACATGTTGAATAATTTCATTCACTGAATCAATAAAATAATCATTAAAATAGTTTGAAACTGTTAGTCCATCCTTGTGATTTTCATCATCTATTTTCAGCTCTATTACTCCACTCTTAGTTTGCACCTTTCCAGTTAATTTATCTATAGTTTGCCAAAGTTCTCTAGAGTTACCCTTAGCTTGTTTAATTATATTCAGATAAAACATTGCTTTTGCTTGTCTTAGCTGTTGAGTGACTTTATTTCGAAGTCCCTTATAGACTAGACGATCAGTTGTAAGTCCCGTTTTATGGGACTTTTTTAATGCTGAATCTCGAGTTCTCATCAATTTCCATAGATTATCATTTAACCAAGGTAAAGGAATTTTGCCTTTAGGCTTTACCTTTTTTTCTTTAGAATATTTAAAAACAAGCTGTTGTAACTTCTTTATCAACTCACTAGAAGCTGTATTACTGTCTTTATCATTTATCATTTCCAACCAATTTACCTTTCTCATTTCGTTGTCAAACCTCTCAACATCTTTCCTGGGGATATAGAGTACAGAATCATTAATATTAACCTTATTTAAATTTCGGTAGCGCATTTTTGACAATTTCCTTGCAACTAATGTTAAATTATGATCAGACAGACCTGTTATTAAATTATAAACTTTACCAATACGGTCAGTATTGTTAGTAAAGACTAGATCAATAAGCGTTTGAGATGTCTTAGTAATCCTAGTTGCTTTTTCAATCATTTGTGTAAAATGAAATTTTTGAGTAATCTCTTTTAACTTTTTTTCTACCATTCTTATCGATCCAATTTATATTAAAATCCCCCATAAGAAGTATTTCTTTCACATCACACTTTTTAAGAATGTCTGTTAGGTGATCAAAAAATAGATTATTTGATGTCGGAGGCCTATACAAGGCTAGAACAGCAAATGACATTTCCGGAGACAGCTTAATTTTTATCCCCACACATTCCAAAACATCTCCCACTGATTCCATATGTACACATTGAAAACTGTCCTTAACATAGATCATTACTCCGCCCCCTTTGCCGTGACCACGGTCACGCCTGTAGATGTTGTAGCCTGGAATATAAACAGCTGTATTTGAAGTGGCGGGTTTTAGCCAAGTCTCAGAAAGACACAAAAAGTCAAGGTTCGACTGTGTTAGCAACTGTTCAAGTTGTTCCGCTTTCGATACCGCGCTTCTTATATTGAGGTGTCCCCCAAATACACCTTTGGGTTTGACTTTAGGGTCCCAGAGTACTTTGGCGTGATTTACAGTCTGAAATAGTCTATATCTCTGTTGTTTAGTGACAGCGTTTGAGGGACACGGCATGGATAGATGAGACGAGGAAACCAAATCACATGCCGCCCCAGCTTTCTCCACAGCGGCATTTTGTTTGTTTATCCCAGTATCCGTACAAGATGTATCTGTGCACGGTGTCTGTGCCAAAGCACCCGACAAGTTCTTTTTACACAAAGTCTCAGTACCATCTGGGGACAGTGTTGATGGCATGCAAATTTGTCCATTTGTTTGTGTATGCTCGTAAGAGTAACTCACTGCGATCGTGACTGCAGATCCACGTATGGGTGAGATGCCATTTGCACCCATTTGTTCCCCCCCCCCCCCGCCGACAGGTCCTGGGTTTAGATGTATATCCCCACATAGTAAAAGTAAAATGCATAGCAAGGTTGAAACAGCTGATCCTCGGCGGCGTTTATCAAAGCAGGAGCTGATCAATGAAGGCACAACTGCGCGTCCTTGTTTTAAAACAGACGCATAAATGGCGTGTTTGCTCCATGTGTTAAAAGGTGGTAGTACATGGCACTTTTCATTGTAATCCGACCGGTAGCAAAGAGCTTTCCAGTCACTCCAGGTTGATAGTAGCACCGCGGTAAGCACATACAAGGCAATAACCACGTACTGATTTATATTTAGTCAGCCACATTTTCTCAGATAAGGCAACTGTAATTCAGCATCAGGTCCTCTATTTTTAAAAGGCGACTCCTCAGAACGTATTAAGGGAGGTGAGCTCACAGGACCTGCCAACCTGCAGCCTCCACCTGACGCCATGTTCTCCCACTAACAGCTCAAACCCTATTTTTCAATTTTAAAACATTCATTTAAGCCTTGTGTTTTCCCTCAGTGTTTGTTGGTCGTCGTCCTTGTATGCTTGTGTCTCTGAATTCCTGGAGTTTGTTATTTTGTTCCTGTATGTTCCTGAAGTTTTTTTTGTAAATAAATCAACTACTTTGAAGTTCCTGCATCCTCGTCTTCAGCTACCTGCACACAAACCTGACACATTTAGTTTCATTTAATAAAAGTGAACAATAATCACAAGGATATAATGATTTCCATTACACGAGAGTAGGTGTTAAAACTTCATGCTGATTTGTACTCGGCTTTCACCAAGATAATCACCAATTAAGACGTAGCTTTACAGTAACCTATGCTTCTCCATCCATTTACGCTTCTTTCCATCTGGTGACGTGAATCTCCTTCTGTCTGGTGTTAATAGCTGCAGTGTATTGCGCGTCAGCACACACAACGGCTGCAACCACAGTGCAGTCCCCCCATAACAACCCTCTGGATTGAGCGGAGTAGGGAACATCTCTAGGGTCTTCAAGTGGGCACCTTCAGTCATCAGTGTTTCGTCGACTAGCCCATGACACCTCAAGAGGGCTCGACAGTGACTCTGGCGTCCCAGAGTCACCCCCCTCCGTCCCCCACTCAACTCAGCCCAGTTTACTGACCTCTACTTCCCTCTTGCTGCTGAGACCTAACCACAATCTCACAATCTACCCATTCACGCAATACAGTATACACAGGAACGTAATGACTGTAAATACTATACAACCGATACAAATAAACCAACAGTTGCTAATGAGACCTAACCACAATCTCACAATCTGTCATACTTCTCAACTTTTAGTGCATTGTTGTCCCAAATATCATTAACTAGATCAAAAATGTTTATGTCCTGTTTATTTTTAAATTATGAACTAAACTCATAAGAAATTAAAATTTCTCAAATAAAATATTACATTTACTGTACCAAACACCACTTTCAATACACAATATTCACCATATTGTATTTCACAATGCTTTATTGGAGGTGTTGTAAACCTTGTTCTTCTTAAGTGTAGAAAACTTAGAAGTGCAGACCAGGAGACTTTAAGAGGTATCTTTCGAGCAGAAGTTCTTTATTGCGTCGCTGTAGTTATCTCAATCAAGTCTAACTCAATATCTAAAAACACATTGTTTTATCCTTCCAAAGTGGGAGGGATTTACATAAAAGGGGGGAGGCAATCTGAACAACGCATGTAAATGTGAAGTACAGGAATCAGCACTTTACCGGAAGTTCCACAGCCCTGATCTCGTCAGCATAACAGGGTGATTCAAATGTAAATATCCTAATCCAATCAGCCAGACTCTTCACCGACTGGGACAGTGGCTCGAGAGCCATTAGAACAAAAGGTGAGAGTTTCAGTAATCTGCCCGACTGTATCACCCATCTTAATGGCCAGGAAGTGCATACAGACAAAAGCTAATGTCCGACACCTGAATTGCTTGACTTACAACAGAGAGATCAGGACTGGCAATGAATCTCTTACTGATAATTCTGATATCATCATTTATACTTCAAATGCTAAATTCAGTCTACTAAACTTTCTCAGTGTATATACTATTGTATTGGAACCTAAAAACATTTAATAAATTTGTAACACTACATTTCCCCCTTTGAGAGTTCTAATAACGCTCACATTATATACAAATTTAAACACTTAAAAGTTAATTCTTGTAACTTGTGATCGTTACAAGCACATGCTTCTGTGTTGCTGTTTCTGCAATTGCATGCTGACACAGAAACAAACATGCAATTTTAGGGTCCGTGACGTTCCTACGTGTAATAGTCTTTTCTGGTAGGAACTGTGATTTTCTCGTGAGAGGCGTGATTCATATGTTGAATGAAACACTTGATACTGTGGACGCATAGATAGTAGCCAGTAGAACAAACAACAACATAATTGCTATTTCCTTTATCCACAGCCAGGGTCTACCAATCAAGTTTCCGAACCATGAAAAATTATCTTCAGTCATCTGGTGTACTTTTGCTGAAAGATCAAGAATGTCTTGTTGGATTTTGTTCAAGTTCTCTGTTGGATCCATTAAACCGGTGCAGCATTCAGGTCCGATGATGGTGCAGGCTCCTCCTTGTGTTGAATCCAAGGCCACTCTGTTCTGTAAGATCATTATCTTGTGCGAAGCGAGAGTGTCTGTCATGTTACTGGTACGACAATCTTACATTTATTCATTTAGCTGACGCTTTTATCCAAAGCGACTTACAATTGCTAGATATGTCAGAGGTCGCACGCCTCTGGAGCAGCTAGGGGTTAAGTGTCTTGCTCAGGGACACAATGGTGTCTCACAGTGGATTCAAACCCGGGTCTCTCACACCAAAGGCATGTGTCTTATCCACTGCGCCATCACCACCATCTTGATCATGTTGAAGGATGACTGAAGGTTTCGTATGTGAGTCTCTGCGTTGTGTATTTTTTTCTTTTTTTCTTTCATGATAGTTGGTTCGGCAGTGGGTCTAGTCGTGTTCTTGAGGTTTTCTTGTGGCTTCATACGCAGATGACGAGGTCAGTGCGTATGGGTCCCGGACAGTCATCATCAAGTGGTATCTGTACAGAGTAAGAAAGAAAACAAAAGACAGGAGAGCAGTATTTGTTCACACACTAGGGTTGTAAACTTTTCCGAGTCTGCTAGACAGTAGAGCAGTATTTGTTCAAACACTATGGTTGTAAACTTTTCTGAGTCTGCTATTGTTGTTCCATCTTTCCCTATTTCTTAAACCTTTGACACCTAAGGAACAGTGAGGTAAGGATGGACTAGGATAGGGCCTATGAGGGAATCTTCACCGCAGAGTTTGACCCCGAAGCCTGTTGCATTCGGTTCTTCTCTGGGCTCCTCACTGGTTCCGTGTCCTAACCTATCCCTGTAGGTGGGGGAAACAACTCTACAGTGTGTACATTAGTCCAGGTTTCTCCTTCCCTGACACAATACTGCAGCACCTGTAATCAACATCCCTTAATGTGGTCTTTGCCACATAGGAATTACTTTCAATTACTTGAGCTGAACCGTCAACAAACAACTCAAATTCTGAATTCTCTGTGGGAGTTTCTTTTAGTTCCCTCGAAGGTGTGTATGTAAGCGTAACACAATCGTGAGTCATTTCTCCTTCATCCTCTAACAAATCCTCAGTCATTGCAGACATCATATATGAGGATGGGTTCTTGACTGGTGCACGCTGTAAAACAATGTTCGGGGCTGTGGGGGTAGTTAACCCATTTCCCCAATGGGAGGAGGTGACAGAAGTTTCTTTTGTTTCATTCATCAGTGTGGACACTGCATGAAGGCATTATACATTTACAGTCTGACCTAACATCATTACTGATGAAGGGCCTGTGCTGTAGCATAACATTTAAGGCTGTGAGTTTACTTAACCAGTGTTCCCCAAAGGAAGGCTGAGACAGTCACTTTCCTTTTGTTCTATTAAACAAAAATAAGTATTTTATCTCTGTTGTAAGTTACTGTGGATATTAAGCACTCACAGCCCAAATGGTTAACACATCAACCAGCTGCCCCAGTTTAATGATGAGGGGAGGGGCTGCTTCAGAGTAGCAAGCAGACTGAGTAGGAGCTGAGTAACCTTGTTAACTTGTTTAAAGTTCTTTTTGTTTTTCCTACACTCCTTTCCCCAATGTCCATGTTTACCACAATAATAACAACTACTGCCCTCTCCCTTAGGACATTTGCGTTTCTGTTGATTCTCTGTGTTGACCTTAAAGGATGCTGCTGCAACTTTTACTCTTGCCTTGACATCAGAGTCTCTTTCCCATGCAGCCAAACTCTCTAAGTTGTTTTGTATGGTTCTAGTGGACCATGTTAAGTCTAAGAAAGGCAATGCTTTTCTATGTTCTGACAACAGACCATCAAACCATGTGCGAACTAGGGGACCATTATCTTCTAGCACCTTCTCTGAAGTGTCAGCTAAACCACTGTATGCTGCTGCTGACTGACAAAATCTTTGAGTGTACTCACTAACATTCTCATGTTTCTTCTGTACACAACTATTGATCTTTGACCAGTCGATGTTTGGTCCAACAATGTTTTTCAACGCTTTCAGAACTCCCTCTCTCAGTTTATCTTTTCTGGCATGTTGTAGTTCAGAAGTAACAGTAGACTCAAAACTGTTGAATTCAGATTCAGTTAGAATTTGTGACATCAGCTGTGTGACTTCTGCCAACGACATGTCGTAAAGACGCATTTTACTGATCAATGCCCTTCTACATTCAGAAAAATCTGTGCGTACTGAGGGTAAGCTTTGGGATAGTCTTTCTATGTCTCTAGGTCCGAGTGCTTTGGCAACAGTTTGGTTTTGGACAACAGAAGAGTTGGTAGGAACACTTTCAGTTCCCTCAATTCCCTGAGATCTTCTTGTGACACATACCTTTACTGAATCTACAGGCTTATCAGTTACTGATGGGATGTCTACATCTGTTTCAAAGAATGCTTGTAAGTCAGGATAAATCTCATCTGATTGTTGGTCTTCTGAGTCACATTTGGTTGAGGCCTTGTTATGGCCCACCTTAGTGTGCAATTGTTTGTTCTGTTCTTTTAATTTAGCTATACACCTAGATTGTTATTGTGCAATGGATAAGCTAAATTCCATGTGACAGAAAATAATGCCTTTTATGTTTCTCTTCCTGATACATGCACCCAACACATTCTTGTATTCTTCAATAGACCATACTTTTTCTGGGTGAATACCAAATTTCTTTCTCAAATCCAATCTGACTGACTCAGTGACTATGGAGTCCATCTGCTCCCCTAACAATGACATGAACTCACTGTCTGTCCATAAAGGAGTACCAAGACCACCTTTTTCTGTTGTGGGGATTACTCTAGCATTCCTTCTAAACATTGTTGTGAGTTTTCTTTGTTGCCAACACAAACAAACACTAAAACTTCTCTGATCAACAGAGGGTACACTTGTTAACACAGATCAACTATCGTTAACCTTCCTTCAAATTACTAGCACTTTATGCTAATCTTTCCTGCTTACAAGAACAGAAGATAAAACAATTCTTCTCTGCTGAAAACAGAGGATAAACCTGTTACTTCTCTGACAAAGCAACGAATAACTAGTTATGAATACTTATCATAATGTATTCAGCCTTCCCTGGCAAACAGAGGAGAAACCACTTTGCTAACACACTTTTAACAGTTGTTAAATTTTCCTGATTAAACAGATGATGAACCTTCTTAAGCAAAGTAGAGGACAAACTACTGTTAACAGTTTAAACGGTTAACTGTTGTAACTGTTGTTAAACGTCCCTTGTTGAACAGAGGATTAATCTTCTATGACTACACAGAGGATGTATCACCTTCCCTTGTAAAGCAAAGGATAAGTCTTCCCTAACTTTACAGAGGATAAAATCAATTCTTCTCTGCTGAAAACAGAGGATAGCAAATATTAGCAAGTAATGCTAACCTTCTCTGTGAACAGAGGATGAAAAAAAAAAATAACTGGCACGTAATGCTAATCCTACTCTGTGGACAGAGGATCACCAAATATTAACACGTAATGCTAAATTCTTCCCTGCCTGACAACAGAGGATCACTTTCATCTCTAACAGAAACTTTAGAGGATAAGCAATATTAACATGTACGTTAATCTTCCCTGCCTGAAAAACAGATGATACATTTCATCTCTAAAAGCAACTTTAGAGGATAACTTTAGTTAACAAACCCTACAGCTGTTTGTTAACTTCTTATCTGGCGGCGCAGAGGAATGACAAATTTGTACTGGTCTTCAGTGGTTCTTTGAATAGAGTGAAACTCAGCAAATCGTTCGCTGTACGGAAAGGTTCCGTCTGGAAACTCAGTCAGAAAGTTCTTTCTTCGTTGAGCTTGAAGTTTCAAGATTCAGTCTGGAACTGGAAAGTCAGATCTTTGTTGAGCTCAATCTGGATTAAAAAGATTCAGTCTGGAACTGGAAAGTCAGATGTTGAGATCTTTGTTGAGATCTTTGTTGAGGTTCAGTTCTGGAACTCAGTTAGCTTTGTTGAGATCTTTGAGCTTTGAAGTCTCAAATCAGTCTGGAAAAGTTCATTCTTTGTTGAGTTTCAGTTTCTCCATCCGGTTCATGGCACCATCTGTTGTAAACCTTGTTCTTCTTAAGTGTAGAAAACGTAAAAGTGCAGACCAGGAGACTTTAAGAGGTATCTTTCGAGCAGAAGTTCTTTAATGCGTCGCTGTAGTTATCTCAATCAAGTCTAACTCAATATCTAAAATTTTTTATGTAAATCTAAGATTTACATAAAAGGGGGAGGCAATCTGAACAACGCATGTAAATGTGAAGTACAGGAATCAGCACTTTAACGGAAGTTCCACAGCCCTGATCTCGTCAGCATAACAGGGTGATTCAAATGTAAATATCCTAATCCAATCAGCCAGACTCTTCACCGACTGGGAAAGTGGCTCGAGAGCCATTAGAACAAAAGGTGAGAGTTTCAGTAATCTGCCCGACTGTATCACCCATCTTAATGGCCAGGAAGTGCATACAGACAAAAGCTTATGTCCGACACCTGAATTGCTTGACTTACAATAGAGAGATCAGGACTGGCAATGAATCTCTTACTGATAATTCTGATATCATCATTTATACTTCAAATGCTAAATTCAGTCTACTAAACTTTCTCATTGTATATACTATTGTATTGGAACCTAAAAACATTTAATACATTTTTAACACTACAGAGGACACAGCATAAAGTTGATAAAGTAGCATAAAGACAAATGAGATTCAAGATAAATAAAAATGGGTCTTCAAAAATACATTAACATCACATTAATCCATTCACAGCTGCTGAAGCCACACAAATGAGGGCCAGAGAATCCTATTCAGTCACCTATGATACAGAAAACAGATTTGATATTTTGTTGGAAAATAATGATTCATTATCTCAGCTAAACTGGTTTCTTGCTCTTCCCTGTACGTCTCTATCGTGTTCATGTTCTTCTTCCTCATCTAAACAGTTTGTTCAGTTGTACCCTACAGTACAACTGATGAACAGAGGATGTGATCACTGATGTGGTGTAGCTTTTTCTCAACCAGAGGAAGAAGTTTCAACATCCCATCGTCAGGCGTTCTCCAGTCCTGGTCTGAAAGTAAAACAAACAATTCAAATTAAGTTGTTTAATGGACAGTCAGGTCAGCTTCTGTTGTGTGTTATTTAAAGCAGTGATGGGCTACTCTGGCCCTCAGCGTCCACTGTCCTGTAGATTTAGCTCCAACCTCAAACCCTCCTGCATACGTCTACAAGTAAACCTGAAGACTTTGGTTAAAATGTTCAGATGAGCTCAATTAGGGTTGGAGGAAAACTCTCCACCTCAAAAAGGAGAACGCAAAAGGGCCTGAGTTGCCTGTTACTTATTTAAATTTACAAAGCAGCAGTCAGTACATTATATTATACACATTGAAGTATTATATATATATATATATATTAAATTGCAGCACATACAGGTGAAACTCGGAAAATGTGAATATCGTGCGAAAGTTTTTTTTTAGCAAAATGTTTTTTATCGTGCAAAAATGTATTTCAGTAATTCAACTTAAAAGGTGAAACTAATATATTATACAGACTAATTACATGTAAAGTGAGATATTTCAAGCCTTTATTTGTTACAATTTGGATGATTATGGCTTCCAGCTATGAAAACCCCAAAATTAGAATTATGTGAAAAGGTTTTCATAGCTGGAAGCCATAATCATCAAAATTATAACAAATAAAGGCTTGAAATATCTCACTTTGCATGTCAAGAATGAGTCTATATAATATATTAGTTTCACCTTTTAAATTGAATTTTCTGAAATAAATGAACTTTTGCACGATATTCAAATTTTTCGAGTTTCACCTGTAATATAAGTTAAGTACTGAAAAAAAAACCCTGTTTTTCCCATATCAACAGCAACCTGTTTTAAAATATATTTTAGAAAGGCATGGTCTCTTTTGAGCCTTAGTGTAATGTCCTGTAATGCTGGTGATGTAGAAATGGAGGAGGCTGGATCCAAATGCAGTGTGGCTTTATTAACAAACTATAAACTCAGACAGGAACAGGTTACAAGGACTCGGGAACAGGTTACCAGGAATCACCAACGTTAGCATACATACATTCATGCAACAACTCACAAGGACAGGGCAGAAACACTGGGCTTAAATAATGAAGTACAAATGAGCTAACAGGATAACCAGGGGGCGTGGAGAACGAGAAACACCTGGGATCACTAATAAACAAGACAGGGAACCACTGAACATGACAAAACAAGACAAGACACAAAACCCACATTACGACATAACCCCCCCCTTAAGGGCGGCTCCTGACGCCCAATAACACCAAAAAAGTCCAGGAGGGCGGTCTTGGGGGGGGATGGGGGGCCAGGCCCATACAGGGGAACAGGACCTGGACCTAGGCAAGGCGGGCCTGGGCCGTGGAGCGTGGGCAGACCTGACAGACCAGGAGACCACGGCGGAGCTGGATGCGGGCGTGGCCACGGCGGAGCTGGATGACGGCGTGGCCACGGCGGAGCTGTCGGACCCTCGGGCGTCCAGGGCGGAGCTGTCGGACCCTCGGGCGTCCAGGGCGGAGCCGGACGAGGCGAAGGCCAGGGTGGTGAAGCCCCTGCAGACGACCGTGGCGGCGCAGCCCTCATGGTCTCCTCACCGGACCCTTGGCCCCCCCCCAAAAAATACTTGGGGAAATCCACGGGTTCAGGAAAGGCCTTCCGGAGCTTGAAGGGCGCAGGCAGGGCGAGGCGCAGAGGCGGGGCCGGCAGGGCGAGGCGCAGAGGCGGGGCCGGCAGGGCGAGAAGTCTGGGTACGCTCACTGGAGCCTGACGAGCCGAGCGAGTCCTCCTTCTCCTTCTGCGACGGCGCTTCACTGGACTTGACTCAGTAGACTCACTTGACTCAGTAGACTCACTTGACTCAGTAGACTCACTTGACTCAGTAGACTCACTTGACTCAGTAGACTCACTTGACTCAGTAGACTCACTTGACTCAGTAGACTCACTTGACTCACTTGACTCACTTGACTCACTTGACTCGGCGGCACTTGACTCAGCGGCACTTGACTCACTTGACTCGGCGGCACTTGACTCACTTGACTCGGCGGCACTTGACTCACTTGACTCGGCGGCACTTGACTCACTTGACTCGGCGGCACTTGACTCACTTGACTCGGCGGCACTTGACTCACTTGACTCACTTGACTCGGCGGCACTTGACTCGGCACTTGACTCACTTGACTCGGCACTTGACTCACTTGACTCGGCACTTGACTCACTTGACTCGGCACTTGACTCACTTGACTCGGCACTTGACTCACTTGACTCGGCACTTGACTCACTTGACTCGGTGCTTGACTCAGTACTTGACTCAGGGCTAGATTCACTTGACTTAGGGCTAGATTCACTTGACTCAGTACTTGACTCGGGATTCGGCGAAACCTCCGCGGTCTCCGGATTGGCAAATCCAACAGGACCAGTGCGGAATACGGGCTTGAGTGGGCATACGTGAGTCGCGGGTTTGGCAAAGCTGCAGTGAGGAGCTGGCTCGGCCGGATAGGACGGGAACGTGGATATGGGACTGTCCACGAAGCAAGCCTCAGCAATGTACCGGTCCAGAGTCCAATCGGTAATGTCACTCGGCATCCATCGAGCGATCCGGTAATCCAGCCCGTTCCGAAACAGGCCTATGAGCTGGATTTCATCGAGCGTTCCTAGATGGCAAATGGAGAGGAAGTCGTTAGCGTAGCTTTGGACGGACTGGTTCTCTTGAAACATTACCGAGAGATATTTTCTCAGGGCCCGGTTGTTGACGACTATAGCAGAGACTGCTGGAGCGACTGCTGGATCCATGTTGAGGTGAGTTGTTCTGTAATGTCCTGTAATGCTGGTGATGTAGAAATGGAGGAGGCTGGATCCAAATGCAGTGTGGCTTTATTAACAAACTATAAACTCAGACAGGAACAGGTTACAAGGACTCGGGAACAGGTTACCAGGAATCACCAACGTTAGCATACATACATTCATGCAACAACTCACAAGGACAGGGCAGAAACACTGGGCTTAAATAATGAAGTACAAATGAGCTAACAGGATAACCAGGGGGCGTGGAGAACGAGAAACACCTGGGATCACTAATAAACAAGACAGGGAACCACTGAACATGACAAAACAAGACAAGACACAAAACCCACATTACGACACTTAGCCAGTGATGCTTGATTTCTTTCAAGACAACGTACTCTTCTGTCACTTGTTTCAAGAGCTTTACTTGGTCAATAACCAAGTGATAACCTGTACAACGTAAAATTGTCAACATTAAATTATGTACTAGCCTACATATTACAGCATTGTTTCAATACAAGACATACCAATGGCCACGCGCACCTTTCTGTCTTTGGGCAACGGATGTTCCTTCCTCACCGAAACAAAGGATTCATTCGATTAGCTTGCGTTGATATATGGACTGGTCTTCCTTCTCTGCTGTAAAACAAAAAAAGTCTCTACTTACTCTATGTGCAATTACTATTGTTCTTAAAACATAGAAATTAAGACAGTTATAAATAAGTTATTTTACCATACGATTCAGGAGAGAGCATTTGATGAGTAAATACTGATTGAAATATCGTAGGATCTTTACCTGGGAAGGGCTGATCACGGCAAGATTCACTGAGACTCACTAGTAGCTCTTGTGAGGGTCGGCTCTTAAAAGAGCTGTTGAGTTTGATGTTGTAGAGATCTTAAAAAAAAGGACTAAGTAATCCTGCAAGACAGAAATGAAGGTAATTTTATTACATTACAAGCAAGTAGAAAGTTTATAATTAACAGTAGGATTTATTTCTGTATAGTGTTGCATAATTAAATGTTAAATGCATTTATGTAATAAGTTTACTGAACTAGTCCACGGATCGAATACGTTGGAGGACACTTGTTGCCCAATGTGCCCAGCACAGGACTTGATGATGATGTTGTGAGTTTATCCATAACTGTGGGATATTTTTCTGTAAAGAGGTTGGATAATTAAATGTTAAATGCATTTATGTAATAAGTTTACTGTGTGGGCATGATTAAAAGTATGTCATTAATAGCAAGCAAAAATAACACAATTTACATGCAAATGGGACAGTTATCAGTAGTGTAACTGATCTGATCATGACAAAATAATCGAGTATCTGATGTCGTGTGACAGGTCAGATTAGCTTTTCCACTCTTGCAAACAGACAGAGGTAGGTCATGAGGTCTGGAGAGACATCATGTATCATTGGAACATGAACAGACAGGGTCCAATTTGTAATAATTTTAAATAATACAATGCTATTAATATAAACTTTCTGACAGTGTGTGGGGCATCTGCAACTGATTTGCAAATATCGCGATAAATATGTACAGGAATTGAGGCAGTAGCCAATGACAGCACTAGGAGTAAAAGCTGCAGGATTATGTACGAGTATACAAATATGTATGAGCATTGTATGAATTTGAGAACTTGTTAAATCTTGTGAATTATTAAGACTTAGAGACTATGTTTGTACTGATTGGGCTATGGGTTTTGTAAGTAAAGGTTTAAGAAACAACAAATGATTGATAAAATGTTTGATTACAGGTTAAAACCAACACATACATACCATTGTGAATATTTGCCTTTGTAGCTTTTCGTCTCCCGTTTACTACTCCTCAAACAATAATGAGCTGACTGAGTCCGAAAGGCCCTTTTGGTCTTTTCAGCTGAAAAAAGAGAAAATAAAATATCATTATGTATAATATAGGATTATTTAAAGGAAAAATTACAGATTTACCTTACAATTTTTGGATTTTAAATTATTAGGCATTAAAAGCATGGTAAGTGTTGTGGTTATTATGCATTTACAACAAATATTACTATAAAACTACCAATACTGAGGTAAAAGCATGGTAAGTTTTGTGGTTACTGTGCATTTACAACAAATGACAAATGGAAAATGCAAATACTGTGGCAAAAGCATGGTAAGTGTTGTGGTTACTATGCATTACCAACAAATATTACTTTAAAACTACCAATACTGAGGTAAAAGCATGGTAAGTTTTGTGGTTACTGTGCATTTACAACAAATGACACATTAAGACTGCAAATACTGTGGTGAAAGCATGGTAAGTGTTGTTGTTACAATGCATTTACAACAAATATTACTTTAAAACTACCAACACTGAGGTAAAAGCATGGTAAGTATTGTGGTTACTGTGCATTTACAACAAATGACACATTAAAACTGCAAATACTGTGGTAAAAGCATGGTAAGTGTTGTGGTTACTGTGCATTTGTAACAAATATTACTTTAAAACTACCAATACTGAGGTAAAAGCATGGTAAGTTTTGTGGTTACTGTGCATTTACAACAAATTACACATTAAAACTGCAAATACTGTGGTAAAAGCATGGTAAGTGTTGTTGTTACTATGCATTTACAACAAATATTACTTTAAAACTACCAATACTGAGGTAAAAGCATGGTAAGTTTTGTGGTTACTGTGCATTTACAACAAATGACACATTAAAACTGCAAATACTGTGGTAAAAGCATGGTAAGTGTTGTGGTTACTGTGCATTTACAACAAATGACACATTAAAACTGCAAATACTGTGGTAAAAGCATGGTAAGCGTTGTGGTTACTATGCATTTACAACAAATATTACTTTAAAACTACCAATACTGAGGTAAAAGCATGGTAAGTTTTGTGGTTACTGTGCATTTACAACAAACGACACATTAAAACGTCTCGGTTACGTATGTAACCCTCGTTCCCTGAGTACAGGGAACGGAGACATGTCGTCGGGGGAGTTCCCTGACGAATTGGGATCACGCTAGGGAGCCAATTGCCTTCGAGAGAATTAAAAAACGAGCCAATAGACATTGGCATGCAAGATTTGCATTCCGCGACCCGCCTACCAGCGCGGGTATAAAAGGCGGAAGTAAAAATTGCGCAATGCTTTTCGCTGAGGAGCCGAACAGTGTCCAGTCCTCCGCGAAGGTACAGCAACATGGCGAAGGAACGGCACGTCTCCGTTCCCTGTACTCAGGGAACGAGGGTTACATACGTAACCGTGACGTTCCCTTTCGTCCTGGGAACTCCGACGTGTCGTCGGGAGAGTTCCCTGACGAATTGGGATCCCTTATAAAACGCCACGGTGCTGGCCCCTTCCAGCGCCCGCCAAAGCTACCCTGCAGCAGTTTCTTGAAATAAGTTGCGGGAGCTAGCACGGGAAACACACTCCTGTTCCGCAAGTCCCGCACAGTGGATATTGGATAACACTGGGAAAGCGTTCCCTCAAGAGAGGAGGGAATGCTGCGGAAGCCCCAGCCTGAGTGAGATAGGCCAGGAATACACATATGTAGGGCGCCAACGGAGCAAGGAACGCACGTATCCGATGCGAGCGGAGTGGCGTAGCAAGCCGACACAACCTATTCCCTCGACCCACTGGCTGTAGCCAGAAATCGGGAGGAAACAGGTTCCACACGAAGGCTATAGAACCTAGCGAACGTGTTCGGTGTCGCCCAGCCCGCAGCTCTACAGATGTCTGTCAGTGAGGCGCCTTGAGCCAAAGCCCAGGAAGCGGCAACACCTCTAGTGGAGTGAGCGCGCAACCTGGGAGGACAAGGCTCACCCAGAGACTCATATGCTCGGGTGATAGCATCCACTAACCAGTGGGCTAACCTCTGCTTGGAGACGGCCTTCGCCTTCTGCTGGCCTCCGTAACAGACAAAGAGCTGATCTGAGGTTCTGAAGCTTTGCGTTCTGTCAATATAAACCCGCAGGGCATGGACGGGACAGAGAAAAGCCAGGGCTGGGTCTGCCTCCTCCTGGGGCAGCGCTTGCAGGTTCACTACCTGGTCCACGAAGGAAGTGGTAGGAACCTTGGGCACATATCCGAGCCGGGGTCTCAACACAACGTGAGAATGGCCCGGCCCGAACTCTAGGCACGATTCGTCGACTGAAAAAGCCTGCAGATCCCCGACCCTCTTGAAGGAGGCCAATGCTAACAGGAGCGCTGTCTTAATGGACAGGCTATTAAGCTTTACTGTCAGCAAAGGCTCAAAGGGGGGACTTTGAAGAGCTCTAAGTACCAGAGCTAGGTCCCAAGAGGGTACAGAGTGCAAAACACGAGGTGGATTTAACCTCCTGGCACCCTTAAGGAATCTGATGACCAGGTCGGCCTTCCCCAGCGACTTACCTTCAACTGCATCGTGATGCGTGGCTTTTGCGGTGACATACACTTTGAGGGTGGAGGGGGACAGCCTCCGCTCCAACCCATCCTGCAGGAAGGAAAGCACGACACCGATCGGGCAAATCCGGGGGTCCTCCTGACGGGAGGAACACCAATCGACGAACAGGTTCCACTTCAACGCAATACGGCGGCACTAGAAGGACCTGCTCCTCGTCCTCCCTGACCTTGCACAGAGTCTGTGCAAGAAGGCTCACTGGGGGAAACGCATACTTGCGCAGGTCCCGGGGCCAGCTGTGAGCCAGGGCGTCCGTGGCACTCCGAAGACACTCCAAATCAGCTGGACCGCCTGGGGATGGAGTCGCCCTTCTCCTGGCAGGGGAGGCAATCGCGAGAGCTCGTCTGCCACACGGTTGAGCTCCCTTGGAATGTGAACGGCACGAAGCGACCTCAGATGCTTCTGACTCCATAGGAGGAGGTGGGAGGCGAGTCGCGACATGCGACGGGAGCGTAGACCACCTTGATATACGATATACGCAACGGTTGATATACGCAACGGTCGCAGTGCTGTCCGTACGGACCAGTACGTGGCTGCGTCTGAGAAACCCCTTGAGGCGACGCAGGGCTAGACGTACTGCTTGCAACTCTAGGCAGTTGATGTGCCAATGCAGTTGAGGCCCCGTCCACAGACCTGAAACTGCATGCCCTTTGTACGTGGCCCCCCACCCGGTGGCAGAGGCATCCGTGAAAACCACAGCATGCCTGGAAACCTGGACTAGGGGCACTCCGGCCCGTTGAAACGCAGGATCTGACCACGGGGAGAAGGTTTGGCGACAGTGCGGGGTCACTTTGACCCGTAACGGGCCGCTCTGCCACGCCCACCTCGGGACTCCATCGTGAAGCCAGCGCTGAAGCGGTCTCATATGTAACAGGCCGAGCGGCATTACTGCGGCTGCCATATGCCCCAGGAGCCTCTGAAATTGTTTCAGTGGAACCGCTGTCCTGCCTCGAAAGGACCTGAGGCAGGTGAGCACTGACTGGACGCGTTCCTCCGTGAGGCACGCAGTCTGGGCGACCGAGTCCAGCTCCATACCGAGATAAGAGATCCTCTGCACGGGGCAGAGTTTGCTCTTGTCCCAGTTGACCTGAAGCCCCAACCGGGTGAGGTGCCAGAGCACCATGTCCCTGTGATCGCAAAACATATCTCGCGAGTGAGCTAGAATTAGCCAGTCGTCGAGATAGTTGAGAATGCGAACGCCTTGTTCTCTCATGGGAACAATGGCCGCCTCCGCGACTTTTGTGAAGACACGAGGCGACAGAGCCAGCCCGAAGGGTAGGACCTTGTACTGATACGCTCGCCCATCGAAAGCAAACCGAAGAAAGGGTCTGTGTCGAGGGAGAATCGAGACGTGAAAGTACGCGTCCTTCAGGTCGATCGCTGCAAAGAAATCCTGGGGACAGATGCACTTGAAACTGAGCTTCTGCGTAAACATTTTGAACGGGAGTTTGTGCAGGGCCCGATTCAAAACACGCAGGTCCAGGATTGGCCGTAACCCACCGCCTTTCTTGGGTACAATGAAGTAGGGGCTGTAAAACCCAGACCTCATCTAGGCAGGAGGGACCGGCTCGATCGCGTCCTTCGCCAGCAGGACATCGATCTCTTTCCTCAAGACAGGGGCGTCCACCGACCGCACACGGGTGAAGTGGATGCCCCTGAACTTGGGAGGCCGGCGTGCAAACTGAATTGCATAGCCGAACCGGACGGTGCGGATGAGCCATCGGGACGGACCCGGAAGAACTATCCAGGCTTCCAGATAGCGTCCCAATGAACTCACCTGAACCACCGGCGTACCCGCGGAGGGGCAGCGAGGTGGAAGACAGGGACCAAGCTCTGGTGGCGTTGTAGCGACCGAGAGCGGGGTCTGTGTGCGCCTGACACCAACCTGCTTCCACCTAGGGGCAGACGGCAGAGAAGGCTCGTGGGCGTTCTGCTGCGGACTGCCCGGTGGCGAGGGGAGGGGGAGAGACGAGGAACGAGGCCCTGACTCCTCGTATGCTGGTATCTGCGCCTCCTGGCCCAGCCGCAGACCGGAGTGACGCAGCTGGGGCTGCGTCACTGCTATCTGCAACCTGGGAAGAGGGGAATGGGGGTGTAACTGCTCGGGGGCGGCACACGCTGCCGTCCTGGCCCTCTTGGACGGGGGAGACTGTGTGCCCACCAGTCTCGGCCGTGGATGACCTGGAGGAGGAAGGTGAAACTGCTCTTTTTTTGAAAATGTGGGTACCGCTGACCGAGTGGCCAGTTGCGGAACAGAAACAAAAACGAAAGAAAGATTTTACACCCCGGCCCTCCCCCGGGGGAAGGAGGCGTGCAGGGGCACCCTCCCAAAGCGCAGTCTCCGGAACCTCCACCAGGTCGCCCGTCTCAGGGGCGCTTCCCGCCCTTTCTTTTAAGGGAAGGGGCGGGAGGCGTCTGAGCGGGCTTGGCCGCCCTCTTACGACCAGACCTCCGTCCTCCAGGGGTAGACTGCTGCCCTGAAGGAGGAGCGGCCGCAGGAGGGCGACCTCGGCGACGAGCAGCCGGAGGCTCTACGGCCACAGAGGACGGACCAGCAGCAGTCCGCCTCCTATGGAGGACGTGCCATATCGCCTCCGACTGCTTTTGGGCGGTGGAGAACTCTTGGGCGAAGCTCTCCACCGCATCGCCGAAAAGGCCCCCTTGGGATATGGGGAAGTTGAGAAGTTTGTTCTTCTCCGCTTCCCGCATATCCGCAAGGGTGAGCCACAGGTGGCGATCCTGGACCACCAAGGTGGACATCGCCCGACCCAGGGAACGTGCGCTGACTTTCGTCGCCCGGAGTGCAAGGTCCGCTGCGCACGCAGCTCCTGCAGCAAACCCGGGTCGAGACCACCCTCCTGCATGTCATGGAGCGCCTTGGCCTGGTGGACCTGCAGCAGCGCCATGGCATGCAGGGCGGAAGCGGCGTTTCCACACGCCATGTAGGCATCCCTGGTCAGACCAGAGGAAAACCTACAGGCGCGGGAGGGGAGTGAAGGGGCACCCCACCAGGAGGAAGTGGTCTTAGGACACAATTGCATCGCAACCGACCGCTCCACTGGGGGGATTCCCTCGTACCGATGCGCCGCTCCGCCGTCAAGGGTGGTGAGGAAGGAGGAGCGAGGTTGTCTACGTCTGGTCGCGAGGGGGGCCAGCCAAGACTTCCTCAACTCCTCATGCAGTTCAGGGAAGAATGGTACTGGAGCAGGCCGCGGGGCAATAGCACGGCCTGCTCCGAGACACCAATCATCCAGCCGCGAAGGTTCGGGGCCCGGTGGAGGGTTCCAGATGAGCCCGACATTTGCAGCTGCCCTTTCGAGCATAGCGGCCATTTCCGGATCCGGCTCAGCCGCAGCCACCACACCCGAAGGGGGTAGACCCGCTGAGTCATCACCAGAAGACGACCGCTCTTCCTCCGATGCCGCAATCGAAATCTGATCCTCAGGCGGTGCCCCAAAGGAGACAAACGGGACCGCACGAGGCGGTGCCGGAAGCTCCACCGGGACACCCAATGGCAACGAGCTACTAGAGGCGTGAGAAGCCCGTGAGGATCTTTCACCAGACGGGACGTTCTGCATGGTAACCCTCATCCGCTCACCAACAGGAATCACCGAAGTAGCCGTCTGCCGAACTGAACCGGCAGACGCACTAGATCGGGGATTCTCTGAAGGGACTCCCCCATGTCTCAGGGATCTCAGTCTCGAACGCAGCATTGCCAGAGTCATGTTCCCACAATGAGAACATAACTCGTTCACAAACGCTGCCTCAGCGTGCCCTAAGCCCAAACACGAGAGGCAGTGTTTATGACCATCTTCCTGAGGGAGAAGTCGACGGCATCCAGAAACGCACGGGTGAAACGACATCCTGAAAAGGACGCGAAACGCCCGTGGTGCTCTTTTAGAAAGAAAAAAAGGAACGCTCTTTTAACGTGCCGAGGCACACAGGGACCACCGCGGCACACACAACGGGGAAACTGCAAGCCCGCATGCTGCACTCACCAGTACTAGATACCAGCCGTAAAAACGTCTCTTTTTTTAAATAGAGAGAGAACGGTTGGCAACGGGGGGCGATGGTCGCTTGAAGTGCCGTCACACCAGCAACAGAGGATCCTTCTTCTTCCAAGAGGACTCGTTTTCTTATTTATAACTCGGAAAACACAGCAGCTCAGAGAGAGAGAACACACTGGATGGCTCTGAAGCAAAAAGCATTGCGCAATGTTTACTTCTGCCTTTTATATCCGCGCTGGTAGGCGGGTCGCAGAATGCAAATCTTGCATGCCAATGTCTATTGGCTCGTTTTTTAATTCTCTCGAAGGCAATTGGCTCCCTAGCGCGATCCCAATTTGAGAATAATACTGTGGTAAAAGCATTGTAAGTGTTGTGCTTACTGCGCTTCTACCTCAAATACCACTTTGGAACTAATTACTACTTTGAACCTGATATGAATATATATTTCATATATGATTAACTGATTGAAGGTCTAGGCCTAAGTTATAGCACGTCACGTGACAGACAGTTTTTAATCACGTTAGTTTGTAATGTGTTTCGAATTAGAAACCAATGAAATGCAAAGCCTCCCTGGAGATGACAGATTTAATGCAGTGACTGAACATGAGAGAGCTAATCTGATTAATATCGACAAACAGAAAAGACATTATAGCAAACATTATTTGGACAGCGTATTTACGACTACTTACCAACATCTGGCACATGTGACCTGATGCCAAACATCGCAATGTGTTCGGATTCGGAATGAGACTTCTTCAACGCTATTTCCTACTGATAAAATTCGCGTCTGTTATTGCCATAGACAGTAAAAGAAATGGACACAGCGACCCCATTGACTTCAACCAAAGAGTATAGAAGAACAAGAGGCGAAACTCTGATGCTTTTTTAGAAACAGCCACTAGGTGGCGCTTTGGTAGCGCGGCCGCCATTTTGGGGTGAAAATTCCAACAAAAATTTGTCAAGGGAGAAGCCCATACAGGGCCGGCCCGAGGCATAAGCGAACTAAGCGGCTGCTTGGGGCCCCCTGGCGAACCAGACAAGACAAGAAAATTCTGATTTCATGATCAATATACCTGCCAACAACTGCTGCTGTGTCTGCCAGCGTTTAAGTCGTGCGCATAATCTAGTCACCTCGCGAGTGCATAGACAATTCGTGCGCAACAGCGCATTGTCACGGTATCGGTTTAAGTTGGAGAAAATAGCCGCAGGGGAACTTAACCTTCTAGGTGTAAGGTTAGCAGTTTCAATAAATAATAAACATAGCAGTTTGAACCTCTCTCCACTTTATTATACCACACATCAGATCACTTACTCCAAAAACCCGCGACACTCCAGTACCAAGTGCGCACGACCAATTCCTATCTACGGCAAGCCCCGAGGGGAAAAATAGATTGACACATACAACGAGCGCCAGTACATTACCCGTATTATAGTCTCAGACTTTGTTGGATTCTGTCATGTACAATCCAACAAAGTCTGTTACAATAATACTAATAAAAAAGATTTTGAGGACAGTTACACTGTATTGAGACAGTAGAGAAATAATAATAATATTTTTTACAGTTTTCAACAATAATTGTCATTGTTGAACCCTTGTTCTTATTATGTTTCTGATGTCTCACTTTTGTCATTATGTTTTCCAAATAATTTATTTTATGTACGTTTTAAGAAGTTTCAAAGAGTTAGTAAAAGAGTAAAGTAAAAGTTTCAACTTTTTTATTCAAGTAGGCATCTATTTTTTATTTTTTATTTATTTTGTATTAATACATAACCTCAATGTATTCATTTATAATGTATCATTATTGCGTGACATTTGTGTCAATAATTGTCAAGCACAGGTGACTTCGCGTAGTGGGAGGGGGCCACCAAATCAAATTCTGCTTAGGGCCCCCAAAAGGCTCGGGCCGGCTCTGAGCCCATAGATAGAGAGTCCATAAAAGCAACGGGACAAAATATTTCAACAACGTTTTTGAGGAATTGGAAATTATAGATTTATCTTGGCACAGCTACTAGAAGATTTACAACTGTCAGACAGGTTGCTCACGTCGTCAAGCTCAGTTTTAGCCTGCGCTGTACGCTCTGCCATCAGGAAGTGAGTGCTTCTAATGGGCTTCACTTTTCTCCGTTGAAATCAAGGAGGTCGCTGTGTCCATTTCTTTTACCGTCTATGGTGCAGCATGCCTCCAGGAGCTTGACTGTTTTGGGAAAGACTTTGTACAACGTATCTGTCTTTTATAAATCTGATTAAACTAGAGAGTCTTCTGAGATATGAAGGACGCAACACTACTCCATAGGTATATTAACATGAGATTGTCCAAAACTGCGAATGTTGTGTCCCCTTTAACTTTATGTAATAATTTAGATTTTTGATCCCATACTTATGACTTAGTATGTCATTATCATTGCCAGGCTCAGACTCTGATGAATTGTCTTTTTATATTTAGGATTTTAAATTGTGATGATCATATGATTAAGTCAATACTTAATGCAATGCTTAATGCAATACAATACCAAGAAATGGTGACAACAAGCAGTTAAACGGGTCCACTAATGCCGTGCTCAGACTACAGTAGGCCTTTTTTAAATCTTAACTGAGTGTGAAATCTGTCTGCAACAGAGATGGAGGAACGGCAGGTAAAAATGTGGCAACAACATGCCAGTTTTTTCACTCTACAAAGAATAATTATTGATACAGCAAGTAGCCGCGACACAGTATCCATTTTCTTTACATCTGCTTCCCTGTGAGATCACCGGAGGTGCTAAATCTGACATGATCATTTTAAGAACATCTTGTAGTGTGTGAGGCGCCACGATTTTTAAATCTTGCGTGTTCAGTTTTGAGATGTGAAAGAAGAACATCTGTGAAGATTCTCCTTGTGTGTGTGATGCAACCAGATTTCACAATCTGTTAAGATTTAAAAACTACTGTAGTCTGAGCCATATGTCATAATTAACATGTAATAAAGCATGTTTTTTTTTAAATTTCTTTTTGTGGCGGAAATGCGCTTCCATACAAAACTCTCACAGACAGTGCCTTATCTAAAATCTATGGATCACACAGATTTTTTTCCCTGTGGAATCCCAAACAGGCAACATACATGATTTCTGCACAAACATGGTGTTCTGAAATATCCATTTTCTGAAATATTTGAATATTCGTAGGCGTGTGTCCTATTTTGTGTTAATATGAAATAGTTTTTTTAACAGGATGCATTTTGTTTTGAACACGTAGGCTGCATTTCTTATATAACATCTGAAGGACAATAAAATATATATATAGGCATAGGCAAAATAAGAACATTTTACTCTGATTATCCTGTTATTCACCCTGTGTTCTTGAGCATCAGTAAATATTTGCACCTTTTGTAATAGTTGTCCTTTTATCGTGGCAGGAACAATTGCTGAATAGAAATCTGAATATATAATACCATATATTCCCACCAGGGGGAGGTAGACATAGCAAAATGTTCCTGTCCTGGGAAAAGAGATCTGCAATTAAGTGAGCTCACTGATCAAGGTCATCATGGTCAATGGAAAAGATACTCTATTGGGGACAAAAGTGCTCTTATGCTCTTAAGTTTTAATTGTATTGTAACGTTTCTGTGTTTATTTAATCATTTAAAAAAAAAGAAGAAAAAAAGAAAAGAAATTGCCATAATGAAAAAGCATTTAAAGAAAAGGCCATTTTCTTGAAATGCTTTTTCATTATGGCAATTTCTTTTCTTTTTTCTTCTTTTTTTTTCATTGATGACCTTTTCTCGCAATTGTTAATGTCAGTCATATTAGTAAACTCTTTTGTTTTAGAACTATGTTTAATTGTCACACATAAAAAGTAATGTGATTCAGTCTTTCAGCCAGTGGTCCATGTTGCTCTTGTATCTTCATCAACAACCTGCAAGCACCACAAATGTCTTCTTAATAAGATCCTGACCCTTGTATGACACCAGTACATCTATTTCCATCACAATCTTTTTCTCTTTTTTCCTTTTTTTTTTAACTCTTCCATGTTTTTTTTTTTTTTTTGCAGAGGAATTGTCTGAGATATTAATCACACCTCTGCCATCAGCTGTGTTTACACAGGAGCTGTTTATATAAACTGTATGTGATGGTAATACTTTATAATGACTTATATTACTACCCCATTAACATTATTAATTTGGAACATTCTCAGTGGAACATTGGAACATTCCTTCAACTCTTATTTTATATGGCAAGGACAACTATAGACTAGTTCATGCTGACATAAATACTGACCTGAAATTTGTAGTCAAACTTAAGGGCTAAGTCAAACAAGATCATTTAATTTACATTTAATTTACTAACTTTACATTTCTGCATTTAACTTTACGACGATACTCAGCTCTATATTTCTTCAAGCCCTGACAAAACCTACCAAATCACAAAATTAACGGAACGCATAGCTGATATAAAAAACTGGATGACAAGTAATTCTGACTAGTAAGACTACTTAATTCTGAAAAAACAGATTCTAATTTGGACAAAAAAACTTCCTCATACTAACCTAGAATACTGTCTAACACTTGATGGCTGCTCTGTCAAGTCTTCGTTGTCGGTTAGGAAACTGGGTGTGACTTTCATTTGAAAGTCACGTGTCTAGTATCTGTAAAACCGCATTTTTCCATCTTAAAAATCTAAATTACGTCATATGCTCTCAATGACAGAGGCGGAACAGTTAGTTCATGCATTCATGACATCAAGGCTACACTGTAACTGATTTTTGTAATTTGAACAGTATTTTACTCTAATATGAACAGTGAGGTAGGCCTACTGTAAAATGTGTATACGGTATGTCACTGTAAACAGCAAAGGACTATGGGAAAATATATGGTCACTACTGTAATTCTTCTCTACTGTGGGCAAATCCATTTACAGTAGTGAACTTGCCCGCGAAAAACTGACCAATGGCAAGATAAATTTCTTTTCGAGTTTTTTGTACTCTATGGAAGTGGCTGCGGCAGTTAAATGCATCGACAAAAGAGAAATCTCACTAAAAAGGGTTAGTATATTATTTATATTTTATGTAAAACAAAAATCTTCAAGTGTTTTCAGATAATGTTAGAGGTACAATATGTAAGAATTTTGTAATAAAACATCCAAAAATCACTTGCACAGTGTGATATATTTCCTGCAGCTGTGTAGCCTACTTACAATATCCCAAAAGTCTACAAAGATTTTTATTTTAGAGAAATTCCAATTTAGAATAATTGGCCGTCCCGGAAAAAAATGTCCCCTGTCAATGACGCAATATCCGTGCTATCCTCGGTTTCCGCTCGTACCATGGCTCGTACTGCAGATGTATTAGACATTCTCTGGTACTGCCCAAGCTTCAACATTCTAATCTGAAAAATTAAGCCTACCCGGAAGTGCGAAAAACTGCAATACATTGAAAATCCGCTAGGGGCAGGTCCCAAAAGGGAGCAAATGTCCATAGACCCCATGTTAAAATGTCTGTTTTAACAGCATAAATTCATGTTTTTACAGGTTGGTCCTATGGACTTTTATTGTATTTCTCGATAGGTTCGTGTCACACCGAACACGAATAGAGTGTCAAAAACGCGTCTATCGCGTCTAGTTAGACGCTTGAACATTCGCTCGAGTTCCAATTTTTCAACTTGTGCGGAAGACGTTCGAGGCAAACGCGTCGCCAAATTCGCATCATTCGTGACGCCCTGCGCGTCTATTCGCGTCTTTGCATTGACTTTGTATGTAATCTACTCATGCAAATAATTAAATTCGCGTTCGGTGTGAACACACAAAGCCCACCCTTTTACCATATATGGATTGGCCAGAAGGTGGGCGGGGTTAGGATTTTCAAAGATGGCGCGCCCATACCATATTATTCAGAAAGTCTATGGGTGACGTCACAGACGCTTTGTCCATTTTTTTTTACAGTCTATGGTACAGCCATAGCCATGACGTAACCATGGCGACAGAGGTGGACAACTGCGAAGTGCGTAACGTTTAGCGGCGCGCTGTTCTTGTTTCTTGTTTCGTTCAAACATAGACCATGGCAAGCAGACTTTGGGACAAAAAAGGAGAGCTAAAATGAGGATCAATATCGGTGTGGCGTTTTTGAGATGCCGAGAGCTCCACGTCCGCGACTAACTTGGACTTGACAGAGCTTCACGAGTCACGACTTAAGCGACACCGCTCTTGCACATACTTTATTAGACAGGTGAACAAACGTACATTAAACAAATCAATGTTATATAGCTCAACATGATGAAATGTTAAAATATGATCAGTATGTTATTCTAATTTTGATCTAGCTTACTGCTAGTTTCATATAGCAAACGAACTAACACATAGAATAACATTATAACTTTCAACACACATTTAAATGCTGTTTAGTGTGATAGTGTAACGTTAGACCAAGTGAAACAGCGCTGCGTTACCTCACAAGTTTAATTCGTCTAATAAACTGACCTGTGTGAGTAGTAATCCAGCACTTGCGGGTAGTTCGGTAGAATTAACGTTAAATGTCCTTATTCCTTTATATCCACGGGAGTCGCGTGTGATATCTGTCTCTTATTAGCAATCACGACCTGCTTCATTCCACTGTAATGTTAAAAAACATGATTGTTTTCACTCATCCATAAACATTATTAGGTCCATCAGCTTGACAGCAAGTCCCATCATTCAGCTCATCACTGCGTCATAAACCTACGCCTTTGTTATTGTATGAGGTTAAAAAATTACATATTGTATCTTTATTTACATCTTTTGTTTTATTTTCAAGTTTGTGGTCTGAATCATGTCGTCTGCAATGTCGGAGGTGTATTTTGGAGTCTTCTGTCATGAATGTGTGGTTTGTCTTTGTTCTTTATCTTGTGTATTGTTCAGCACTTTGGTCAGACCTATTTGCTGTTTTTAAATGTGCTATATAAATAAATACAAACTTGAAACTTGCAACTTGAAACTTCTCTTGTGATTGCCGTCGTAATGGTGATAACATCTACAGGTGAGTAAGATGACATCAACTAAATTAGCTGAATTATGCGTTAGTTAAGCAGGCAAACATAATGTAATGTAACTGCTGATGAAACCAACGGAAGGTGAAAAAGACGTATTATTAAATGTATAAAAAATGTACTTGGAGTATGTATTTAGTACAATACAAATATAGTATAAAGTATTTTTTATACATTTAATAGTATGTCTTTTTCAGCTTGAAGTTTACCAAGCAGCAGAGTTAAAGTGCCTTTAAACAATCATCCATCAGTGTCTGTTCTTTATTTTGAATTTGCAGCAGCCATTCCCTCGGGACTGTAGGCTACATCACCGGTGACGCTACCTGCTTGAAGCTCGAGGAGGAGGAGGAAGAGGAGGAAATGGTTAGCAATATACCATTATCAATATAGCTAAAAGGCTGCTGTGACTTTGTCTGTTTCAGGAGAGTCTGTTCTGTAAGGAAAAACATGGATGCTGACTATGAAGAGCAGAATCGTCATCCAGTTACGACAGTTAACAGACACTTCTTCAGCATTAGCTGTCCATTTCGTCAAATGCAAAATTAGGTAACCCAAAATATAAATAATTTTTTTACATTACATTTAGATTTAGCAGACACACTTTTATCCAAAGCAACTTGCATTGTATTTAAGTTTTATTAAGTTATTTTATTAAGTTATTTATTCCCTGGAAATTAAACCCAGTATTTTTATCATTCTTGCATCTTGCTCTACTGTTTAAGCTACAGGAATGCATGGTAAAGAATAGGGATGTCAATTTGGATGCTGTGCTTGTCAGAATGTATAACTCATGATAACACGGCAACTAAATCCAAAGAATTCAAAATGATTTATTAAAATAGTGTTCTCATTAATGTTATATAATATGACGGTCCCAATCATAGTTGTTATTAGTTGTGCATTCCTGTTTGAGCTGCATGGGCTGAAGCTGATCACCGTTAATTCTTAACCAAATGCATCTTATATGAGATAAATCAGTTATAGATAGGCCTAGACAAAATAAACACAATACTACAACTTACATTTAGACAAAACAAAAGGCTGCGGATGCATACGCAAACTTATAGTCACGATGAAGATGTAACTCTAGCTGTTAAATGGTCCCAAACATAACTCCGGCGCGCTCGCTTCATTTTTCATCATGTCTGCTTTAAATATTTTGCGGTTGAGCAGCACGCATGAAGATGCTTAATTGACAATCAAAAAGTTTTATCGATAAAATGCATGATCGACCGTTAATCGATCGTCGTTCATTGTTAACATCCCTAGTAAAGACTGACGCTTTAATTATTTGAATGTAATGGATTATCAGCTCATTATGTTCCATCCCTGTGCATTCAGAATCAGATGTAGTGCTTCAATTAACGTCAAAATAATGCAGCATCAAGTTTGAGAGTTAGGGCAAATTCTGCCAACACCAGTCTGAAAAATAATGCGAGATTTGTAATTTGTACTTCTAAAAAGAAAATGTTCAACGATTAAAAATAATATTATAAGGACAAATGGTCATGAGTTATTGTGATTTTTGTGGGGTGGGGTGAAAAAATATTTTTTTAAATAAATGAAAATAAACTCCATACTAATACTTTAAATGATAATACAGTAAAAATACGGTTAATTCAAGTACAGTAAACCGTACAGTATACTGTAAGTCAAAATACCATAATAATACTGTAAACATTTTACAGTAAATTACTGGCATCCAGCTGCCAGTAAGTTACAATAAAATTTACAGCAATGTCTTTACAGTGTAGATTATTGTAATGCTATTATGGGTGGTTGCCCTGCACGCTTAACAAACAAACTACAGCTGGTCTAAAATGCAGCAGCTAGATTTCGTACCAGAAACAGGAAATATGACCATATTAGCCCGGTTCTGTCAACACTGCACTGGCTCCCTATTAAACATCGTATACATTTTAAAATATTGCTGATTACTTACAAAGCACTAAATGGTTTAGCTCCCCAGTACTTGAGCGAGCTCTTAACACATTATAGTCCTTCACGTCTATTGCGATCTCAAAATTCCGGCCAGTTGATAATACTTAGAATATCAAAATCGACTGCTGGCAGTAGATCCTTTTCCTATTTAGCACCAAAACTTTGGAACAGTCTTCTTAACATTGTCCGGGAAGCAGACACACTCTATCAGTTCAAATCTAGACTAAAAACACATCTCTTTGACCTAGCATACACATAACACATTATAGACTTCTATAATTCAATGTTAGGCTGCATAGATTAGGTCAGTCGGAACCGGGAACACTTCACATGAATCCTGATGTTCTTGTTACAACTAATACGCTAATATTAGTTTCTCTGTTTATCCCGATGTTTACCGCAGTCTGCCGTTGTCCGATAATTCTGGTTCAAATGGCTACGTGGAAGCGATAAAAAATTCTGTATTATACATTTTTCAAGGCTGGTACCTTGGAACCTATTTCATGGTTTGCGTTCTCGAGCCATTAGGCACTGTTTTGTGCAAATGATCGGCCGTATCGTATTAGGGGTTTTCTGTTAGAGCGGTGTCGTGTTAGCGGTCCCTAAGTTAATAACTAATGATCATTGCGACAAAGGTGAATCAATCAAAACTAAGACAATAACTTTATTCTAGAGCTTCTGTAAAGCCAAAACAATCTCTGTTACTTTAATTTCCTATTATCACTGTAAAGCTGTTTTGAAACAATATATATTGTTAAAAGCGCTATATAAATGAAGGTGACTTGACTTGACTTTACTTTCCCCCCATTATAAGTACCTCATCGTAAACAGCAACGAGTTAAAATTATGTTTTGTGGTTCTCAACATGTTGTTGCAAATGCTGTTGATTGAGCTTAACTTTTGTATTTAACCCTGAATCTTCTTTCAATTTTGCCTCTGATTCAAATTAAAGTGCATAGAGGATGACTACTGTATTGCTGCTCTGTAATAATTTTCATATGGAGAGTAGATATACAGAAGAGCATCAGTGGCCTAAGGCACTGTGGAGGAAACCCACTTACGCCATTTACTTACTCTGGAATCTGTGACCATACTTTTACACCATGATAAAAAAAAATCACTGTGGTTACGCAATACCAATCTACAGCCTCACAGCAGTCTCACCCTGTCACAGTAATTCCTTTATATCTGTGTATTACAGTTTATTAGAGGTACTGTGAGTTTTTTTATTTTTATTTTTTGTTTTTTTTCACAGTAGAAAACATGAGAATATTTGAATGAGTGCATGTCCTATTTCATAGAAGCTGTAAGTTCTGAGATCTTTACTTTGTGTGTGCGTGCATAAAGACAGCAGGAGAAAGAAAATGTGCTTTTCATAGATAAAAGGTCATTTGTCGGGGAAACATAGATAGTTTGTCATTTTTATCCTATTGCTAGTCATATTGGCCCCACTTTATATTATAAGTGTCTCCTATGTACTAACATTTAAATGAATCATTTAATACAATGCACTTATTTATTTATTTATTTATTTTTGCATAGTTTTATTATTATGATAAACGTCCTGGTTGCGTATGCAACCCACCGTTCCCTGAAGGAGGGAACGGAGGACGTAGTCGACGGTCGACTGAATTGGGAGATCGCTAGAGAGCCTGTCTTCTTCGAGTACTATTGAACGAGCCAATGTAATTGGCGTGCGTGATTCGCATCACACACTCCGCCCCCGCGGCGCGGGTATAAATACGGAAGTGGATGCACGCACTAGTTGCTTTTCGCTGAGGAGCCGAGAGTAACCCGGGGTCAGCGGTGGTCCAGCGGTAGTGGCAAGGGGACTACGTCCTCCGTTCCCTCCTTCAGGGAACGGTGGGTTGCATACGCAACCAGGACGTTCCCTTTCAGTCGAGAACGTCAGACGTAGTCGACGGTCGACTGAATTGGGATCACCCATTGAACACGCCACTAACGCTGCCACCTTCCAGTGCCTAAACCAAAGCCTCCTGATGCCCCCGCAAACTTAAGGCGGGGAAGGACAGGGCTTAGGCCAGGGAAGTCACTGCTGTTCCTACAGGACCACTGGGAAAGCGTTCCCCGTACGTTGGAAGGAAGGGACGCTGCGGAAGCCACATCCAACCCAGAGGGAGGTAATGTGGAGAATACACATATGAACTGGGCGGAAACCGGGCAGTCTAACATATGGAATGTCACTGGGGTGGCTCCAGCCTAAGACGGGGGGAGACACACCGGACAGTGACGGCAGAGAGACTCTGCCGAGGGAAGACACGGGCTCACCGCAGGGAGCCGTATCGTGGAAGAATACACATGTGGGGTCACCGAAGGGACCGCAACATATGGACCCAGCTTAACACAGGTTCCACACTGCTTACGAGTGGTAGGCCTAACACCAGACGTTCCGCACGTCCAACGTCGGAGGGGTGTGGAGGAACTCAACAGGGTTCAATTTTAAGGGAACTCAACTGGAGTAAAAAGGCGCACGTATCCAGTCCATAGGAGGGGAATGGCGCAGCAAGCCGACACTTGAACCGGGCTCACGGTGAAACTGGCTTCATGAGAAGGGAGCCCACGTGAGGCAGCGGTTCAACTAGGTGTCGTCCAGCCCCCAACTCTAGAATCTGTTTAGCAAAGTATATCGTCAACGCCCAGGCGGAGCACTTTACACTCATCATAGAGGAGCTCAACACCTAAGTGGACATGTTGCATCTCGGATCTTTGCCGAAATGAAGGCAAGCACTAAGTGCAACTTCGCATGGAAACAGCCTTCCCTCTCTGCTGAATTCCAACAGATACTTGAAGAGCTGGTCTGAGGTCTATGACTTGCATTCTGTACACATCCAAGCGAACGGACAGAGAAGCCAGGGCTGGATCTGCCTCCTCCAGGGCAGCACTTGCAGGCTCACCACCTGCTCCTATTACGGGAGAGGTAGGAACCTTGGGCACAATCCGAGCCGGGGTCTCAGCTTGTGAGAGTTAGCCGGCCCAGACTCCAGGCACAGTACGTTGACCGAAAGCGAGCAAGTCCCTACCCTCTAGTAGAGACCACGCGAGCAGGAGAACTGATATAACAGAATTTTTAACTCACTGCCTGCAGTGGCTCAGGGGCGGTCTCTGCAGTGCAGTCGCACCAGGGACAAGGCCCAAGAGGATAAAGAGGGACACAAGGATTTACAAGACCTTGCTCCTCAGGAACCTGACGATCAGAACGTGCTTCTGCATACTACTGCAACACGATGAGCGTCGTTTAAACACCGAGGCAACATCATTTTGAGGGTGAAGGAAAACAGCCTACTGCAACCCATTTTGCAGGAAAGAGAGCACTGAAGTGATCGAAAGCTTTCAGGATCTCCTCTGGAGAGAAGACGCACTCAACGACTAGGTTCCACTTCTAAAGGCGTAAGCACGCTACCCAATTCTAGGGGGTGCTCGCAGAAGTGATGGTAACTATCACATGTTCTTGTGATAGCCACCTGAACCTCCGCGTTCAGATGTAAGACCACCCGGAATCTCCGGGGGAAGAACGCGTGTGCCATCGTGCCCCGTCCCCGAAAGAGTTCTCAGGGGAAGTCAGGAAGGCTGTTGAAGGGAACCAGGTCTAGTTGGGCCAATAAGGGGCAACTATGAAGACCTGTTCCTCTCCTGACTTGGCACGTAGGTGCAAGCGACGGGCGCAAAAGACAGGAGCATTGCTCAACACAACATGTGAAGATCACTGGGCTTCAGGAGCATTTTCTGCTCAGCACTTGGGTGTGACAAGTTCACTGAGCTTCAGGAGCATTCCTGCTCAACACCTGAGTGTGATAAACTCACCGAGCTTCAGGAGCATTTCTGCTCAACACTTGAGTACGAAGAACCTCACTGAGCGACAGGAGCATTTCTGCTCAGCACTTGAGTGTGACAAGTTCACTGAACTTCAGGAGCATTCCTGCTCAACACCTGAGTGTGATAAACTCACTGAGTTTCAGGAGCATTTCTGCTCAACACTTGAGTGCGAAGAATTTCACTGAACGACAGGAGCATTTCTGCTCAGCACTTGAGTGTGACAAGTTCACTGAGCTTCAGGAGCATTACTGCTCAACACCTGAGTGTGATAAACTCACTGAGCTTCAGGAGCAATTCTGCTCAACACTTGAGTGCGAGGAACTTCACTGAGCACCAGGAGCATTTCTGCTCAGCACTGCGTGTGATGAATTCACTGAGCTACCTGTGATGGACTCACTGAGCTACAGGAGCATTGCTGCTCAACACCTGAGTGCGATGAACTTCACTGAGTTTCAGGAGCAATTCTGCTCAACATGAAGAGTGATGATTTCACTGACTTGCAGGCGCAAGGCGACCATGAGTCGCAGTCACTTTTAGAAGGCTCACTGGGGTTAAACGCATTTCTGCGGGCCCCTGGGGCAGCTGAGTCCCAGTGTTTGTCCAAGGGTAGTCCGCTCGGTTTACCCAAACACTGGCGGAAAAATAAAACCGGGGGGGCAACTGAGCGGCCCCGGAATGGTCATGACCCAGCCGGACCCAGGGGATGGAGTCTCCACTTGCCCTGGCTATAACTGTCGTGAGGCTCGATGGCGGCACGATTGAGTAAGCGGGAGGAGTGGAACAAGGCGCCCTCAGAAGCGTCTGACTCCAAGGAGGAGGTGACGGGTGAGTTTGTGACATGCAGGGGAAGCTTGCGCAACGGTCGCAATGTCTAACAACTCGAGGCACGAATGCCCGTGTAGTCGGGGGTCGCCCAGGCCCCCGTTAAAACACACCCTTTGTACATGGCCCCTCTGTTGAAGAGGGTTTGGCAGCAGACCGGGATGAACTATAGTCACACAGGGTGAGCTGCTCTGCCACGGTCACCTCGGGACTCGATCGTGAAGCTAGCGCTGAAGCGGTCACATATGGAGGGAGCCAAAGGCTGCGACTACCATATACCCCAGGAGCCTCTGAAAGTTCTTTCAGTGGGACCCTTTCTCACTTCAACACCAGCTGAACACATTCTCATTGGAGAGACATGTTGGACCGAGTACCTCTCCAAAACTAGAAAAGAGATACTCAGCCCGTGGGCGAGATTACTCTCTTCCAGTTGACCTGAAGACCCAACGGGCTCTGGAGCACTCGAGGGGAAGGACACTGTACTGATACTCCACCCTTAGACGCAACACACAGGATGGCCTGCGGTGCGGGAGGTAGAGATCTGAAGCACCTGTCTTTCAGGTCAAAGCTGCAGACCAATCTTGGGCCAAGATGGTCACGACCCACCCCCTAGTAGCACGAAGAACGAGTTTACAACTGGCCTTCGTACCGGCTGGACGAGCGGCTATATCAAATCCTTCGCCAGCAGGATAAGATAAGCACGCACAAGTCAGGAGCACTGCTCAACACTCGGTGTGATGAATATCACTGAATTTTCAGGAGCACGTCTGCTCAACACCTAATGTGATGACTATCACTGACTTGAGCGGGGTAGCCGAGCCTGAGGTGGGGCAGCAAAGTAGAGAGAGTGGTGTTAGTGTGCTGTGCAACACTTACCTGTCTCCACAAGCGGCAGGGGGCGCGTGAGAAGGCGGATGACCGGGTCCTCGAACGCACCAAGCTGCCTGCTGGCGACCAAGGGGGAGCTGAGGGGTGTAAGGCTATACAGGGTCACACCCGCCAGACTGGCCCTCTTGGGACCCAGGAACAGATGAAATTGCTCTCTCTTTGAAGTGTGGGTACTGCTTGCTCCGCCTTTTTTTTTTTTTTTTTTAGGGAGCCAGCGGCGGAACAGACACACACACAAACAAAGGCTCCACCCGGCCCTCACCCGGGGGGAGGGAGTGATCGTGCCACTCCAAGAGCATCTCATCCATTCCTGGGCGGCCCGCTCCGGAATGCTTTCGCTGTCGCTTGCCACCTGGCTTGGCAGCGCCTGGAGCGGGCTGGGCGTCTCTACTGCGGCCGGCTCCCTGCTGAGGCCTGGGTGGAGGCTGCTGCGGAGGGCCAGCAGGAGCGGCGGCCGGAGAACGCCCACGGCGACGAGCAGGCGGAGGAGCTGCCACCGGCGGCGGGTGGAGGCAGCAGCTGGCCACCGGGGCAGGATGTGCCGGATGACCTCCGTCTGCGCTTGAGCGGCAGAGAACTGTTTGATGCAGTTCTCCACCGCGTCGCCGACCAGCCCAACCTGGGAAATTGGGGAGACCAGGAACCGAACCTTGTCCGCATCCGCCATACCAACCAGGCTGAGCCAACGAAGGCGCTACTGGACCACCAAGGTGGACATCGCCAGACCGATCACGCACGCTACGACACCCGTACCCCGGAGGGTGAGGTCGGATGCAGTGCGGTGCTCACCTATGAGCGCACGGTCTGGATTACCCTCGTGCATGCCATGGGTGCCCTAGCCTGCAGCAACGCCATGGCACGCAAGAGGAAGGGGCTTGCCCACAGGCTTTGTAAGCTCTGCCCGTCGGAACGGACGAAACTCACAGGCCTTAGGGGGGAGACGAGGATCCCCCCAAAAGGCAGCGGCCGCCGGACACAGGTGCACCTGTGTCGACAGACCGCTCCAATGGAGGGACACCTCGCAACCCTTCACCGTTCCTCCATCAAGGGTAATGAGGGGGAAAAGCTATTCAGGCAGTTTCTGGCAGAGAAAGATGCTGTTCACCACCTGATAAGCTCTCCATGCATTTCGGGAAAGAAAGGCACTGGGGCGGCGAGCTGAGAACCAGCGCGGCCCGCCCCAAGATACCAAACTCCAGATTCCAACCGAGACTGAACGAGACACGGTGGAGGTTCCACTCGAGCCCGGCAGCCTCGGCGGCCCGTTTCAGCATAGCTGATAATTCTGGATCCGGCTCGGGCAACATTGAACTCCCGGAGGGAGACAATGCAGCCGAGTCATCATTTCTAGAAGTCAGCTCACCCTCCGATGCTGCAATCGGCGTCCTGTCCTCCAGGGGAGGCCCGAGTGAAACCGCTGGCCCACCCATTACAGATGGACCAGCAGACAACACAGGAGGTTCCAGTGGTTGCAGTGGAAGGGAGGAGTGAGGAGCCCACAGGGAATGGTTACCGGGCGGGACATCCAACACTATCCTCCGGTCACCCATCCCACACAGCACCTGAGGGTGGGGCATGGTAATGGGGACTCGCTCTCCGCAAACGAAGGCGAGTCTCGCCCTCAACACTGCGACAGTCATGTTCCCACAGTGAAAACATGAGCTGTCCACAAAAGCTGTCTCAGCGTGCTGTAAGCCAAACACGTGACACAACAGTTGTGACCATCAGAGAGAGACAGGGAACGACCGCGCCAGAAACGCACGGGCGGAATGACATCTTGAAAAAGACGCAAACGCACCCGTGTTGCTCTTTCAGAAAATAGGAGCGTCACCAGTGCCGGAGCACACAGGGGAATGACCGCGGCAACACTGAACAGAGAACTGAAACAGTGAAGCACTCACTTTTCCGCCCTCTAACCAGCCATCAACACACACAAACATTTAGAAATTTGTTGCTGTTAAAACAGCAGTTGAGAGCTCAAAGCTCGCGATCACCGCTGCACTCGCACTGTAGAACACCACTCTCAGAGACATCAAACGATCGGCTCCGAAGCGAAAAGGCAACTAGTGCGTGCATCCACTTCCGTATTTATACCCGCGCCGCGGGGGCGGAGTGTGTGATGCGAATCACGCACGCCAATTACATTGGCTCGTTCAATAGTACTCGAAGAAGACAGGCTCTCTAGCGATCTCCCAATTCAGTCGACCGTCGACTACGTCTGACGTTCTCGACTGAAAGGGAACTGCATCTAATTACATCTGCAATTAGTTTCTGTATACTAATTACACTTTTGACCCTTCCCTTGCCTTTTAACCCAACCTTAAACTTACCCATACCACCAAACCTGTCCTTAAACTTATCCGTATCCCACCTCAGTTGCACAAGGGTTCAACAGAATAGGTACATTTTACTTATTTTTGGATGTAATTACAAAGTAGTTAAAGACACCTAATATAAAGTGTGGCCGTCAAATTTGTTTGCTTGATCAGTTTCTTTGTAGTTTTCAGTTCTTTTGCTGATGTAGGCTATAAGGATCTTTAAAATAACTGAAATAATTTGGCAAAGTGACATAAGGAATTGTAATATTGACAGAAACTATTCCATAGCCATGCATTTAATGAAAAACAATTGCACACTTTAGAATGTTTGTTAACCAATATGAACCAAGCATTCAACGGCCCTGTGTGGTATAAAATGAAGTAATCATCAGCATTAAAATAACCATCAACCATCAATGACCATCAGATGTGAACAAAGAAATATTGTAATTTATTTAGCTGAATATGATGAAATATTTATTAAGTTGTTAATTAAATTAAAATGTTTTTGTATTCGTGCATTTGCCTGAAAGTATTAAATCACCCAAATAAACATTGTAGCAGATTATTATTCTAGCAATTAGTGATTAGTTGACTAGCAATTAGTGATTAGTTAGACACATTTTTTTTGTTTACTTGAGCCTCTGTAAATGTATTTGTTTGAAATTCTTTGCAATGATTGGCAATTAAATGTTACTGTGGTGATACTCTTACCTTACCTGACTTCAGGCCACTACACAGCATACACACCAGCCCTTCTGCTGCTTTTAAATTGACTGAATTCATCAGTGGAAACATCCTTCCAGCAGTCTTGGCATTTATAAATGGTAATTCATAAAGAGATAAAGAGAATCGAGCCTGGGCAGATTGAGGATACATAAGAGGACACTGCCTGGAATATCAATGTCCTTGTTAGCAGGGCCGTGCACAGACATTTTGAGGGGCAGTGGCCTAAACCAAAAAAAAGGGGCACTAAGGGGGTGGTTGCTTGTTAACACAAATTATTCAGTTATTACATTTTACACTTTATCAGGAGAATACTCTAACCAGGGGTGTTATTCATACCACTTTGTCTACAAAGTGTGCCAACAACAGAACATTTAGTTATTGGTATTAGATCTGATCGAGAGTACAATAATTTGATTAGACAAGCAGCTAATTCTAAGAACGTAGATATGTTGTACAAGTCGTTAGCACTAGTAGAAGACCAAGAGCAAAACATTACTGACATTAATATAAAAAAAAAGAATAATTTTGCAGATTCAACCACTGTCTTGCGTAGCCTACCTGTTAATGACACAGCTTTCGTGATGCTTTTTACACTGGGCTCGTTTGCTGCGGTCCGAGGCCGAGCGCGATTGTTCCCGGTGCCCCCCCGCAACGTTGGTCTGGTTTCACACTCAACTTGATTCTATCGAACTCTGGTGCGTTTGCGTTCATCTTACGTCATTGCAAACATGATAGAAAACACGACGCGGGTCAGTATATTGTGTTTTTATTAATTTGGTGCTATTATGCATAGCTGAGTAAACAGCACAGGTTTACTGCCTCTTCCCGCTGTTTACAAATGGACTCTTTTGAGGAGACAGTGGATTAATTTGTTGCCCTGATTTGCACGCACTATGCGCGAATACACTGCAGACTCACTCTTGCTCGTATCCAAGGTAAATCTTCATCCCTTACGTGTGTTTTATTTTAACTAACTTCCTGAACAAGTGCGCACCCGAGTCCGTGTTGCTTTTACATGCACGCGAACCGCAGCACAGTTCGGGAGCAACCGAACTCAGACCACCTCCTCCAGGCAGTCTCGGGTTCGGTACCCCAGTGCGCACCGGGTCCACATGACAGCGTTCACATTAGCGATTTTTCATGGGAACCGTGCCCCGTTCCAAACTAAACTGCCAGTGTGAAAGGGTCATCAGTTTCAAGAGAGTGCCGCGCAGACAAATATACTGTGAGTGATGCTGCGGAGCGAGCGGGAAAACCTGGAGCGGATTAGCAGAATCAGCGGAATGCTTTGAGCGGAGCGGTGGGGGTGGGGAAGAGGGGCACCTCAGTCGATGAGGGCAGAGGGGCAGTGGCTCTAGCCACCGGGCCACCCCCCTGTGCTCGGCCCTGCTTGTTAGATCAGATGTAAGTGCCAATTTGTCCACAGCTTTTAAAACAGTGGTTCTTTACTCCAGTCACACTTTTGTATGTCTCCCTTATTTAATTAACACACTTGATTTAGATGATTGGCTCATCAGGAGAGAGCTCTGTGAACTCAACTGAGTGTATCAGATAAAGAGAGACACAAAATGCAAAGTGGTGGGTCCCCAAACGGAGTTGAAAACCACTGTTCTCTCTCGGTTGCTTTATCATTGGTTGAACCTATCATGAATGAACCTGAACTTTTTGTACTGGACACAATGTACTCCTCAGAACATGACCAAGTTAAGGCCCGTTATACTTTTAAGCAAAATTTAACGAACTGATGTCATGCCATTTCGAACAAACTCAGGCCAAAACGTTGTTCATTTAGAGTTTGTATCTGGATTTCGAAACGGCTTTCCAAAGCGAACTTTCCGGAAAAGTTTACCCCAGCTACTTTCAAACTGCCAATTGAAGCAGTAGGCCTACATAACAATTTACAGTGCGCTTATAATAAACGTCCCGGGTTACGTATGTAACCCTAGTTCCCTGAAGGAACGAGACGCTGCGTGAAACGCTGCGGTAACGCCTCTTGCGTTGTGCGTCATGAAGCATGTATGGAATCAGACCAATGGCGAGACGGAACGTCACGAGTGACGTCATCGACCAGGAAACTATAAAGCACACCCCTGAACACAATGGCGACAGCTTCTGGAAAAAGTCTGAAGCAAGTCGATCAAGGGAATGCCGGGAGTATGGCAACGACACGCAGCGTCTTGTTCCTTCAGGGAACTAGGGTTACATACGTAACCCGGGACGTTCAATTTAAGGAACGTCGAGCTGCGTGAAACGCTGCTGGAACGCTAATACCCACATCGCCATAAGAGCAAGTGACCGACTGTGTGAATCAAAGATTAAATTCAGCCGAAAGCACCTGCGCCCCAGGGGGTCTAGGTCATAAAACCTGATGAAAGTATGCGGTGAGGACCAGCCTGCCGCATCACAAACGTCCTGGAGGGAGACTCCTGACTATAATGCTTTGGAAGCCGCCATACTCCTGGTAGAGTGAGCTCGGACAGCCAAAGGTGAAGGCTGACCAACCGACTCATAGGCAAGTGAGATGGCCTCAACCACCCACTTGCTCATCCTCTGCTTAGACACTGGGGACCCCTTCTTAGGTGGTCCAAAACAAACGAACAGCTGTTCTGATTTTCTCCACAGGGCAGCTCTGTGGACGTAAGCATCTAAAGCCCGAACAGGGCAGAGCAGATTAAGTTTTTCCTGATCAGATTATGTAAAAGGAGGAGGACAGAAGGCCTGCAGAACTATAGGTCTGGCCACATTGGTAGGAACCTTAGGGACATAACCTGGCCTGGGGTGGAGAAAAGCCTTCACCATCCCAGGTGAAAACTCCAAACACGAAGGAGCAACCGAGAGAGCCTGAATATCTCCGATTCTCTTAAGAGAAGAAATGGCAAGGAGAAAAATAGTCTTCAAAGTAATAAACTTATCAGCAACTTCTTCAATAGGCTCAAAGGGAGCTAGGGAAAGACCTTCTAGGGCGATAGCTAAGTCCCATGCTGGCACCCTCGTGCGGACTACAGGCCTCAGCCTCAAAGTACCACGAAGAAAGCAGTTATAAATGGGTGTCTCCCCAGAGAGACTCCACTGAAAGGGACATGGTAAGCAGCAAGTGCCGCCACATACACCTTTAGTGTGGAGGGGGATAGCCCTGAGGAGAAACGCTCCTGCAGGAACTCCAGCACTGCACCCACTGGGCAGTTAACTGGGTCCAACAGGTGTTCTCCACACCAAGAAGTGAAAAGCCTCCACTTCAAGGCATATAACCTCCTCGTGGAAGGAGCCCTGGAATGAAGGATGGTCTCAACAACCTCGGTTGAGAGACCAGCCCCTACGAGCTGGGCCCCCTCAGAGGCCAAGCCCATAGCTTCCACAACTCTGGGCCGGGGTGAAGTATCAACCCGCTCGCCTGAGAGAGAAGGTCCCTCCTGATCGGAATCTCCAGAGGAGAGCCGTCTAGAAGAGACACTAGGTCCGTGAACCATACTCGGGCCGGCCAAAACGGGGCTACCAATAATAGACTGACCCCGTCCCGGCGAACCCTCTCCAGAACTCCTGGGAGCAGAGCAATCGGGGGAAAGGCGTACAGGCGTGACCTCGGCCACGCCTGCACCATAGCGTCCAACCCCAGCGGGGCTGGATGACTGAGAGAAAACCACAGTGGACAGTGTGATGTCTCCCTGGACGCAAATAGGTCTACCTCGGCACGACCATACTGCATCCAAAGGAGCTCCACCACCTCGGGGTGGAGTCTCCATTCCCCGGGCCTTGGCCCCTGCCTCGACAGGATGTCCGCTCCCTGATTTAAATACCCCGGGAGATAAATCGCCCTCAATGAGAGAAGCTTCCCCTGGGACCATAGAAGGATCTGGCGAGCCAGATTGTATAACGGGCGAGAGCGCAGACCCCCCTGATGGTTTATGAAGAGACCAGCGATGTGTTGTCGGACCGGACAAGAACATGATGACCTCTCAGGTCTGGCAGGAAGTGCTTCAGAGTCTGAAACACTGCCAACATCTCTAGACAATTTATATGCCAAAATCGATGATGGTCCTACCACAGACCCTGGGCTGGGCGACCACTCATGATCGCCCCCCAGCCTGTGAGGGAAGCATCTGTCGTTAGCGTTACACGACGCCAAAGAGCTCCCAACACAGGTCCCTGGGACAGAAACCAAGGATCCTTCCACATGACCAGAGCACGGAGACAACTCCGTGTAACTTTGATCACGCGGAGGGGGTTTCCCCTCGGGGAGAACCCCTTTGTCCTGAGCCACCACTGTAATGGTCTAATGTATAGCAGGCCGCAGGGTATAACACTGGACGCTGCTGCCATCAGACCCAGCAGTCTCTGTAACTGCTTTACAGTGAGCAACTGGCCTAGCTTTACTCTTTTTACAGCTGAGAGAATCGAAGCGATGCGGGCAGGCGACAGGCGAGCCCGCATTGCCACAGAATCCCATAGTACCCCCAGAAAAGATGTTATCTGTGATGGAGATAGAACACTCTTTTTGACATTCAGCCTCAACCCCAATTTTTTGATGTGTGCGAGGACGACATCTCGATGCCGAGCCGCTTGCTGCTGCGATTGAGCGAGAATCAACCAATCGTCTATGTAGTTCAGTATACGAACGCCCTGGAGCCGCAGCGGGACTAGCGCTGCGTCCATGCACTTCGTGAACGTGCGGGGAGATAAAGCTAGGCCAAACGGAAGAACACGATATTGGTACCCTTCGCCCCCGAAAGCGAACCTCAGGAACTTCCTGTGTTGCGCAAGGATGGAGATGTGGAAGTATGAGTCCTTCAGATCTATCGTGACAAACCAGTCCTCGGACCTGATTTGTGACACGATTTGCTTTAGCGTAAGCATCTTGAATTTGAGCTTGGCTACAGCACGATTTAATAGGCGTAGATCTAAAATTGGACGCAACCCCCCATCCTTCTTTGGAACGATGAAATATCGGCTGTAATAACCTGACTCCTCGCTGGGAGGAGGAACCCGTTCTGTAAGAATTGATAAATTAGGAAATTCCAGACAGTCTGTTTCGGGGGTGACCAGACACTGAGAGGACAAAAGGACCTCTCTGGAGATTACCATTTGAACTGGCCTTCATGCACCATTGAGACGAAAGTCTCACCTCCGAACCAACTTCATCTACATCTCCCCTCATCCCCACCTGAATGCACCCAAGAAAATGTAGTTTTAATGTGAATGATTATCACAGAGTATTTTCATGTTTATTATTATTTAAAATGTCACAGTACGACTGGTACAAATGTCTCATTCCCAAAGAAGTAAACCCAAAAGGTAATAAAGTTCTCAGGAAGTTTAGAAATATCTTCCACACCCTCCAATACTGGAGGGTGTGTCTTTGAGTTAACACCTTCGACCATTTGACTGAATGCTAATTTTCCACTGCTAGCAAATGGTGACTTACAGGTAAATTTCCACTGTGAATGATGTTTAGATTTGAAATGAGGTCTGGGTATATAATGAAACGCAGCGAGAGCTCAGGGCCTTTTCTATATCTGAGATCGGCCCGTGAGGCTGAGAGTTGCGAGACTTTCAGCCTCACGCATTTCTTGTCGGGTAAACTTTTTCCTCTTTGTTCTAGAACATTTGATGGTTTGCATTGATTATCTTTCAATTGATTATGGAATTGTAATAATACATTTACCTGACATAATAAATTGTTATATTCGATTATTCTAACAGACTTTGACTTTATTTTCATTGGAGTTAAAAGGAATAGTCAAACATTAACGTATATTTAATGATGCACAGATATCATTGAAAAACCTTTTCATTTTATGGAGTCAGATGAAACGAGTTAATACATAAGATAAAATGTATTGCATTTAACCAAAAATACTTTGCCACGAGAAAAGACAGTAACACGCAAAGACCTTCACCGCTAATTCGAATACCGCCATTGGATCGAGTTAGACGGCCTTACAAAGTGGTGACAAGCCTCCGTGATCTCGCATCACAAGCGAGCAACGTCTTATCCAGCAAAGTATTGGGATTTTGAAATCAACTTGAGGTTTGAACATCTTCTCTTTCTTCCGCCGTTTTGGTAAGTCAACTTTTTCTGCCCTTTTTTAGAAGTGTTGAGAAAATGTTGTTTGCATTGTTACGGATCGGAAAGCCATTTGTTTAGTCCGGAACTGAAACACGTGAGGACGTGATAGTGGCTGCGCAGATGAAGAATGAAAACCCTTGTTAATAGATTTTAAAGATATCCTTGTTTGCATACGCAACAAGAAACGAAACCTAAAATTTGAAAACATCTTCCAAATTATATTCTATTATTCGATTAAGATCTGTAAATTTGAGCCTCAAGATTTAGAGTCCGCATGTTTTCTCCATTGTTGCATGGCCTTGTTGAAACAAACGAGCAACACGTGATTAAAAATGAGCAAACAACAGAAAGAAAATTCTAAGTTTGTAAACAATCGGAAAACATGTGATTTTATATAAAAAGGCAAGTCGATGCATTTGTTTATGAAAAGCAATTTGGGAAAAAATAGGATTGTATGATCACAGGTTAAAATTTAGATTTCAAGGCTAAGCTAAATGCTATGACCATGTTTCTTCCAAAAACGATTAACAGGATATGGGACTAAAAAGCACGCAATAATTCTGTTTGTATTTTTGTATTTGTAATTGTGCTTAACACATTCTGCTCATAGAACACACTTTATGGTTGTTTGTGCTACTATATGTGCACATAGGCTAGTTTATTCTTTGAAACACATGATTACTTAACTGTAAGTGTTGGTTGTAGCACTTAGGTTAAGGCTGTAGATGACATGCATTCTAGGCCATGTATCTTGTGTATACGGTGTAAACGTGTCTATGAGAAATTTGTTTGCCTCCTTGTACAGGAGCATAGGATTGCCATGTGGTTACAATGTGTTTTCACAGTGCATTTGAAATCTACAAAAGAGAAACAACAAACGCGCATCTCATTAATCCTGAAACAAAAACCCTTTCACGTTTGAACTAATTCTGGATTGCTCTGAAATTATTTTTCAAAATAGATTACCGGATTCGTATATTTCCACAAGTTTGCGCCAGACATTAGTGATGACTAATACTGAATATCAGATTCAAGTGTACTTGAATGAGGGGAACGAGTTATTTCCGGCCAGAATCAGCAAAATGCTGTTGATCAACCTGGATTCGGGTGCGTTCCATAACCTCTGTTCTAATTTAATGTTCTATTAGATCATGACCTCTACTAATTGAAACAATTAATTTAAGTTCCTGAGGTGGCATTCAAGGGGGCTATTCAAGTGTCTGTTATTGTGTACGTGTGAATACGGCACATCTCAGATATTTAGCCAATTACCTCTGTTTTGATAAGTCAGACTGGCGAGATTGTGTCGTGCATCCTTAGAAGAAGGACTGCAAAGTGATATACTTTCCTGATCTATAAACGAAAAATATAAAGTAAGAGAAAATAGAATAATCAAACGTTAAAATGGCCACGTTGCCTTTATGTCGTCTTTAAAAAGACTAAATTAAATGAACAGGCATTTGAAATCTACATCAGAAACCACGAATGTGCTTCTAATCAGCCCTGAGCCAAGAAACCTTTTCATATTCAAATGTATTGACATGAGAATGAGCAGAGATTTGACCATGTGTTTAGCATGTGCTTGCGGTTCTTTGGGTGTTAACAACAACACAATTCCTCATTGGCTATCAGCCTGACCGTTGTTGTACATACAATGCACGGACAGCTTTGACACTTTGACAACTAAGTTGTTCCAGAGACTCTTTAGAGACCAGAAACAATATAATTTAATTTATATTCCTTTAATATAATATAATTGTATTATAACTCAAATTATAATATGCATTATATTGTAATCGCCAAACAGGGCATTCATTGGAGAAGTGTGACATTTAATCCTTACAATTTGATTTCATTGGCCTGCTACCCAGTGCCAAAGGGGGGAGGGGATGTGATTTTATTTTTTGCCTTTACAAAAACACAACCAGAAGTGTGGCACAGGTAATAGCAAACCAAATCATCCTTAACTGGGACACACCAACTAAAATTGAATCGGATCAGAGAAGTAAATGTACAAGAAGGGTGAGAACAGAAGTATCACAGCCTTTTGCATGTCACAAAAGATCTGTACTTGTGTGAATGACACCACAAAAAAGCAAATGCTAAGCAGCGAACACCCAAACAGGTGAACTAATTTCTCCCCACAGATCTGACTGTAAAGAGAGCAACTTTGAAATAAAGCCATGGGCATCGACCCATTTGATCTCATAAAAATATGAGTGAGAAAAACTCTGGTTAATCCAGAAAATTTCCCCAGCAGAACTGGGATCTCTAATGCTCATGACACAGCAGACTGTGAAGGCTCCACTGCAGAAGCAGCTTTTAGGTGTCACACACTGCGCTGAAACAACAGCAATAGTTCAGACCTGATCAATGAAACTCTGTTTCATGTGACAACTGGAATTAAAATTTCAATGGACATGATAATGGAGAAAGGAAAATAATTCCACATGTCTGAATTTGAAACTGTTGAAAACATCAGAATTAACTGTGATTCTCTCTGCATTTGTTTCTGTCTCAGGTGTATTACTGCAATTCCTTGAAGGACGGATGCCAGGATGGGCCGGACCCAATCTGCATCAGAGCCAGGACAGCGGGATTGTTAGAAAATAACCTGAGACTCGGGAGATGGGTGAAAAGACACTTCAAGAGGCCATTAACATCACACAATAGCACATCACTATATAAGCATGGCCTCCCAGTATAGAACTGGAACTAAATTTACAACACAATTATTATAGATTAGATTCCACCCATCTCCTAGACATGAACACTGAACACACTCCTCCATCACTACACAATCCTCCATCTCTACACACTCCTCCATCACTACACCCTCACATCACCATCACCTGGAATAGATCAAATCTATCCAGGCTGAACACTATACATCATAAGAAGATCACCTCACTAAAGACCTATTGTACATCTTCACACTAACAGATCCGGATAGCTTCACACACATAGGATGGGAAAGCTGATCCCATGACATAGCATACGCGATTCACAACACTCTGCCAACTCATGGGAAAACACTGGAATATACATATTAATGGCTACAGTCACAAATCAGTGCAATGCAACCCTGTCATTGACTGTGACTTAGCCAACAACACACACACACACACACACACACACACACACACACACACACACACACACACACACACACACACACACACACACACACACTCTCTCTCTCGCTCTCTCTCTTTCTCTCACACAAACTCTCACACTCACACACAGACACACACACACACCCTCACACAAACACACACTCTCACACCTGTTGCAAGGAATGAACAATCTCCATTCTTGAATACATTTAAGCATGTTCCAAGTCACTTCTTAGATTTGCATAAGTGGCTGGCATTGGAAGATTCCTGAACAAACACTGATTATTATATACATATGCATTTATTGAATAGTATTGTTGTTATTACATGACTTCTTGATCCATAGAATCTATTTGATTGCTTTGATTACACTGACCTCTTGCTGCATTTTCTTTATATAATTCAGACCAAAAAATATATATATTTAAGAATTGGATATTTAATATGAGACATCCTTACCATTCAGGACCTTCAGAAACATATGAGACAGATGTACCATTCGCACTTGCTGACAAGAACATGGTATTTTACATTGAACATGACATGATTTTGTTTTGTTGCATTATGTGTTCGTATGCATTTCCTCATGGCTTCAAGTTCATAAGTGCTCAATCGTGAAGTGGACATTTAAGACGATTTTCAGGTGTCTCATACGAGGCAGTGTGGAACCAAGGAGAACGCCTTCATCCATCGAGGTCTGCCCAGACAACCGCACTGCTGGAGGTGACAGGATTGGTCAAGAGGGTCAGATTATCGTCATGGGAAAGGTGCCAGAGAAGCAGAAGTTTCTCTATGAAGGAATGACACGTCGACTGAACAAGTCACAAAGGTCCAGATTGACTTTATGAACTTTGCTCACATTCTAGGCTGAAACGCAAGAAGAAAACCTGAACGCATTCATCCACCTGCTGAACTCAAGCTACATACACCTGGTGAGACCAGGCGTTCTGCAGGTGAACACAGTCATCTGCAAGCTTCTACAGATACTAACATTGAAAAGACAATTTTTCAGTGACATCTCAAGGATTACAACAGACGTTTATAAGTGACTCCATAGGAGCTCATTTGAATTTGACCCACGGAGTCAAGGAGGGAACTATAGCCTCCTTTTGAAGGAGCGTTTTCACCTCTTGTTCCATTACCAGAGCCTGCTCGGGGCCCACCACGGTGGGCAGAACCCCGTTGAATCGAGGAGGAGATCTCAACTGAATGGCATAACCCCTTTCTATCGAATGCAGAACCCACTGAGATATTTTTGGAAGACTTTTCCACTCTGCCAGAAAATCTACTAAGGGTACCAGCCTCTCGAGGCTGGCCTCTGGAATATTTTGAGCAGCAGACACAGCGCCCTGTAACGGCGCACCGGCAGGGGACAACTGGTCTGACTGCTCTAAACCCCTCCTCAGAGGGGGCGAGCATCCCTCGGGAAAGCACTCGCTGGGCCCGTCTGCGCCCCGACACGAAGGCGGGGTTGGCAGAAGGGACCCCTGAGGGCACCGTGAGAGAACGGGCACCGTCTGAAGCGGTGAACACCTCCCTCTCTCGGTGGGGACCACCCTCGGCATCCTGACACCAGTGGCGTCAGGACTTCTTAGACGAAGCCTTCCTAGCCATAATGACTGTCCTCAGATCAGTCTTACCACTAGAAGGCTTCGCCTGAGACTGTAGCGTCTGTTCCCACTGTTTAGAAGGGGGGCCACGAGACGCGACACTCTGCCTTTGTTGCGCCCTATGTGAGGAGCTAGTCGACGGCTTGGTCTGCCCTCGCCCAGCAGACCCTGGGACATGAACTTTAAGTGAGAGGAATTTTTGAAAAGCTGCAGCTTGTTTCTTTTCTTCCTGAAATGTATCTATGACCGTGTTTACCGCGTCACCGAATAAACCAGATGGAGAAAGTGGAGCATCCAAAAGAAAAGCTTTCTCTTTATCCTTCATATCAGACAGATTAAGCCACAAGTGTCTCTCTGCAGCCACCAGGGCTGCCATAGTACGGCCCATTAGTTTAGCCGATTCCCTGGTGGCACGCAGAGATAAATCTGCAGCCTGACGCAGTTCTCGAACCACGTCAGTGCTGACCTCCTCACTCTCACTCATATCTTTTAAAAGATCGGCTTGGTATGCCTGCAATATTGACATCGTGTGCAGACACGCCGAAGCCTGACCAGCCGCCGAATAAGCCTTACCCACCAGAGCCGAAGTATTTCTGAGAGGCTTGGTGGGTAAAGCTGGTGCCTTAAGAGACGAGGAAGACTCAGCAGAAAGATGGCTAGCTAGAGTCTCCTCCGCCTTGGGCCTCGCCCCATAACCATGTAACTTAGCCCCCGATATATTAGAATATGTGGAAGTCTGGGGGCTAAACACACGATAAGAGGCGGGTCTCTTCCACGACCTCGACACCTCGGTGTGGAGATCGGGAAGAAACGGAAGGCACCGCTGTGGAGGCTGAACGCGGGAAGGCAAAAATCGTTCGTCAAGCTTGCTTTTAGAAACATATTCCTGCCTAACAGCTGGCCACTCTATGCTTAGTTTTGACACAGCACGAGTGAGCACCTCCATAAGCTCCTCGTGTTCAGGGGAATGAGGTGACGAGTCCTCAACATCCCCTGTCTCAATACTGACAACATCCAGCTCCTCAGAACTGGATAGCTGCAGTATTGGTGTCATGATTCTGCCATCAGGTCTGTGAGTTCTAGTATTTTGGCAGGATCATGACAGACCCATGTTCTGTGTGCAAGCACATGGCCTTGTGTTTTGGTCATGTGCTTGTGTTGTCTCGTCTCGTTACCCCGCCCCCTTGTTATCCTGATTCTGTCATTAGTGTTTCACCCGTGTCACCTGTTATGTTTGATTAGTCTTCCTATTTAATCCCCTTGTGTTTGCTGTCTTGTGTCGGTTCATTGTTATACGTTGATCTTGAGTACCCTGTGTACATCTAGTCATTGTTAGCATCTCTTGAAGTCTTGTTTGTTTTCTTGTTCATTTGTTTCCCAGTTTAGTCTAGTCAGTCTGGTATTCTGTGTTCCATCTGTTTTGCCCCCTCGTGGGTTTTGTTTTCCTGTTTTTGTCATTAAACCGTGTCTTATTTTATACTGTCTACGTTTGGGTTTATCACCACATCTCCCCGTGACAGAATGAACCGACCCATTCTGAACCCAGCGGACAGTATGTCATCCCCACTAAAACAACAATCAGCTGACCAGGAACTATGGTGGCATACAGCTATCAACGACAGCAAGTTGGGCAAGCTTCCTTTCCCTCCCCAGGGAGAGAGGTCCCTGAGAGGATATGCTCAGGCCGTGGAGGCAAAGAGAAATTTTTTACCGGAGAGCCTGGTTAACCGTTACCTCATCGCCGGTCTCAAAGTTCCTCCACCTCTGGCGGAACGGGAGAGGCTGGCCCACCGCCCGTTCCGGGACATGGTGGACTGCTTGGTTCGTCGGGAGTCACAGGGTCCCATGGTGTCGTCACCTCCTGCCTGTCTGCCGATGATCCCGGAGGATCTGAGGTTAGGCTTCGTGAGGCTTGGAGAACAGACTCGTCCCAGTTCGACTCCCGAGGCATCATCGGCTCCGCGAATCAGGAGGAAGAAGAGGAGGAGACCTGCGTCTGCCCAGCCAGAGCCAGTTCACGTCCCGTCTGTCCAGCTAGAGACTGTTCACGCCCCGTCTATCCAGCTAGAGAATGTTCACGCCCCGTCTGCCTTCCTGAGCTGGGACTATCTGGAGCGTCTGGCTCGGATCTTAGAGAGGCCGGTGTTCGGTGTTTCGGAGCTGAACCCCGTGCCCGTTCCAGAGCCCGCTACGGCAAGCGCTGTTCCAGAGCCCGCTACGTGAAGCGATGTTCCAGAGCCCGCTACGGCAAGCGCTGTTCCAGAGCCCGCTACGGCAAGCGCTGTTCCAGAGCCCGCTACGGCAAGCGCTGTTCCAGAGCCCGCTACGGCAAGCGCTGTTCCAGAGCCCGCTACGGCAAGCGCTGTTCCAGAGCCCGCTACGGCAAGCGCTGTTCCAGAGTCGGTCGCCGTGAGCGCGGCACCCAGTCCTGTCCCATCACCAACCATGTTCCCCGTCAGAAGTCCCCGGACTGTCTCCTCGTGTGTCCCTGTCTCTACTGCCCCCGGACTCCCGTTTGTTTCCCCCGTCATGGTTCAACCTAGGACTGTTTCTCCGTCTACTCACACCAATCCACCCAAGTCCGTTCGGGTCCCCCGTCCTAAGCCCACACCCTGTAGTTCCAAGATCACCGTCCCGCCCACCCACCCTGGATTCTCGCTCAAAGACTCTGTTGTCCCTCCGCCTCCCCTTCCTTGTTTATTTTTTCTGATGTTTCACCCCAACCCGGTCATTGTTCACGCTTGTATGCCCCTGTTATAATTTGTCATGTTTTGTTGGGTCTGGTCTATGTCTCAGTCAGTCTTGTCCCGCGTTTAATGTCTCCTTGGGGAGCGTCTGGTAGCCGCTCTTTAAGGAGGGGGTACTGTCATGATTCTGCCATCAGGTCTGTGAGTTCTAGGATTTTGGCAGGATCATGACAGACCCATGTTCTGTGTGCAAGCACATGGCCTTGTGTTTTGGTCATGTGCTTGTGTTGTCTCGTCTCGTTACCCCGCCCCCTTGTTATCCTGATTCTGTCATTAGTGTTTCACCCGTGTCACCTGTTATGTTTGATTAGTCTTCCTATTTAATCCCCTTGTGTTTGCTGTCTTGTGTCGGTTCATTGTTATACGTTGATCGTGAGTACCCTGTGTACATCTAGTCATTGTTAGCATCTCTTGAAGTCTTGTTTGTTTTCTTGTTCATTTGTTTCCCAGTTTAGTCTAGTCAGTCTGGTATTCTGTGTTCCATCTGTTTTGCCCCCTCGTGGGTTTTGTTTTCCTGTTTTTGTCATTAAACTGTGTCTTCTTTTATACTGTCTGCGTTTGGGTTTATCACCACATCTCCCCGTGACAATTGGTGCCTCAGCCTGGGGGGAAGAAACCGCGATGCGTGCTTCCACACCTGGAACTGAGGCACTGGAACTGGCAGGTAAAGGCTGAGATAAGGCAGAGCTCGTCTCAAACCCCGCTGACAGATCCATTTGCGATCCCCACGACAGGCGCCGCCGCTCTGCCTCGACAGAAGCGGGACCCGAGCCGTGGGGAGCGTGAACCGAACAACTCTCCTCGAAGAGTGGGGTGGTGATGGCGCAGTGGATAAGAAACATGCCTTTGGTGTGAGAGACCCGGGTTCAAATCCACTGTGAGACACCAATGTGTCCCTGAGCAAGACACTGAACCCCTAGTTGCTCCAGAGGCGTGCGACCTCTGAAATATAGCAATTGTAAGTCACTTTGGATAAAAGCGTCAGCTAAATGAATAAATGCAAATGTAAATGTGATCGGTGGGAGCGGAGCGTTCTTAATGGAAAACGCTCGCAATGCTCACAATCAGCCCCCTCGAGAGCTGACTGGGCATGCTGCACTCCCAAACAAACAACACACAGATCGTGTGTATCCCCACCCGTGAGAAAACGAGTACAGGGGGGAACACACTTTCTGTATTGCTGCTCGCTCGTCATACTGATATATGTGAATATATATATATATATATATATATATATATATAGTTTTTTTAAGTGAAAAATTCCTGCCTAGCAATCACTAAGAACAGACAAAAACACAGTTTTTTTTTCTTTTGGACAGATTCACACACAGAGCGCTTGCTGAAGACAACAGAAGCTGTCGCCATTGTGTTCAGGGGTGTGCTTTATAGTTTCCTGGTCGATGACGTCACTCGTGACGTTCCGTCTCGCCATTGGGCTGATTCCATACGTGCTTCATGACGCACAACGCAAGAGGCGTTCCCGCAGCGTTTCACGCAGCTCGACGTTCCTGAAAGGGAACAGATCATTAACGTTTGTTGGTGTCGATGCTAATATCGTTGTAGTCATTGTTAGTTATTGCTTTTTGTGTATATGGGCTTTTATAGATACAAAGGCAGATATTGATGTATGATGTCTCACTTTATTCCCTTGTCTTTCACTCAACATGGCATTTTTGTCCAGAAGGATGCCTTTGTTGTGGAATAGAGATAAATATTACAATATTTAAATCTGTTTTTGTACAAATTTGCCACTTCAAATGTCATTTTTTTTAAGGACAAACATTTATAAAGAAACATTTAGTTTTCAGGTAGCTACTACAAGTTTTTGTTCCTGAGCATTCAACTGGTATATATATATATATATATATATATATATATATATATATATATATATATATATTCATATATATATTTATTTTCTAAAGAGACAAACCTGATAAATTAAGGTATTTTTCTGCTCTGTAGTGCTCCTTATGACCATATGGCACCTCGCAGTTTGCTGGACAAACACTCCTTAGAGACAGCTGTGTCCACACATAGACACAGACCATCACAGGTTTTTCTCTCTCTCTCTCTCCTGATGTGCAGCCTTGCATCTCAGGTTGCTATTTGGATGTGTAGTAGCCACTCTCCATGTGGTTCCCTTTGCCCTTCTCCTCCAAGTAAACACAGCACCAGTGCTCCAGTCTTAAAAGGTCTGGTCATGGGCCGAACACTGTGGGAAACCTAAGATTGTTTATCATGGTTACCTTTTAAGAGCATGGCTGGCAGCCGTGGGTCTTTTTTGTAAACACGTGACGTGGGGTTGTAACATTGGTGAAACGAAACTGTGATAAATCCCCCTTCTATATGTGTAAACATGCCATGGCACAGTGGCAGCGGCACAGGTACGACGTGAAAGGGGAATTAGTTTACAGAGGGTTTACTTTATGTTTAAAATGTGTTGCCACTCATAAATGGTGCCTACATGTAGCTGATTTGTTAGGAGGGAAGTGTGTGGTAAAGTAAGCATCATCTGATATACTGATATTCCTCTTCACAGCATAGTACATTCTTCCATACTGAGCTCAGGATGGCCATATTAGGAGCCAAATGAAACAATGTTGTTTATTCCCTTTTCAAATCATTGTTTAAACTTCACTTAATTTATGAGAAAAATACTAGATTTTAATTTGTGAATCCCTTACCAAGCCTCAAGTTTCTTATACAAAATGACCAGGGGCCGTATCCACAAAACTTCTCAAGGCTGAAAGTAGCTCCCAACTTGCCGATTTAAGAGAAACCCAACCCTTAGCTTAAGATTTATCTCTGTTCCTCTCTGTTAAAAGTTGGTCTCAGCAGCTTTGTGAATAGGTTTTAAGAGGAAACACTTACCTAAGAACTTTTACTGTTATTTACGATAACTTAAAATGTAAATTAAAGTAAATTAAATTGTTGTGTGAATATGGCCCTAGAATTTGATTAACCAAATAAAATGCGATGGAGGTTTAGCAAATCAAATGTCAAATCAAATTTCTTTAAAAACTGAACAAAAAACCCCCAAAAAACTAAAAAATGACATTAAAATATTACATCTGGATCAGTTGTTAACATCTAAATTAATTGATTTTATTCAAATCAACAATATTATTTAATATCACTAAATGAACCGAAATTTATTATGTTACACCAACAAAACCGCTGTTTTCTGCAGAGCAGCTCTATAGCTGATCTGACTTTGTTTTTTAATTGACTGAATTGAATCAACATTTAACTCACTCAAGCTGAATCATGATTGTCTGATGCTTTTAGCTGAAATAAACACAGTGTATACATTTATTATGAATAAACACTGAACGAGCTGAGTAATGACACTGTTGTCCTCTGTGGAGCTGCTTTACAACAGAATTTGTCATATTTGATGAAGTTTGCATTCAAGTGGTTGTAGAAAAGCTCTGATTGTTTTTTTTTACATGGCTTAATTAAGAAGGCATGGAAGATTGAGAAAGAGCCTCACCAGTACCTTTACTCAACTCTCTCTATTATTTAAGCTTTTAAATGTGTTTGTGATGTTTCAGCGTGAGAATGCTCCAGAGGAAGGTCTCCTGCAGAGCTCATTGCCAAGTGCCCTCAATTTATCTATGGATAAGTGCTTTGGGCATGCAACTACTGTACCATCATTTGATTTAGGTTCACATATTCAGCACTTTGACTTTGCATTGCAATGCATGGTTTGGTAAAATTATTGAGTATTTTTAGACCTCTACATTATGTGGGTCGAGGAAAAAAAGATCACACCTAAATACATTTTTTGTGTGCTTAGACAGAGCTTCTTTTACTACTACTACAAGTGCTAAAAATAATAACAGTAATCACATTGGGGTTGTAATAAACTGAGCTGTCAGGGGCCAGTCTGCCTACAGCACCTTAATTAATGTCCTCATCATGCTGTTTTGCTGCTCTAAAGAATAAATGAGCTCCTGCAAAACTGATTGCAGCAAGGGGCCCATAAACAGGATCAAAATCCTTTGAGGTATACAACAATGTTTTAATGAGTGCTTTCAAAATTGCGATGTGTGGTACTGTATGTAACATTTTGCTTTACATATTTGCACTTTCAAAAAGTTGGTCAGTCCTCGCTACTGTTTTGCATGGCAGTGATCAGGCAAGCGTATAAGAAGGGATACAATTAGAGAGAAAATATTTCCTTGGAGAAAGAATATTTTAGTCACATTATTGGACTCAGTTAAATATTTCTCCTGGTGGAGGGTGTGTTGCTATGGCATTGAGTTATGACATTCTAATCACACACATACACAAACTCCCAGTGCTGCTCGAAACCATCATTGCGTTCAAAAATACGTGACAGGATTACATAATGATACAGACTCCCTCCCTGGATATTGCAGAGACTAATCTTGTGGAAGAGTGGAAGTCTGTAAATAACAGTTTTGCACTCGGTCTGTAAAGTTCATCTGCTGTACACAGACCTCTGATTGATCTTTTCAGTTGAGGTTGGAGCAATATAGCAAAATATTGACACACAAATGAACGTTTAGCCTATCGATAAGATTTATGTAACATTCATTATTTTGAAACATTTGAAATACATTCCTGTTCTGTTATTTCTCTCGTCATTTCACCCCACAGAAGATAATTAAATATCATTTTATGCCACAGTGGGTATTTATTTCATTCCATGTTTTCACACAATTTCTAGTCTAAGGTCAAAACACTGTGTGCTAGGTGCCTGCGAGATCCACTGCTCAGTTTGAGGCCAATTCTCAAGAATGAAGAGATGAAATGAATGAATAAACTCACTGTGTTGGCTTGGAGTATCATTCAGAGTGCTTCATGTTCAGTATTGTTTTCTGTGTTGTTATTGGCTCCTAATGGCAAACTCCCTTTCAACACGAATCCTGCTCTGCCATCCACATCTCTGGATTATGAGATTGGCAATGACTCAGAACAAACATCCTTTCAGCTACAAGGACCCTGGGTCATGTAATCTTCTATTAGAAGGGGAAATGGGGGGAGGGTGTCGTGTGTCACTTATGGGTAGGTAGAAAAAATAATTTCAAGGCTCTGAGGGAACACCTGTGATGTTCTTTAAATAAATTCAAGAGCAGTAGACGGTGCCGGAGGGTTTTTGAGGATAGTATTCTTGTGTGTGCATGTGTGTGTGTGTGTGTATGTGTGTGTGTGTGGGTGTGTTTGGGTGGTTCAGGTACTCATATGTCTTCATTATGTCCCCAATTTATATGCATCTTTTTTGAATGGGCAAATAACATAAAGACACACACCTGCTCTTTTTCTGTTGGCCCTTTCTAAGCTGTTTGTGTCATCAGTTGCAGAGAGGTTTGTTCCCTTTGCCACCTCTGAAGAATGAGTCACACTGCCTTACACAGGATTTTGGACCTGATGCATCGCTATGGATGTCACCTAGCCAATCAGCAACCTCCCTGAGGGCACAAACTTTCCTCGAAGAACAAACTTCTAAATCAATTCTATCACTCTATTATATTAGGCACAGATCTAGCAGAGATTCCAGTATGGTAAATGTCTCACAGCACCCATGGAATTTTAAATTATTCATGCCAGCACCACTGGGAAAAAAATAAACTTGTACCAAACATGACGTAGGATAATGAACTGATGGCATGATTAAATGAGTCATGCTTGTAACAGACATGGAGATTGGCGAGTTAATTTATTCAGTGACATTTGATGGTGAAATATTTGTATTCATGTGTCAGCGCCCTTTGTAACAATCTGTCATTTTTGCTGCAGCTACGTTAACATTTATTGAAAAGAGTTAAGACACAATCAAACTACTGCTATTCTAAGGGAAATAATATAGTTAAAATCAAAGTTAGTGCAAAATTGGGTTAAATCTGTAAACAGAGGTTTGTATTGTCAGGTTAACAAGAATCAGTTTTGCTCCAAACTTAAATGGTTTTAAAGCAATGAATTCTTAATGGAGTGCTATTTTAGCATTATATTGAGTATTTGTCTATGTATGGTCAGAGAGAGAGAGAGAGAGAGAGAGAGAGAGAGAGACAGAGAGAGAGAGAGAGAGAGAGAGAGAGAGAGAGAGAGAGAGAGAGAGAGAGAGAGAGAGAGAGAGAGAGAGAGAGAGGACGGGGATGATTATGGCTTTTAAAGTATGTGGGCACAGACAGAATCAGAGCTTGACATCATGCAACTAAGAAGTGCCACAAATGACAAATGAGGACAAACTAACAAGAAAACTTTTCCTTCTTTATCTTTATTTTATGCCTTCTTCTCTGTGCTTCAAGTGAAACTTGGGCTCTGTGTTGGCAGCTCGAGTAGCTGATAAGAAGAAGACTCTTTTTTTTAAATGCTGATGAGTAGCCAGTGTTTACATAATGATCACATAGATAAGGCCAATATCACATAAACATACAGAATGTGTGTACAAGTAAACAACCAAAAGCATTTGCATAACTCAAAGTGTCTTAAAAAAAGTACTGACTTAAAGTACTTTTTTACTTAAAGTAAAAACTACGGCATGGCATCATGCCTTGACAAATCTGTGGCCATTAGGTGGGCATTAATGTTAATCAGAGGAATGATCACTGCACTCCACAGTAGCTGCTCATGTGATTCCTCTTGTTTGTTAATCAGTGAGCTCTTGTGGAGCTAATTGAGTCCCATAAACTGATGATGCAAGGATTTAAGGGTCTGCAACCTCCATTTGTCACAAGATGAAGAAGATGATGATAACAGGTTCTAATATGAGCTGCCTTTTAATAATACAATTTTCAGGTACAGACACCAATGTCATGAAGGTCATGTATTATTTTAAAAATGATCAAGACAGTTGGAACTTTTTTCCTCCGTAATTTGTAGGTTGAAATGCCATATACTAAATTCAGTTTGAATGGGAAAAGAATGTACAATAATATCACTATACAATACTTTTTAGTTGATTCCCAAATACTGAGAGCAAATATTTAGTTTACTGAGTAAGAAAAAGTTGGGTAATTTGAGAAAAATTTTAATGTTCATGCATGTCCACAAATATTATGTGGCCCACAGAACTTCACTGAAAACGCTGCAGATTTCCACAGAAGCTGGAACTGCCCTCATTCCAAATTCTACATATCCCAGTGCCTGTTCATTTATTACATAAAGTATTTTGTAAGGTGGCCGATTTCGGCTTATTTGAATATGTGTTCAGACACTGATAAGAACAATAGGGGAAAATGGATATAATTTTTGTTCAATATTTTTTCATTCTATGTAACATAGGTGCAAATGAAAGCCTATACATTCTTAGGATGAAAAACTTGTGGGGGGAAAATTTGTTGATATTTACATTTAAATATCAGTTTTGGCTCTGATTCTTTTTTAATAATAATAATTAGAAACAATAATTAGACTAATAATCAGAAACAACTAATAATTAGAAACAACATCATCTACGAATATTGGAATAATTTGTTGGGAAATAAGATATCTCAGACTTGCCGAATTCTGATTTCTGAGAACAGTTTGTGACACTTTTGAGATCTCTTTTGACCAGACATATCCAAGATAGTTTGTGTCAGGAGAAAAAAAAAGCATAAATCTAACACGTTGCATTTTCTTTCCATTTAATTACACGGCTGTCTAAAAGCAATGATTTTAGAGGACTGCCATTCTGCACCGAGTGTTTGCTCGATCCTCTAAAAAAATATTGAAAAAATATAATTTTATATTCAGTTTATATTTACTTTCCATTTACAAAAACATAAAACATCTCAATTAAACAAAAAGTATTTGAGACATTTTACATGACCATAATCAGCCACGTGAGCCAACCATGATGTTAGGGTATTCTCCCACTCGATTCAATCTCAAAATACATCATTTTAAGACTATGTCATTGATCAGTGTGTTTTATCAAAATCAAGTGAGGAAAAAAATTATTGAATTCTGAGTTTTGATTGATCTTTTGTACATGCTATTGATCTGTTTTGCACTATGTACTCTCCTCATCTCTCTCAGTGTCTGACTCTGCAGGACCCTAATGCAATCCTCAAGACCACTGCTACATCGAAAACAAGTCATTGTCACAGAAAATAAGAACACTCAGAATATGTGTAGGGGTGAGCAGGGCACAACCTAACGTGGGGCCACATGGTTTAAAAGTTTCCACACTCATCAACTCTATATATTCTGAGAAATGTATTACATTACAAACTCACCAAAAACATGTCATATTTTAATAATTACAATAGCTTTTAAAACATAAAATATATTAGTATTCCCTTACAGTACATTTTTAAAAATCTAAATACAGTCTTAAATTACCTGCGAAATGCAGCAGATTTAAATATTCATGCAATTATTATTTGTATTATTAAACAAGGCATTGGTATTCCTTTACAGTACATTTAAACAATCTAAATACACTCTTAACCTGCCTACAAAATCCATCACATTACTAAGTAGTAGTAGAGAAAAGGTGCAAAACATTGTAACACTTTTTTTCAGCCCCTAGAACTATGCTATTCTATGACGTTGAGAAACCATGAAAAAGAGGTGAATAAAGACTGAGAGTCAATGTTCAGAAATTATTAATTATTATTATGCTTTGAACTATTCTGTAGTTGTGTTTTACATTGTGTCAATCTCAAAAATGAGTTTATTTTTAATTATTAAAAAATTCCATTATTTTATATAAAAAAGTCAATAATTGTATTTTATTTTATTTTGTCTTGTATATTTTTTATTCGATCAGATAACATTTTAAGCTGTCATGTTACAATGTGCTAGGTCTGGGAACTCACGGCATACCTCAATCTGAGGGGCGGGATAAACAGTTGTCTTTCAAATTCCCTCTGCACGCAATAGGACAGCGCTACAACCAACCAGAGCAACGGACGGCTGTGGCTGAGTGAGTCCCATGCGTTTTTCCACCAGCGGAGCTAGTTGATAGGCCTATATTAAACTTTTGCCGTATCCGGTCGTCAAAATTCCGAACAAATCTTCTTTTTTTTAAGAATGACTTAAAGGTGCAATGTGTAAATATTTTGAGTATCTATTAACAGAAATGCAATATGACATCCATAACTATGTGTTCAGTGGTGTATAAAAAACTTACTTAATAAACCGTAGTGTTTTTATTACCTTAGAATGAGGCATTTATATCTACATAGGTGCGGGAATCCCCTTCTATGAAGGTCGACATATTGTGACGTCATGTTTCTACCGTAGCCGACAGCGAAGAAACAGCGTTACAGAGCGCGTTTCGTCACTACCTTGAAAGAGAAGCCGCAGAAAGCTAGAAGCTAGCCATAAACACAGTGAGTAGTGACTTTTCCCTTGTCAGTGGTGTAAAATATGTAGTTGGATTGTTTCATGTAACTTAATTCTTCTCCCTCGCTGTGTTATGGCTTTGCTATGTGGGGATAAATGTGCTGGTTGCGTTCGTGAGACAGCTGATTAGTACTCTTGTCATTGACCGTAAAACATTTACAGGAATCACCAACCCGTCGATCTTGGAAGCATTTTAAGTCGATCGAGTTTCCAAAATCAGAGAAAAAAAGCCTATTGTGTGTAGTAAATGGTGTCTAGGGGATGCGGAGGTGCGCGCGCTGTTACAATCACGTTATTTTTGCCGCACACACCTTTGGGCTCATGCGGACGCGTCCAGTATAAACAAGGCTTTCCGCTTTAACCAGCTCAGCCACAGTAACAACTCATATTAGCCAGCTAAACTTTTACTACCCTGTTAGAAAAAATATATAGTTGCATAGTTTCATGTGGTTCTTCTCCCTCGCTGTATTATGGGTATGCTATGTGGGGATAAATGTGCTGGTTACGTTCGTGAGACAATCAACTAATTACTATTATTATATTATATATTAAGACCCTTGATCCTTACCTGACTATGGCTTTGTAAACTTTATCCATGATGTGGTTTATAATGGACTGGTGTACAGAAACTTGGTTTACTCTGGCTATTCTCTGCCGTCTCAGACGACGATGTTTGTCCCGTTTTAGCCACCGTAGCTTCTTTGAAAGGGAGGGGTGAGCGGTGGGCTGAGCCCTTAGTGTAAACTCGCAACCGAACCGCTAGATGTCTCTAAAAGTCACACACTGCACCTTTAAGTGACGTTCTCTTAACTCCAAGTCATCCAGAGTCACGGCCAAAGCCGATTCGAAAGACCGCTGTTCGCCAGCAGCATCTTCTTTGTTTTCAAGTAGCAGATCACCTATGGAAATCATGCGGAACCGTCACAGCTCTGCCGTCATTATGTTAAGCCCGCCCACCAACTCTACACGATGTGATTGGCCTGACCAGAGTTTGGTTTTTCCAGCTCGAATGCCAACGGAGAGTTGCTAGACCACACTTTGCTGCAAAATATTTTTTGCTGCCGCTAGGGTGCGTCTAGATTTGTAGGCTAACAATGTGCCCCTCACATGTCACAATTGTACCCCACCATGTTGCCACATTTCACTTCCATTCTTTTGGGGTAAATAAAAAAAGCATACACTGTATTCATGAAATAAAACCACATAATTGTAAACGATGCGTGAAATTAATGTGGGGAAAAAAGAAAAACTTTATATGGATTTACACAAACTGAGAAAATTAAAAAGTGTTGTGTCCCACTCTCCCCCATGCAATAGTGTGAAATATCTGCCCTTGTTTTAGTCTAAAATAGAAAAATATATGATTTTTTTTTGTGGTTAAAGACATATTTGTTTCTTATGAAAATCAAATAGCCTATGTTGTTTCTCCAAATAATTAGGTTAATTCAACTGGAATCTAGCATGATCTCTTGAACTCGATATGCTCCTCTTTGCCTGACAAGTCCTGGCTGTCTGTTAAGAAAAGGGACCCATGAAATAATGCAATGCCTTGAGACACTTACATAACATCTATTTGCGACTGTAATGAGTAACATGGCAATTTATGTTGGCGAGAAACTGGGCAGACATCTGGGAGGCCCAAAGCGGAGCATGTGTCCAAATTGTTCGTTTCTGAGTTGATACACAGATTAACACCAAGTGCGAGATGTCGAGTGCGTTTCCTTTTGGAAACGTTTCAGTTGGAATTAAATAAAACGTGATGTTGCATAATAATCCCATTAATCCAACGGATAGGGTTAAACTATACAGTAGTATATGTGACATTTAAATATTTGCTAGACGTCGCTAAACGCATATCAAATGAGCTGAGGATCGAGCAAACACTCGTGCAGAACGGCAGTCCTCTAAAATAACCAGCCAATGCATTGGATGATGCGCATGGTACACAGCATCTCCAGGAGAATATCACGCATCTCCAGACGAGTATTATACATCTTTTAGGAGCTCTGGCTGCCAGTGCATCCATTGGCTAGCTGGAGGTTTCCACTAGTGCTTGTGATTGGTCATACTTAATGATCCTTGGCTCATCATTTGCCCCTGTATTTACTATGAATATTGTATGCAGGCTGAATAGCTGCTGCTAAGTTTGAAATGGCTTAGTCCTGAATAAGACGTGTGCGTGCGGGCAAAATATATTTCCTGGCTGGGCTTAGATTTTCCTATCATCTATTAGGATGCTTATATCCCGTATTCAGATGGGCATGAATGATCTCAGTCGGATATTCACAATGTAGATATTTTTGCTGCATGTTTGGTGAGGACTCTTTTGCAAATAATGTTTTGCGCTAAACTGAAGGATCTTAAGATTTCGGGTGAATGCCCCTTTTCTATGGCTGTGGGAAATGAAGAACCTGCGGACTTCGAGGAAAGCAATGCGGTGAACGTTGTGCCAGTATCCAGAGAGGTGCAGGGCAGTATCGCAAACATTCTGCCCAGACGCAAAATAAGCCGGAGCAAAGTTAATCTGCATTCACTGGGCGAGAGCATCCGAAAGCTGGTGTGCCCGGAGGTAAATTCATGTTTAATTCACCTGATGATATTTTGCAGCAGATTCTTATAGCCTACGTTGGATTTGAAAATCTGTTTAATTTCTGCGTTTTGCTTGCAAGCGCGCAAAGAGAAATGTGCAAGGCAGACAAACGACAGTTAATAATTACAATATCAAATGCACACACGAATATATTGCTATGCAATATAAAATGTATTTTTTTCTTTTAGTTCGAGCAATTGCGAAATGCATTGCTCAGAGTTATGAAACAGCAGATAGACATGAATTGGTAAGATGTTTTTTTCCCTTTCATCATAAGGTTGCCTTACATCTGTTAATGTTGACAATGAATTATAATATTGTCCTTGTATCATACTATTTTTAATTTTGACAATTTGTCGACCATTTACTGTTGTAGAAGTCGTTTGAATATTGTTTTCAATCTTATGACAAATTATTTCATTATTGTTTTCCACATTGTTTTATATTTATATTACCATACAATATTTTCAATGATATGGTCTATTATGTTGTCAATATGAATCATTATATAACATAATATTATATAATATTATACTATATAATATTAAATTATATTATATTATATTTTCCTACTTCAGCCTAAAGTTCAAAAGTACTGTGATGTTGTTCTCCTTGTTCCATTCTACATATTAATTTATTGACTATATGCTTTAATATGTGTCCAAAGCCCTGTAGCATGCAGTTCTGATGGATCTCAGACACTGGAAAATGCAGAACAATTATCCGATGTCATGAGAAACTACTCACTTAAAACAGGTATAAAAGAGGCATTAAAATGTTTATATATTCATTAATATTAATTACATTTTTAAATAATTGTATTTTTCACATTAAATACAAGGTATCCCCATGGAAGCACTAAAGATCTCTCTGGGTCTGGAGGTGTTTCGGGACTGTTATGAGGAGGATGGTCATATTCTCAGAGTGGTCGGGGGAGCTCTCCATGATTTTCTCAACAGCTTTAATGTTCTCTTAAAGCAAAGCACACCGCCCACCCCTGAGGTACAGCGTTACATCCACCAAGCGTCCATTCTCTGCCTGGACAAAGATCCAGGACTCCTGACAGTATATTACTTCAACCCCCTCCCCACCACTGAGCTCTTCTTCTCGGGTATCATCCAGGCGGCAGCGTGTTTGCTTTACTGCACACGGGTGGAGGTCAGAATGGATGTTGCGGGTAAAGACAGTGGTGCTCTACAGGCCAGTCACCAGCCCCATCTGCTGTACTCGGTGGTAGTGAGAGATGGCAGGATCCTCACACCAAGCCCCATGAGGACACACTCGTCTGGAGACATCCCCCTCTCGCTGCTCTACTCTACTTTTCCCTTCCACATTCTCCTGGATCAGGAAATGGTCCTGATGCAGATTGGAGATGGTTTGAGAAGGAGGCTTGGGCGATACAGAGATGGTCAAAGGAGACCTGTTTTCAATGAGCACTTTGCCATTGTGTCACCTGAGATACGAGCCAGCTTCCAGGATATTTTGACCATGCTTAACACACAGTTCGTGCTACGGGTGAAACATCATGGAGCGAGCTCTGCTGACAGCCCTGTAAAGGTATTTTTTGTTTTCCATTTTCTCCCTCTGTCATAAGGGTGGCTTTGCATGCTATATATTGAAATGCTGATGCTAACAATGGGCCACCAGTTATGTGTGAAACTGCTTATCTGGGACTTTCTAAAATGTCAACCTTATTGCTTAGCTAAGACAAGCTAAACAGAGTGTGGAAAAACATCTATGTTTGCAACTTTGAATGCAATGTATGCAAGTTTGCATTCACAATGTGAACCTCTGAAGGTCTATGTGTCATTTTATCACATCGACATGCATCAAAGAATAAGAAGAATCAAAGATTACTTTGGGTTTCATGTTGATTAGACAATTAAAAAGCACAACATGATTTAACTAATGAGTGCAAAGTAATTACTAGGATTTTAACTCATAGGCTTATCTTCGTGCTGATCTGAAATTAGTTTTTATGAGGTGGTTGAGGGAAAAATTTATATTGGCAAATCTCAGTTTCTTGGTTGCAGATGATCAGTATAATAAGGGCAATGCAATAAAGTCCTGTACCACGATGAAATGAACATGGAGCCAAATATCAAGACATGGAAGGCCCCTCAAAGGCACAGTTAATGAGATCTAACTGACACATGAAAGGAATTGCACTGCAACCTCATAAATTTAAGAAACAAACAGTACACATAATATACTTTGATGAGGCATTATAAGGAGTTTTTGCATCCATGTTTCATAATAATGTTTAGTCTAATATGCTTTCATTTATTAGTTACATTTATCTATATCAAGTAGAATTCATTTAGGCTTTACCCCTCGGTAATCTTTTGGAAAAATAGAGGAAGATATTATTATTTATTAAAAAATACTGCCCTGAATGGCACATTAATTTTGTTTACACAGACTAAATATCAGTTAATATTATGCTTTAGGTCTTTTCAAAACGTCTCGGTTACGTATGTAACCCTAGTTCCCTGATAGGGAACGAGACGCTGCGTCAAACGCTGCGTCAAACGCTGCGGGAACGCCCCTGCGTTGTGCGTCATGAAGCACGTATGGAATCAGCCCAATGGAGAGATGAAACGTCATAGGCGGGTGACGTCATCGACCAGGAAACTATAAAGCACCCCAAAAACACAAGCGCATTAGCTTCTGATAGGCTTGAAGGAAGCGCTAACGGGAGTGCCGGGAGTATGGCGGAGCGACGCAGCGTCTCGTTCCCTATCAGGGAACTAGGGTTACATACGTAACCGAGACGTTCCCTTTCAAGGGAACTTCGAGCTGCGTCAAACGCTGCGGGAACGCGAATACCCACGTCGCCATAGGACCAAATGACCGTCATGTGAGACTAGCGCACAGAGGACGAGAGCACCTGTGCCCCAGGGGTAGAGCTTAAGTCTAGGTCATAGAACTTAATAAAAGTATGCGGTGAAGACCATCCAGCCGCATCACAAACATCACTCAGGGAAACCCCCGACAAAAGAGCTTTAGAAGCAGCCATACTCCTGGTAGAGTGAGCTCGGACAACCAAAGGTGAAGGCTGGCCAGCCGACTCATAAGCAAGTGAGATAGCCTCAACCACCCACTTGCTCATTCTCTGTTTAGACGCCGGACACCCTTTCCTGGGTGGCCCGAAACATACAAAAAGTTGTTCTGATTTCCTCCACAGGGCAGCTCTGTGGACATAAGCGTCTAATGCCCTAACAGGGCAGAGTGAATTAAGTTTCTCCTGGTCCGATGACATAAATGGAGGAGGACAGAAAGCCTGCAGAACCGTAGGTCTAACAATATTAGTAGGAACCTTAGGAACGTAACCTGGTCTAGGATGCAGAAAAGCTTTAACCATGCCAGGTGCAAATTCCAGGCACGAGGGTGAAACCGACAGAGCCTGCAAATCTCCGAATCTTTTTAGTGAAGAGATAGCAAGCAAAAAGATAGTCTTAAAAGTGAGAAACTTCTCGGGAACTTCTTCGATAGGTTCAAAAGGAGCTAGGGAAAGACCTTCTAATACAATGGCCAGATCCCAAGTCGGCACCCTCGTACGAACTGCTGGCCTCAGCCTCAAAGTGCCACGGAGGAAACGAGTTATAAGCGGGTGTCTCCCAAGAGAAACTCCACTGAAAGGGACGTGGTAAGCAGCTAGTGCCGCCACATACACCTTTAGTGTGGAGGGGGATAACCCTGTGGAGAAGCGCTCCTGCAGGAATTCCAGCACTGCACCCACTGGGCAGTTAACTGGGTCCTGCAGGTGTTCTCCACACCAAGAAGTGAAAAGTTTCCACTTCAAGGCATAAAGCTTCCTCGTGGATGGAGCTCTGGAGTTAAGAATGGTCTCAACAACCTCGGTTGAGAGACCGGAGTCTATGAGCTGGGCCCCCTCAGAGGCCAAGCCCACAGTTTCCACAATTCTGGGCGGGGGTGAAGTATCGTGCCCCCCGCCTGGGAGAGTAGATCCCTCCTGACCGGGAGCTCCAAAGGAGAACCGTCCAGGAGAGAAATCAGGTCCGCAAACCATACTCGGGCCGGCCAGAACGGGGCTACTAGTAGTAGACTGACCCCGTCCCGGCGGACCCTCTCCAGAACTCCTGGTAACAGAGCAATCGGGGGAAAGGCGTACAGACGTGACCTCGGCCACGGCTGCACCATAGCATCCAACCCCAGGGGGGCTGGAAGAGTGATGGAGAACCACCGATGACAATGAGTGGTCTCCTTGGAAGCGAATAGGTCCACCTCGGCGCGACCGAAACTCAACCAAAGGAGCTCCACCACCTCGGGGTGGAGTCTCCATTCCCCTGGCCTCGGCCCCTGCCTCGACAGGGAGTCTGCTACCACATTCAAATACCCAGGGAGATACATTGCTCTCAGAGATAGTAGCTTCCCTTGGGACCACAGGAGGATCTGACGGGCCAACTTGTAAAGCCGGCGAGACCGCAGGCCCCCCTGATGATTTATATAAGAGACCACCGACGTGTTGTCTGATTGAACTAACACATGATGGCCTCTCAGGTCTGTTAGGAAGTGTTTCAGAGCCTGAAACACAGCCAACATCTCTAGACAATTTATGTGCCACGAAAGATGATGATCCTGCCACAGACCTTGGGCTGGGCGACCACTCATGACCGCCCCCCACCCTGTGAGGGAAGCATCCGTCGTTAGCGTTATGCGACGACAAAGAGCCCCCAGCACAGGACCTTTGGATAGGAACCAAGTTTCTCTCCACATGACCAGAGCACGAAGGCAGCGCCGCGTGACTTTGAACGTGCGGAGTGGATTTCCCCTCGGGGAGAATCCCTTGGTCCTGAGCCACCACTGTAGCGGTCTCATGTACAACAGGCCGCAAGGTATAACGTTGGACGCTGCTGCCATCAGACCCAACAGTCTCTGAAACTGCTTGACAGTGAGTAGCTGGCCTAGCTTCACTTGTTTCACAGCTGAGAGAATCGAAGCGATGCGGGTCGGAGAGAGTCGCGCCCGCATCGATACCGAATCCCAAACGACACCCAGAAAAGTGGTCTTCTGGGAAGGAGATAATACACTTTTCTTTGCGTTCAGCCTCAACCCCAACTTTCTGATATGAGCGAGGACGACATCTCGATGCCGAACCGCCATCTGCTCGGTCTGAGCTAAAATCAGCCAATCGTCGATGTAATTGAGAATACGAATGCCCTGAAGCCTCAGAGGCACTAGTGCTGCATCCATGCATTTCGTGAAAGTGCGGGGAGATAAAGCTAGGCCAAACGGAAGAACCCTGTACTGGTACGCCTCGCCCCCGAAGGCGAACCTCAGGAACTTCCTGTGTTGTGGAAGGATGGACACATGGAAGTATGCGTCCTTCAGATCTATCGTGACAATCCAGTCCTCGGACCTGATTTGAGACACGATCTGCTTGATAGTGAGCATCTTGAATTTTAGCTTCCCTACCGAGCGATTCAATATGCGCAGGTCTAAAATTGGACGCAACCCCCCATCCTTCTTTGGAACGATGAAATATCGGCTGTAATAACCTGACTCCAAACTGGGAGGAGGAACCCGTTCTATAGCCTCTTTTTGAAGGAGCGTTTTCACCTCTTGTTCCAATACCAGAGCCTGCTCGGGGCCCACCACTGTGTGCAGAACCCCTCTGAATTTTGGTGGACGACACCTGAACTGGATAGCATAACCCTTTTCTACTGTCTGCAGGACCCAATGAGATATTTTTGGAAGGCTTTTCCACTCTGCCAGAAATTCTACTAAGGGTACCAGCCTCTCGAGACTGGCCTCTGGTGTAACTTGAGCAGCAGACGCAGCGCCCTGTAACGGCGCACCGGCAGGGAACAACTGGTCTGACCGCTCTGAGACCCTCCTCAGAGGGAGCGAGCGTCCCTCGGGAAAGCGCTCGCTGGGATCGTCTGTGCCCCGGCATAAAGGCGGGGTTGGCAGAACGAGCCCCTGAGGGCACCGAGGAGGAATGGGCACCGTAAAAAGAGGTGAACACCTTTCCGCCTCGGTGGGGACCACCCTCAGCATCCTGAACGGCTTGGCGTCAGGACTTCTTCTTAGCCGAAGCCTTCTTAGCCAATATAACTGTCCTCAGATCAGTTCTACTGGGAGAAGGCTTCGGCTGAGAGTGTCGCGGCTGAGCCCACTGTCCAGCAGGGGGAGCACGAGACGCGACACTCTGCCTCTGCTGCGCTCTATGTGATGAGCTCGAAGACGGCCGGGGCTGCTCCCGCCCAGCAGCCCTAGGGACATGAACTTTAAGGGGAAGAAACTTTTTAAAAGCTGCAGTTTGTTTCTTTTCTTCTTGGAATTTATCGATAACTGAATTCACAGCATCACCAAACAACCCCATAGGAGAAAGAGGAGCATCTAAAAGAAAAGCTTTTTCTCTCTCTTTAATATTAGTCTGATTTAACCACAAATGTCTTTCTGCGGCCACCAGAGCTGCCATAGAACGACCCATTAATTTGGCCGATTCTCTGGTGGCACGCAGGGATAAATCAGCAGCCTGACGCAGTTCGCGAACTACGTCAGTACTGACCTCCTCACTCTCACTCATGTCCCTTAGCAGATCAGCCTGGTATGCCTGCAAGATTGACATAGTATGCAGACATGACGCAGCCTGACCTGCTGCCGAATATGCTTTACCCACCAAAGCCGAAGTGTTTCTTAAAGGCTTGGTGGGTAATGCCGGTGCCTTAAAAGATGATGCTGCTTCGGGGGAGAGATGGCTCGCAAGCGTCTCTTCCACACGAGGCAAAGCACCATAACCATGAGCCTTGGCTCCCATAATATTAGCGTATGTTGAAGTCTGGGGACTAAACACTCTATATGACACCGGTTTTCTCCATGATTTCGACACCTCGGTGTGGAGATCATGGAAAAACGGCAGGCACCGGCGTGGAGGCTGCACACGTGACGGCAAAAATCTCTCATCCAACTTTGATTTAGAAACAGACTCCTGTCTAGTCACTGGCCATTCAATATTAAGTTTTTCAACAGCTCTTGTTAACACCTCCATAAGCTCATCACTCTCAGGAGTGTGGGGTGGCGAATCCTCCACATCTCCCTCAACACTAACAACATCAAGTTCCTCAGAACTGGATAGCTGCAGCATTGGTGCCTCAGCCCGAGCGGAAGAAACCGCAGCGCGTGCTTCCGAACCCGGGACTGAGGCACTGGATCTCACAGGTGAAGGGAGAGATAAGGCAGAGCCCGTCTCAAACCCCGCTGTGAGATCCATCTGCGATCCCCACGATAAGCGCCGCCGCTCTGCCTCGGCAGAAGCGGGACCCGAACCGCGGGGAGCGCGCACCGAACCGCTCTCCTCAAAGAGCGATCGGCGGGAGCGGAGCGTCCTTAACGGCAAACGCTCGCAATGCTCACAGTCTGCTCCCTCGAGAGCAAACTGGGCATGCTGAACTCCCAAACAAACAACACAAAGATCATGTGTATCCCCGCTCGTTAAATAACGCGAGCAGGGAGGAACACACTTTCTAAACTGCTGTTCGTCCGCCATAATCTCTCAATATATATATATATAGGGATAAATTGTTTGTGTGGTGCAGGGTATGTAAGACAGACAATATCACACAGGGACAGATTCACATGTAGCGCGACTGAAAGCACAGAAGCTAATGCGCTTGTGTTTTTGGGGTGCTTTATAGTTTCCTGGTCGATGACGTCACCCGCCTATGACGTTTCATCTCTCCATTGGGCTGATTCCATACGTGCTTCATGACGCACAACGCAGGGGCGTTCCCGCAGCGTTTGACGCAGCGTTTGACGCAGCTCGAAGTTCCCTTGAAAGGGAAACTCAAATTCATATACAGTTGTAGCCGAAAGTGATGTCTGACTTTGGAAAACTTATATCTTCACACTTTATTTAAATATAATTCAAATAAAACCTGTAGCTGTAGTTTGCCTTTTTTGCCAAATCATTTTTATCAGATAAATACCGTAACCAAGTTTAGTGCTTTGTTTTTCCTTCATTTCTAATGTTTTATTTTTTTTTGTAGAAAAAGTAAAAATCCATCCATAACCACACATCTGAACCTAACCTAACCTTTTAAGCAGATTGTATAAAATCGTATGAATGAGATCGTACAAATTCATACAAATTCGCAAATGCATAAATAGTATGTATGTAGAATTACCATGAAAGTGCCTTGATTAAATTGTATTTTAACAATTAATAAATAAATGTATTATAAAAAATGTATTAACATAATATATTAATATACATATACAATGGTCACATTTATAGCAAACTTGTCCAAACCTCTGAATTAATTCCCATCCTCCCAACCCTCTCATTTTAGCATATGGACCTGAAGGGGCAGATGATCTTCATGTCAGAAATGAGTGCTCTCCTCTTCCTCGGTTCTCCGTGTGTGGATAAGCTGGAGGAGTTGACAGGCCGGGGCCTCTACCTCTCTGACATTCCCATCCACAATGCACTACGAGATGTGGTTCTGGTTGGGGAGCAGACCAAGGCCCAAGATGGACTAAAAAAACGCCTGGGCAAAGCCAAAGCTGCCCTGGAACAGGCACACCAGGCCCTGGAAGAAGAAAAGAGGCGAACTGTAGAGCTGCTCTTCACGATATTCCCAGGGAACGTCGCCCAGCGTTTGTGGCAGGGACTTCCTGTGCAGGCCAAAAAGTTTGATCATGTCACCGTGCTGTTCTCAGATATTGTGGGCTTCACTGCAACCTGTTCACATTGTACGCCCATGCAGGTGGTAAACATGCTCAGTGAGCTCTACACTAGGTTTGATCACCACTGCGGTGAGCTGGATGTGTATAAGGTGAGTGATATTGTACTTTGGTCCGAACAAATAAATAACACTATGTAGAACATGTCACTACTCACTGATAAGTGTTGAATTCTTCATGGGTGAATAGTCCTTTGGTTCGAATGTTTTAGTGTATTGAAACCTTTTTTGGTCTTTTAGCTTCAAACTAGCAAAAAAAGGGGATGTTTTTTTTTTGTTTTTTTGGGAGATTGCAAAATATGCTCTTTTAACTTTATCTAGGGGCCCTTGGATTTTGAGACAATCATTCACCCGAAATCTTTTTCATTTTTCATAATTTCTGACATGCAGGCTCATAAAGTGCTGGAAGGTTGGCTAATGTAATCTGTAGCAGAATTTCCAATGCACATGCAGCAGAGATGAATTTCTTGTAAAAGACAGTGGAGGTAAAGTTTAGCTTAGTGTCTGGCTTTGCTTACATTCTTACAGACAGCTATATCCTAAAATAGATTCCCCTCTTGTCTTCTCCCAACATTTCTCAGCTGGTTCAGGATGTGTGTCTCAAACATCTCCATACTGAATGTGCAATAACAGGGAATTAATGTTTCTCAAGCTGTCAAAATTGTACAATTTTGTTAATGTAAAGTTAGTTTGTTATAGCTGGCTTCAAAATAGCTTACTTTCAACACTGAAACTTCTGGTTTCACGTTGTGAGAAACTGATGATTTTCTATTTATTTTTTGGTCAAAATGACATAAAATAGTCAGTTAACTCGGTGCATGGTTGGGAATGCACTGGTGAGCTTTTGATAATTAAAATTATGATCTGATACATATTTGTATAAAAAATATGATATAATAATAATTATGCAATAATATAATATAATTTATTCATCCTAATTAAATTGTTGTCTAAATGCACAACGGTTCTGTTAATTGGTTTTAACTAATACATGAATGTCACAAGAGAGGCAATTCAGAATATTACGGCAGCCTTGAACCTTGACTATACTCAGAGGTGTGTTATGAAATATTTAGCACTCTGCTCTCATTACCTTTCATATGTGCTCATTTGTGCGTTCAAGGTGGAAACCATCGGCGATGCGTACTGTGTAGCTGGAGGATTACACAAAGAGTGTCCGACCCATGCTGTCCAGATTGCTATCATGGCTCTGAAGATGATGGAATTGTCGAATGAGGTCACGACTCCCATGGGGGAGATCATCAAGGTTAATGTTTCATCAGGTTTTTCCAAATTATGAGTACAGTTATAGCATGAATAATATGTAATGAGTCAAATGTTCCATACACTTATTATTGTCTTTTATTCTTTTATTCATTTATTTAAATTTCTCTCATTTGTCTTTACTAGACTGCTGATATTAAACAAAATAATGCAACTGTTTCAACAATGTTGTTCGATGGTGGAATAAAATCGATGCGTGACTCATTTACACATAATGCTTGTACATTTTTGTGCAAACACCCTCACACTAAAATAATTTTTGAAAGGTCAAATTTAATGTATCCTATTTTAGGCAAAACATAGGTTTGTTCATATTATTCATAACAGTGCAATTGTCACACAAAGTAATTGATCAGAATTGGAATTAGAATATGAATACTGCTGCTTTAGACACAAAAATATGATAATTTCTATCTTAACAAATGATTTTGGGGAAAAGTAATATTTATGTTTGGTTTGAACATTGGGTTGAATCTTCTGCATTTTCATTGTTTTAACATGAAATGTATTGGCAAAGAATAGACATCAGGAGATGTCAGGAGGCTCGGAAATAGTAATATTACACATGGTTTGAAATATTTTAAAAAAGACAGTTTGAGAAGAAAGATGTGAAGCAAAACTATTTTTAATTTATTAACAGAGTGCTTGCTTTTTTTATTCTCAGATGCGTATCGGGATCCACTCTGGCTCGATTTTGGCGGGTGTGGTCGGTGTTAAAATGCCCCGCTACTGCCTTTTTGGCAATAATGTCACATTAGCCAACAAGTTTGAGTCCTGTAGCCTGCCAAGAAAGATTAACGTCAGTCCCACCACATACAGGTATAAACAGAGACAACTGTCCTGCTTGTTTATTCTGTATACATCACATATTAGCAAGTCTGTTTGACTAAATGTTTTTTTTTTATTATTATATTTGAATCAGCATGTTTCTAATTCTTGTAGTTCTCTTACGAGAGGTTCTCTCGTATTGCGTAAGTATAGTTTACGCTACGGGAAAGATTCATCTTTTCGAGATATTGAAGCCAAAAAATTATCCTTAATTTTTGTATCCATTGTCAACGCAGTGCAGCAGCTAGCAGACCTTGAGCAGGCTGTCTAGCGTGCTCATAGGCTGCCCTGCGGGAACGGCTGCAGCCTACCACTGAGCCCGACGTGATGTCACGCCCAATGAAGGGCGCTCGCGCCTTCACAGGGTCGTAGCCCACCAGAATGGGCGTGGCTTAGCGTATATAAGCAGGCTCGTAGGCTGAATTCTCTGATTTTCATCTCTTCAGCAAGCTCTACGCATCGCTGGATCTAGAAAAAGCCGCCGGCTACGGCCCGCTCTGCCCGCTCTGCCCCCACGTCTGACGATGAGGCGGGAGGACCCGCCGCTATGAACAGCTGTGCTATCCTGGCTTCTGATAGTGAGGGATGGTCGAGTTCTCAGCACTCCGCCGCCTCCTCGACCCAGGAATCCGGCAGGGCCCGCACCGGAGTGGACGCTGAGTTGATGCGCCTCCTCTCACAGGCCGTTGACCGCCTCGGGCTCGAGTGGTCGCCGCCCAAGGAGCCCGCGCACAACAGACTCGACGGCTGCTTTCTCCAGAGTCACCGCCGTCGAGCACCCGCTGCCAGGCCTGCACCCTTCCTCCCAGAGCTGCACTCTGAGCTTTCGAAATCGTGGAACGCTCCATTCTCCGCGAGGCTCCAATCCTCTGTCTCCGCGTCGCTCTCTCAAGTGGACGGCGCTGCCGAGAAGGGATACAGTTCGATCCCCAGGGTTGAGGAAGTGATTGGTGCACACCTTTTCCCGGCCACCGAGAGATGGCGCTCAAAGCCTGCTTTGCCGTCTAAAGCCTTCAGGACTACATCCTCTCTTGTCGGTTGCGCATACGCCGCCGCCGGACAAGCAGCTTCCGCCCTGCACTCCATGGCTGTCCTACAGATCCTACAAGCCGTTCTCCTCCGTGAATGGGACGAGAAAGGCCCGGATCCAGCTGCCGTAACGGACCTGAGAAGCGCGACGGATCTTTCCCTTCGTGCTACCAAGGCTGCAGCTCAAGCCCTAGGACGATGCATGGCCTCGCTGACTGTCACAGAAAGACACTTATGGTTAACGCTGGCTGACATGAGAGAGTCTGAGCGGTCTGCCTTCCTCGACGCTCCTCTCTCCCACTCTGGTCTCTTTGGCCCTGCAGTGAACGGAATCGTCGACCGTTTTTCTGAAGTTCAGAAAACCTCTCAGGCTATGAATCTGTTCCTGCCCCGTCGCGCTAGCTCCACTGCAGGTCGCCCACATGACCGGCCGCCTGCACGAGCCACTACAAAGCGCCCAGTTCAGCCGAGACAGTCCAGCCAATCCTCGCAGCGGCAGGGCAGCCGCCCCAGATCGTGCTCAGCTACCCACAGCAGACCGCACCCCCCACGTGGGCCGCGGCCAAAGATCACGCTTAAACCTGAGCAAGCGAAGTCCTCCTAGCAACAGTGAGAGGGAAAAGACAACTGGGTCTCGCCGCGGCCGGACCACCGTCAGAGCTTTTTGCCCTATCAGTCCCCTTAACACAGGCTACTGCAGTGAGTTATTTAGCAGCCAACGAGTCGGTAACACAACCCGCTCGCCTGCACACAACCGCCGTTTTTACGGCGAACCAGAGAAATCTCAGAAACAGCATAATGTCTGGTTATACGGCTCACGCTGACAGTGTTTTAAGTGTAGAAAAAGTGTCCACACCACAGTGCTCACCCCTACACACAAACACAGCACTCCCCGTGTCACCCGCAGAGCCCACTCTCATAAAGCTTGCAAATGCCGCTCGAGTGTTAACTGCAGGAGATGTGCCCACGTGCCCACATCTACTATCTGCCCGCTCTATTACACGGCCAAGTCACGCGCTTCACAAAGTGCAGACTCATATCAATCAGGTTGTGGATGTAAGTCTCGTGCCCGCTCGCAAGCGCTCACGCTTACTAACAAGCATTTCGCACACAGCACCGCGCGCGCACTACGAAGTGCAGCCTTACATGAGTCACAATATGAACGTAAGTCTCGTGCCCGCTTACAAGCGCTCACGCTTACTAACATGCACTTCGCCCACGCCGTTAGACTCGCGTCACAAAGTGCAGCCTCATACCGGTCAAGCCCGCTCACGAGCGCCCACGCTTACTAACATACACGCCGCCCACGGCGCCGCTCGCGCATCACAATGTGATTGTAAAGCGCTCCCCATTCAAAGCTATCAGGACGCTATACATGAAACAGCCTGCTATCGCTGTCAGCGAGCCGCCCCATTCAAGCACAGAGAGCGCGCGCGCCGCGCTCATTCCTTCGGTCCAGTTTCTCGAGCCCGCACAGCGCGGCGATCAGAACCAGGAGGTCATTCTGCCCCTAGCTGCACATATAAATGCATGGGAAGCGATTCCAGGGGTATCAGAATGGGTGCTAAGCACAATAAAGCAGGGCTATGCGTTACAGTTCGCTCGCCGTCCCCCACGCTTTCGAGCAGGGACCGCGACGACAGTGAATGAGGAAGTAGCACATCTACTTCGCTCAGAAATAGAAAAACTGCTGTGCAAAAGGGCCATAGAACCAGTGCCGCCTTCTCTGAGCGAGTCAGGCTTTTACAGCCGTTATTTTCTTGTGCCCAAGAAGGATAGGGGTCTCAGACCCATACTAGATCTGAGACATTTGAACAAAGCTCTTATGATAAGACCGTTAAAAATGTTGAACGGTCTTATCCGTTCAACCACCATGTTCTAGTCCGCTCGTGCCCAAGAAGGACGGGGGTCTCAGACCCATACTAGATCTGAGACATTTGAACAAAGCTCTTATGATAAGACCGTTCAAAATGATTACAACCAGACAACTCCTCACGCACGTTCGCCCGAGAGACTGGTTTATATCTCTCGATCTGAAAGATGCCTATTTTCAGATTCAGATAATACCCCGTCACAGGCCATTCTTGAGATTCGCCTTCGACGGTTAGGTTTATCAGTACACCGTCCTGCCGTTCGGTCTGTCCTTAGCACCCCGCACATTCACGAAGTGCATGGACGCGGCACTCGCCCCCTTGAGAAATCAGGGCATGCGAATTCTGAACTATCTTGACGATTGGCTGGTTCTAGCACAATCAGAGTCAGAAATACTGTCTCACAGAGCTGTGCTCCTCAGTCACCTGGAAAGCCTGGGTCTCACGGTCAACTGGACAAAGAGCTCATTAATGCCCAGTCAGTCAATTTCCTTTTTAGGAATAGAACTGGACTATTCAGCGTGTGTTCAGCAACTGGCCGCGTCTTTCCAGAAGGACAGCGACGCCCCTCTGAAAACATTCCAGAAGATGCTGGGTTACATGGCTTCAGCCGCTGCGGTACTTCAGCTGGGTTTGCTACGTATGCGCCCGCTACAACGCTGGCTGGCAGCTCGTGTGCCTCACCGAGCTTGGAAGTCAGGCTGTGCCCGGATCAGAGTGACTCAGAGCTGTATCACAGCTCTGCAGCCCTTGTTAGTGGCCGACTGGTACCAGCGGGGAGTGGTTATGGGGACGGTCTCACACCGGGGAGGTCATCTCGTCCAACACGGGTTGGGGCGCACTCTTCGAGGGCAGACCAGTCTTTGGTCTGTGGTCAGACCGGGAAAAACTCCTCCATATAAACTGTCTGGAAATGATAGCGGTCGAGAATGCGCTGAAGCGTTTCCTCCCATTTATACAGGACCACCATATTCTATTCCGCTCGGACAACATGTCTGTGGTTTCCTACGTGAACCGCCAGGGCGGTGTCAGATCCAGAAATCTCTACAATCTGGCAGAACGCCTCCTCTTTTGGTCTTAGCACCACCTGCTCACACTGAGAGCGGCGCATGTGCCAGGCCATCTGAACGACGGCCCAGACAGACTGTCCAGGAACAATGTTCCCCCAGGGGAATGGTCCCTGCACCCTCAAACAGTCCAGTTGCTATGGCGCCTTTTTGGCAAAGCGGAAGTCGACCTATTTGCGTCACAGGACAACGCTCACTGCCCAAAGTTCATTTCAAAGAACGAGGACGCACTGACCCAGACCTGGCCCAGCCGCCCACTAAATGCTTTCCCCCCAATCTCTCTGTTACCGCAGGTGATCAAGAGAATCAGGGAAACGCGCCAATCAGTGCTCCTAATAGCCCCGCGCTGGGAGAACCAGACTTGGTTCCCGGAGCTGACGCAGCCCCGTGGCCAATTCCGTTGAGAGCAGATCTCCTCTCTCAAGCTCGCGGGTCGATCTGGCATCCCCATCCAGAGCGCTGGTCTCTGCACGTATGGTTGACCAACGGTTACCCGTTGCCCTGCCAGACGCTGTAATGAACACTATCACGCAGTCTAGAGCTCCTTCTACCAGAAGGCTCTATGCGTCTAAATGGTCTGTGTTCTCTAAATGGTGCGCTGACAAAAATCTGGACCCACGGAAATGTGGGGTTCCGCGTTTGCTTAGTTTCCTTCAAGAGCTATTGGAAAAGGGAAGGTCCCCCTCCACGCTCAAAGTCTATGTGGCAGCCGTCGCAGCGTTCTGAGAATCGACGCGCAGCCAGCCGATAGGCAGGAACTAGCTCATCATCCGCTTCCTCAGAGGAGCCAGGAGGATGAATCCCCCCGCCCCCCTTCAGTTCCTATGTGGGATCTTTCTTTGGTCCTCGAGGCCCTGAAAGCATACCCCTTTGAACCTTTAGACTCTGCGGATCTAAAATACTTATCACTTAAAACCGTTTTTCTGATCGCTCTGTCGTCAGTCAAACGTGTGGGGGACTTACACGCGCTGTCTGTTAGCGCCGCGTGTCTCGAGTTTGGCCCGAATGACTCAAAAGTCGTCCTCAAACCTAGACATGGCTATGTTCCTAAAGTGATTGGCACACCGTTCAGAGCACAGGTCATTTCACAATCGGCTCTGCCAGCATCCGATAGCGAGAGTGATGTTAATCTCCTCTGCCCAGTCAGGGCGCTGAGAGTTTACATTACGCGCTCCGCCCCTTTCAGGCGCACCAAGCAGCTTTTCGTTTCGTTTGGTGGGCGCACCAAAGGTCTCGCCGCCTCGAAACACGGTCTATCCAGATGGATAATAGATGCGATTGCAGCTGCTTATACAGCGAAAGGTCTGCAATGCCCCTTGGGCGTCAGGGCTCATTCCACCAGAGGCGTAGCCTCTTCGTGGGCATGGTCCAGTGGAATTTCTATCCATGACATATGTGTGGTGGCGGGCTGGGCATCCCCGCCCACCTTTTTCAGATTCTACAATCTGGAAGTTCCCGCCCTGCAGGCGAAACTACTCTCAGTCTAAGTGAGAGGTCAGTTCTGCCCAGGTACTATCGTGCGCAAACTACTCTCATGTGACTAGCTCTTCTGGTTGAGCTGCACTGTATCAGGTTATGTGCCATATGCTTATACATTGACCGGCATCGCCGCTCTGTATTCCCTGTGAGTGTTTTTATTGCGCTTATATTACATGCGCTTATTCCCGCTGATCTGGAATCCCCGTATCTTTCTGGGACTCATAAGTGCTGGCGCGCACGGCGTTGACAAGGTGTTCCCGTAGCGTAAGCTATACTTACGCAATACGAGAGAACCTCTAGTAAGAGAACGTACTCGGTTACCTAACGTAACCTCGGTTCTCTCTAGAAGAGGGAACGAGTATTGCGTAACCTGCCGTGCTTGCGCCACGAGCGATTTTCGCTTCAGTCGATGAAAACCAGAGAATTCAGCCTACGAGCCTGCTTATATATACGATAAGCCATGCCCATTCTGGCGGGCTACGACGCTGTGAAGGTGCGAGCGCCCTTCATTGGACGTGACGTCACGTCGGGCTCAGTGGTAGACTGCAGCAGTTCCCGCAGGGCAGCCTATGAGCACACTAGACAGCCTGCTCAAGGTCTGCTAGCTGCTGCACTGCGTTGACAATGGATACAAAAATAAAGGATAATTTTTTGCCTTCAATATCTCGAAAAGATGAATCTTTCCCGTAGCGTAAGCTATACTTACGCAATACTCGTTCCCTCTTCTAGAGAGAACCGAGGTTACGTTAGGTAACAGAGTACGTTTTGAGATATAAAGAAATATTTAATCTTTAAGTGGGAGTAAAATGATTTGTACACATTAATGAGCTCAACAGCTACTTATTTATTGTACAATGAAGTGTCAGCAACTAGTTTTACATAAACAAAGACCAGGAACATTCCATCAAATGGATTTGTGTTTTTTTATGTTTAAGAAAGAATAACAAGATAATCCTTATTAAATCATTTCTGGCTGAGCCATAACATATATAAGTATTTTCGTCATATTCCACTCTGTTACAACTGATTTAACACTAACAGTTTTACTGTGTATACCTGCAAGTGGGCTTTAAGATAATTTGTTACTTCTCTCTCATTACAGATTGTTAAAAGATTATCCAGAGTTCATTCTCATCCCCCGGAGAAGAGAGGATCTTCCGCCGAACTTCCCCAGTGACATCCCTGGAGTTTGTTACTTTCTCCAGGCTCGTGATCAAAAGACAAGTGCTGCTTCCAGAGGCTGTGCTTCAGAGGAAACTCAGCCCAGTGGATAAAAACACAAAATCTCTCAGACAATGAATGCTGGAAACAGTGGTTACAGTGGAAACAGTGAAACTGCCTGTCACTCTGTGTATCGTTTTAGTTGAGCCAGAGGTAGTTTATCACCCAACTGTTGATGCTGCCAAAAAGCTATCAAATAACATTCATTAGAAGGGTTTCATTGAGCAATGTGTTTTTCTTCACATGTCAAGTATGAGTCCTGTTATTTTGATCGGCTGGACTGTTGTTTTAATAAGTAATTAGTTTATTTTGACTACCTAACTGTATACCAAAAATCTAAAAAGCAAAGAATGTCATCCACATTGTATCTATAATGATTGATTTCTTTAAACGCTATAGAGTCAAGAGAGTGAATAATTTATAGTCTAAGGACAAGTATCATTTCAATAATCTGAATAGAGCACGTCATTGTAGTACACAGAAAAGGCGAAGAAATGCACACAGTAAAGCATCACCCCAGCAGAGCTCATCCACAATCATTCTTGAACTAAACATTGTGACATTTCTTTTGTATTGTAATAGACTGTAATAAACATGCTTTATTGAAAGTTTGGTTTGTTGTTGATGCTTCAATGCCACCTGCTATTTCCATGAAATAAGTGAAAGAAAGACCACATAAAATATAACACTGTTGCATTATTCTAAATTCTGCAGTGTCTTAACATTTTTGAACATAGCGTGGGTATTTCCTAAAATCCATGCTTTATAAAAAGTAATGTGGTGGTATATCAGGTGTACAACACAGAAATTTAGGGGCAATCCTTCCTACCATTTCACACAATCATATACATTTTTTTTATTTAATTTTGCTTCTCTACATTCATCACTATGATACATATTACAACCGTTAAAACTGTTGATATATAACAGCATTTATAAGACTTAGAATGGCAGCATTTTATAAACAGGAATGCACCAAGGTTAGCTTCAGTAAATGTCTCAGAACAGGCCTACAAAACCCAAAATTGACACATTCGGGTTCAAGTGATTTGCATTTGCTAGCACTTAATTAGAGAAAATTATAGAAATTGTAGTATCTTGACATTTTATATGATGACTATCAACCAGACTGTAAAAATTCCAACGTCCTTAGGCTATACAAAAGTTATAAAAGCTTTTTATTAATTTTGATTAAAAAAAAGAAAAAAAAGAATTTCGATTAACAATCTTACGATCTTTCTAAGTAACTCCAATGATAATATCTCCTTTGCATTGCACTTGCACTTGGTTGATGAATATTAATAAGGTCGTGCTGGAGTTGCTTGGTAACCTACCCGGAGCGTACAAGACGTAATCTAATTAATATTTATTTGCCAGGTCTTCAACCATAGTAGGAATCGTTGATGCGCCAGTTTAATAGCGCCACCTACTAAAGTCTACCTCGCAGCCAATCAGGTAGGTCTTCTGGACACACGTCAAGTTGCGTAATCAATATTCATAAGACGACCTTCAACGTAGTATAATTCCTCAATCCGGGATCTAGCGAAATGCAAATAGCGTGAGCCAGCTGTGTGTGCTCTTTGCATCCCCGCGCTCCCGTTGGCTACATCCTCTGTCAATAACAACGAGCTCGTTTCAGGAATGGTGGTTTCAACCGTAACAGCTGTACGGTTTGTCAGTTCTGGTGTTTAGTGATTTAATCTATCAGAAAAGGGATTGGCGAATTAATCGAAACATGGTATGTAGCGATATGAATGCGTTTGTACTTGTGTTGTATTTATTTTCTTGCCACTATTCAAGTAGCCTAAATATTTTGCTCTGTAGTTTACAGTATCATCGGCTGTGAAAAAGCGATGGAAATAAGGCATTGCTCAAATATGTAATTCTATAGGTGAATAATTATTGTATTGCCTTTTTGTGTGGTAAAATGTAACCTATGCAGGAAACCACAGCTCATGTTTTGACTTACGCACAAAACGCACTACAGTATTTAAATAGGCTGAATTGGTAAACAATAAGAAAGTAAATAATGCATTCTTCTGCGCTATATTTAAATGGCAGAAGAATGCATTATTATGTGTATAGTCACAGATAAAGACATATTAAATTTGTATTTGTATTTCACATCTCTCTCTTTTTTGGCAGTACGGTTTTGTGAACCACGCACTGGAACTTCTGGTGCTGAGAAATTATGGCCCAGATGTGTGGGAGGACATCAAGTGAGTTAAATGTACTTCTATATTACATCAATGTGTTATTGACAATGATATTGGCACTTTTTTAAAAATTGAAATCTAAAGCTACTGAAATAAAACAACATTTCAACAATTGCTATTTCATTCTCTTTATATAGGGGGAAAAGTAGTTGCATTTCCAAATAAATGTTTTATATTGCTCAGGATGTTGTGATAGCCCAGCCTTTACTACCAGATACACTTTTTCATTAATTCAGACTCAGAGCATGAGAAGTCACGCATTACATGTCTTGGGATGAGGTCACATGCGTACAACTTTTTCCTCTTGCACAAATAGTTATTTTTACTTCCTCCAGCTCGCTCTTTGACATGACTTTTAAGAGCAGTCTTGTCAAGTCACAGCTGTGCTTAATGTAAACATAAGTTTTAGAGTCTGTTTAGGCTCAAGTCGTAAGCTTGAGTCTCATTCAATGTTCTGGCAACATTAAAGGAGTAGTTCACTTTCAAATACAAATTTCCTGATAATTTACTCACCCCCATGTCATTCAAGATGTCCATGTCTTTCTTTCTTCAGTTGAAAAGAAATTAAGGTTTTTGAGGAAAACAGGCAACCAACGGTTTGAAGGTCCAAATGTTAGTCTCAATGCAGCTTGAAAGGCTCGACACAATCCCAGCCGAGAAATAAGGGTCTTCGGTCATTTTCTAAAAAAAAAAGATATATATAATATACTTTTAACCACAAATGCCCGTCTTGTACTATCTCTGAGATGCGCCACGCATTACGTCATCACGTTGGAAAGGTCATGCGTGACATCGTAAAACATCCAGATATGCACACGTATGGACCATTTTAAACAATCAACTGACACAAATACTTATAAATATGTGTCATTCAACATACAATAACTTTGAACGGTCCTCCTACTCCAAACTTGTAAACACTGGGTCTTCCGACTACGTCACGCATGACCTTTCCAACGTGATGACGTAATGCGTGGCGCATCTCTGAGATAGTACAAGACGGCATTTGTGGTTAAAAAGTATATAATTATTATTATTATTTTTAGAAAATGACCGATCGTTTCGCTAGATTAGACCTTTATTTCTCGGCTGGGATTGTGTCGAGCCTTTGAAGCTGCATTGAGACTTTTGAACCTTCAAAACGTTGGTTGCCATTGAACTCCATTATATGGAGAAAAATCCTGGAATGTTTTCCTCAAAAACCTTAATTTCTTTTCGGCTGAAGATAGAAAGACATTGACATCTTGGATGACATGGATGTGAGTAAATGATCAGGGCATTTTTATTTGAAAGCAGCATTTTTCATCGAGGTTCAGTATTACCACAACAAGGTTAGCAGCATATCTCAGAGCAGTGTACCAGGCATGATTAATGATGTTTCTTGTTCTATTATTAGGTTAAGTGTTTTCCCTTGTTGATTCTGTTTCAACTTTTTGACTGAACTTCTCTTTGGTCATTCTTGGTCAATGCTGATTTTTTTCAGCTCAGTTATGGTCAAGCAAATCAAATTTTTTGACTGAAAAATTTAAAATTTCTATTTTCTAGGCATATGTTTTTTCTGTTAATTTGATAATGTAATAGTAATTGCTTGATGTTCTTAATCTTTCATATTATCTTTTTTTTTCAGGAGAGAGGCTCAGGTTGATGTAGAAGGACAGTTTCTGGTCAGAATTATCTATGAAGATGCCAAAACATATGACCTTGTGGCTGCTGCAAGCAAAGTACTGAGTACGTTTTTTTTTTTTTTTTTTTGAAGTATGGAGATGATAATTTGCTAAAAACGTAAATTAATTAATTAAATATATAATTTTTAAGTGTTATTTAAACAGATTTGATTCATTATAAAGGTTCTATTAGTTCACAGGTTGATGCAGAACAACATCATGATTAACTGTAACACAATAAAATGTAGCAAAATTACTTAGTTTGAATGTAAAAATCTACTAGATGTTTTTGATGATAATTTTTCTTTTCCTTGTTGATTGAAATATGATTTCTTCTCCACTAGAAATAGATGCTGGAGGCATCTTGCAAATGTTTGGGAAAATGTTCTTTGAGTTCTGTCAGGAATCTGGCTATGACACCATTCTCCGAGTGTTGGGCTCTAATGTCCGTGAATTCTTACAAGTAAGAGGCTACTGTTTTTATCACCCAAAATCAGTAGCAGCAATGTCGAGGAAGTGACGCAAGCAGCACTTTCTGTTTTCTATTTCACACATTGCATGTACTGTACTTTTTGTGAGGGTGATTTTTAGAATAGTTAAAAAAAAATAATAGACTGGGTCAGTTTTGTTATTTTGAACAATGGAAATGGTAGCCTATGTTTTGTGTCAGAAGTGACAATAACTTCATCAGCGATACATTTGAAATAATCTTTAATTTCCTTTCACTACCAATTTGTGAAGTAATAACATGAATTACAGATTGTGTTTTTCAAAGAAAGTAATTTATTTGGTTTATTTTGTGAGAAATTCTATACTAAGGCTGTGTCCATGTAGCTAATGGTGTGAGTTTCTTTAAAAATAGAAACACACATTTTCAGCATCTTAGCTGTTTTTCAGCAGCTTAGTTTACAAAATAATTATGTATTTTTTAAATGTATTATTTTTTCATCATTATTTATATATTTAAAATACATATAATAATGCATTTCCATGTTTTTATTTCTATATTTAAATATTCATTTAAACTCATTACTGCAGGTTATCATATAGTGTAAATTTCAAATTAGTTGTACATTTGTGTTTAAGTGTGATGCTGCCAGCCTAATTGAGATTCTCATATTTTTTAAATGACTAGATTAATTTCACTACTTTAAATATTGAGTCGCATGTAACTTAGTACACCTCCTTTCCTTGCATTCACTTATTCCAGCTAAGCAAAAATCTCCTCTTTGTATTTCCTCATTGAGATAATCTTGTTCTCTCCTTCAGAATCTGGACGCATTGCATGACCATCTGGGCACCATCTACCCTGGCATGCGTGCACCATCCTTCCGCTGCACGGATGCAGAGAAAGGGAACAACCTTATTCTACACTATTACTCTGAGAGAGAAGGTCTTCAGGACATCGTCATTGGCATCATCAAGACAGTTGCACAGCAGATTCATGGAACTGAGATTGAGATGAAGGTCTGCTTGTTCTGTGCCTATCCATTGATTATCCTCTCATATAGATTTTGCTTTGTTCCTTGAATTGTCTTTAGCCTGGCAGATTCAGATTGGTTGCAAAGATGGTCCTGTCGTCAGTTCTTATACCCCTAATCAAAAGACAGGTCTGATTATACATTAATATTAAGATAGATAGATAATATTAATATAAAATATTACTATTTTTAATACATGTTAATCCTAATCAAATAAACGCATCCTTGGTGAGCATAAGATACTTTCAAAAACATAAAAAATAATCTTATATATAATGATACATTTAAAAACAAAATGGTATTTTTACATTAAAGTAAGTGCAAAAATCTGGAATGATCAAAACATTACTGGAAGTAGACTAGAAGTAGATTTAGTCTCATTCTCACAGAGAGGCTCATCGATACATAACATAATGATGAACTCCCTGCATTTTATTCTTTGTCACCGTGCTTCACTCTCTGCCTTATTTTCAAATAAATCCCCCTTACCCAATAAGAGCTAATCATCCCCCAGACGCCAGACTGCTCTTTCCGTCCTTTTCTCTCCATCTGGGCTTAGTGTGAAATGAGGGAGTCCAATTGACAGACCCTCGAAATGCAACACCTGACTTGTTGAAAAAAAAGTTAGCCATTGTCGTCATGGTGACGGCAGGCCAAAGAAACAGTGACTTGACGTCAGTGAAATGGGCTCAACTTCAAGCTGAGAGAGAAAAAACAACAGCTTCTCTTTATTCAGCCCAAGCTGATATGATGTCTACAATAAAAAAGCTTTTAGGGCCATTTTCAGTGATATTTCTACTTTTGGGGCCATTTTCAGTGATATTTCTGAAGAGAAAACAGTGAGACACTGCAATGAGTGTCTTCATTACGTAAAAAATCCCAAAGTTATTTCTGTATTTGCCTCATACTCAACACACTACACATTCTCCTTTATTAAACACTCAGACACACCTGAAGCTGTAACTTTCTTTTTGCCTAAACGCTATGCAAGGACTGAAGACTCTGGGCTCTTAGCACTTAAAATGATATTGTTTGGAATCACAAGATACCATTAGACTCTGTCTTTTTTGTTCTTAAAAGGAATATTCTGAGTTCAACACAAATGAATCTCAATCAACAACGTGTGTGGCATTATGCTGATTACCACAAAAAAATCATGTGGACTAATCCTTAATTTTCTTTAAAAAGGTAAATCAAGGTTACATTGAAGGCATTATAATGGTGCTAATTTTTGAAGGATAAAAAAGCAAATAATGCAATTTAATATAAAGCTTATTTTATGGACGCATTTAACTTAATTTATTTTATTTAGTAACACCTTAAAATAGGTATCATTAGTTAACATTAGTTAATGCATTAGCTAACATGAACGAATAATGAGCAATATATTTTGAAAGCATTTATTAAACTTTCTTGATGTTAGTTAGTAAAAATAAAATTGTTCGTTGTTTGTTCCTGTTCCTGGTCACAATGCATTAACTAATGTTAACAAACACAACTTTGGATTTTTGAAATGTATTAGTAAATGTTAAAATTACCATTGACCAAGATTAATAAATGCTGTAGAAGTATTGTTCATTGTTAGTTAACTTATGTTAACATTCCTTGGAAAGGACTTTGGTTCTCTTTTGAGGGAACTCCATGCTGTCTGATTGATGATGTTATGGGGAACGCCTCGGCGTGATTGCATCTTAAGCACATGTGCAACTATTCCAGTTCTAATTGACTCAACGTGAAGGTGTACCACAGAAGTTAAACCTACCCCGTAACAAAGCAGTGTTAGAGTCTGTGTCTTCTGCAATCGCTCTGTGTAACATTGTCTGTCTTATTTGGTGTTTGTTTGTCCCGTAAGGCCTCAAAAACATTAGTTATAATGGCAAATGTGCTGTTTAGAATGTGTGTGCCATCCTGCCCTTGCTATATTACCGGTGGGGACACACACAATCTGTGTGTTAGCTGCTTGGGTGCGGAGCTTTCAGTCAGCTCTCGAGGGGGCTCACTGCTCATTGTGATCGGCTGCCGCTGAGAACACCCCGCTACCGCCTGGCCTTCTTTGAGGAGAGTGGCCAGGTCCGCGCCCCTCGTGGTTCAAGTCCCGTATCGGCACAGTGTGCACGCTCACAGTGTGCATGCTCCTCCGTGGATCCCTCAAGAAAACGATCTGATACTACCCCTACCGCCATAGGCATTTCTGGGTGCAGCAGTTTCCATAAAATTCATTACTCAGCATCTGCCTGAGTAAGTTGTGGCACTGGGAGGCTCGCCCCCTCTGAGAAGGGTTCTAAAAGGAATGTCTTAGGTTGTTCCCTGCCGGTCATTCGCTTCAGGGTATCAAGCTTATTTTTGTCTCAATGGGTCCTGCAAGGTATAGAAAATAGGTACAGAATTCAGTTTCGTTCTCTTTATTTACAGTAGTAGGCCCAGATCAGGCTCAGGTGCTGGAACAGGATTGGTTTACACTTTATTTTAATGTCTCCCTGTTACAGTGTAATTATACATTTAAGTACTAAGTAATAGTAATTAACTACATGTTGCATGTAAGTATGCCTATTTAATAGTTATTACAAATAAATACAAATATGTGTAACAAGGACACATTAAAATAAAAATGTTACCCAGGATTGTTCAGTCTCTCTTGGCGAAGAAGGCAGTGGAGCACATTCCTTCTCCCGATAGGGTCTCCGGGTTTTACAGCCAGTACTTCATAGTTCCAAATAAGGAGAAGGGGTTGCGTCCCATTTTAGATCTGCATCAATTGAACCATACTCTGAGGACATACAGGTTTAAGATGCTTACGATTCAGCTCATCATGACTCAAATCAGGTCCGAGGACTGGTTTGTCCCGATGGATCTAAAGGACACATACTTCTATATATCCACCCTTCTCCAACACAGAAATTTAATCGAATTCTGGCTTCCAGAAAGGGGGCAGGGAGCAGGAGGTCATTTGCATTTAAAGGTACACAAACGAAAATAGAGTGTTTTAGTTTTTGCTCACACCCAAATAGGGACAAATTGGATCTGAAATGATCTCTGGGGTATTTTGAGCTGAAACTTCACAGACACATTCTAGGGACATCAGCGACTTGTATTAAGTCTAGTAAAAAGGGGCATAATAGGTCCTCTTTAAAGTGGAAAGTATTCACTTTATGGTGCAGAGAACACCAGTTGGACCCACTACCCAGTGACTTCAGTGCTGAAGTTCCTTCTGGAACGTTTTTTCAGTTGGTCTATCCCCCTCCACGTTTAAGGTTTACATGGTGACCATAGCTGCCTTCCACGCACCATTAGGCGAAGGGCTTTTGGGGAGACACCAATTAGTAACTTTTTTCCTATAGTTTCAGCCTGGGATTTGTTTGTGGTTCTAGAAGAGTTGTCCCCTGCTCTCTTCGAAACCCTGAACTCTGTGTCGAAAAAGATGACTGTCTCCTGTCTTTCAGAAGTTTCCCTTCAAGAGTTGTGTGATGTAGCAGGCTGGTCCTCTCCACACACATTGGTCACATTTTTTAGCATGAATATGGACTCTAAAACCAGAGTCTTAAGTGCTTTCATCCTAAGTTGTACTCTGATTGACTCACACTAGGACATGCATTTGTCGATTTTAAAACAAAATGTCTCAGGTTATGACTGTATCCATGGTTTCCATCACCTTGCCATACGCATGCCTGTGAGCTATTTGCTTCAGCCATTCATAAGCTAACGCTGTTTTGTTCCAGGTATCCTATATAGCTTCAGAGGTATATGCTGTCACACATCACAGGGTTGCAGGTGTTGTGCCAGTCAGAACTGGAATAGTTGCACATGTGCTTTAGGCGCTGTCACGCCAAGGCATAAAATTGAAAAATTGACAATTGAAACTTAAGTAGAACAGATAACACTCAGTATGCAGAATTTTGTTCATCCCTCTTTGATTTCCCAGAGTCATTATCCAATTTACTAGTGTACAAGTAACCTTCATTCCCTTGATAAACATCAACAATAGTGGCAATACTTCAAACTAAAACATACATTAACAAATATCTCAGGTAATGAACCCCCACCCCGAATTCATTCATCCAAGATGCACACGAAATTGCGAAATCACTTATTTTACAGTTATTATACATTATATACTCAAACTTTTTAATAGAGAATTGGAGCACTTGTGTACCACTTTTGTTAATAAAGCAGATATGCTTATAGGCCCATGCAGATAATCTCAAAAAGGGAAAACAAACACTATTAATCAGCTTTGCCGATATATCAGCCCAGTGTTTTATTATCATTGATATACTAATTATAGTTTTTGTTTGTGTTACTATTATATTTTGAATTATGTTTTATTTTTATATTCTATGTTTTCATTTTAATTTTAGTTAAAGCTTTAATAATTTTGTGTTTTTGTCATTTTTATTAGTTTTTTTAATTGTCTATATAGTTATTTTCATTTCATTTTTGTTTTATTTTATTCAGTGTCAGTTATTTTAATTCTTCAAACTAAACTAAATAAAAATGAAAAATGTTGCCTTGGCAACAAGCTGTAATAAAAGGTGTTTTTATTTTTTTTATTTTTTATTTAACGTTTATTTTATTTCAAGCAATGGTTTTTATAGTTTTAGTTAACTATAATAACCCTACAAGTATTTCCTTTCTGTTACCTTCATACCATGTTTAATGTTTGGAAATGTATTCTCCAAATGAGACTCTAAATCTGTTATTTGTGGGGGTGTACCAGGTTATTCAGCAGAAGAGTGAAGAATGTGATCACATTAAGTTCTTGATTGAGGAGAAAGACTCAGAGGAAGAGGCATTTTATGAAGACTTGGATGGTTTTGAGGAGAATGGGACTCAAGAGACACGGATTAGTCCATACACCTTCTGCAAAGCTTTCCCATTCCACTTGATGTTTGACAAGGATCTCATGCTGTCACAGTGTGGAAATGCTATCTTTAGAGTTCTGCCACAGGTCCGTCTGCTCATAAAATATAGTTTATTTTATTAATAAAAGAGAGAAATTTAGAAAGTATATATAAAGTGTGATGGAGTAACATGTTAAGTTATGTGTGTCATCTTCCAGCTGCAGCCTGGCGTCTGTAACCTGTCCTCAGTGTTCTCTCTGGTGCGGCCACACATAGACTTTAGTTTCCATGGCATCCTGTCTCACATCAACACTGTCTTCGTGCTGCGGAGTAAGGTCTGTCTGCCTCAAAACACATTACATATAGTCTGATATAAAAACCACCAACAATCATTAACAAAAATGTGGTTAATATGTTCTGACACAAGTGTGTTTATCAGTTCTATGTTACATGTCACACACTCATATACAAGTACAAGGATTAGAATGCATGTTGTAAGAAATATGAACATTTTAATTTGTTAAATACAAATTTAGGTTTGTTAATGGTTTCATGTAGGAGGGCCTGCTAAACGTAGAGACTGCTGAGAGTGAAGATGAACTTACAGGAACAGAGATCAGCTGTCTCAGACTGAAGGGCCAGATGATTTCACTTCCTGAGACTGAGAACATCCTTTTTCTGTGCTCACCAAGGTAGATGGAAAAGACTAAAGTATTACCAATAAAGCACATGGTTTTGTTAGCTTAAACCAGTGGTTTTCAACTGGTTTGGCCATGGGACCCCATTTCCCCATGGTCATTAAGCCGTGTCCCAATTTATGTTTATACATATAACATTTATTTTACAAAAATGGTTGACACACACAATTACCGTCCCACTTTACTTAACATGCACATACATTTTAAGAATATGATTAAAGGGGTCATGAACTGCATTGTTTTGTTGTTTCATAATGTTTCCTGGGGTGCACTTATAATGTTATTATGATTATTACTTAAAAAATGGTCATAATTTAGAAATAAAAGGCATTTTCCTAGCCTGATTTTAGTCTCTGATTTGAAAGCTCTGTTTGAAGGGCCGTGTCTGCTGAGAGACCAGTGTAAACGCCCACTGCTGTGATTGAACAGCTGTGCATATGAAATAGCTAGTATTACATGTGGAACTCTCTCAAAAACTTTAAGCACGTTTTTACTATTACAGCTCTCAATGTTAAATGCTCATGAAAAGTGATAATAGCATTACAATTTGATCTATGGCATTATATTTAGATTGTGGCATTAAGGGTTTTAGTGATGAGCATAGCCGATCGATCACAGACATGTATGCAGCGATCTTGTCATTGCAACTTGATTTCTGCACACTAACGAATGCTTTCATCATAACAAACAATGCAAACAGAATGTAAATAAGAGATTCGTTGAATATTATGGGAGTTTTGGCGCAAGTCCAGAACTCAGTCACTGATAAACATGCGCTGTTTGATTCACAGCTCCAGCACGCGCTGTTTGATTAACAGCTTCAGCTATTGTTAACAGAGCGTTCTTTGATCGCTTTCTATATATAATTCAATCAGTTTAAATAACAGATTATTTACACCCTTCTAAGAGAAACAATATAAAGTTGACCGTTTAGTCACTGGTTTGATTTAGTGACAGGATAAAGAATATCTGACTATCGCTACATGAATCATTACATCAGAAATCACTGGTCACAGATGAGGCATTAGAATCAACAGGGTTACTTACATGTTGTGGCAATACAACACTGTCGAGTCCATATCGTAAATACCTGCGCCGAATAGTTTATTACAAAAAAACTAGAGAGAACCGTGGTTACGTTAGTAACCGAGTACGTTCTCTTACGAGAGTATCTCTCGTACTCCGTCATATCTTACGCTATGGGGAACACAATGGAAAACGCGGTGCGTACTGGGGTCCTGCGCCGTTTGCTGATTGATTTACCAAAGAATCCAGTGAAATGTACCGAATACAAATAAATAATGCTCAACTGAGACATTCACAATGTTAAAAATAAATATCCACATTCCTAGCATTAGGATCCTTTGGAAGGTAATGTTATTTTTAGTCCAGTGAGTGACCCTGTGCTCTTCTCTCTTCCTCATCTCACTAACGCCAGTGGGCGGAGCCAACGTTGATTTTCTTCTGGCAGCCTTTCACTACCTTATTATGTCATAAACAGGAACATTCCAGGACGAGTCGTTCGCTGGGCCTGGTGACAATAAAAGCTGATTTTGGACTAACAAGGAAGTTCTCTTACGAGAATATCTCTCTTACGAGAGTATCTCTCGTACTGCGTAATATCTTACGCTATGGGGAAAACGTACTCGGTTACTAACGTAACCTCGGTTCTCTCTAGAGAGGGAACGAGTACTGCGTAAGAAAGAGTACTGCGCTATGGGGAAAACCTCTTTTCCACGAGATATTGAAGCCAAAAATTATCTTAATTTTGAATTAATGTAAAACGCTGTGCAGCAGCATGCAGACATAGGCAAGACGGCTTGCGCGCCCATTGGCTGCCCTGCGGCAACAGCAGCAGCCTATCGAGAGTGGCCCTGCGTGACACATATCCAATGGGGGCATTTCGCGCCCATTTCGTCACGTCCCGCCAGAAAGGGCGTGGTCTAGCCCTATAAATATAGCTCGATTAGGCTGGTACAACTGGTTTTCATCGCCGAAGCGAACCAGAGCTGTGTATGCACGGCAAGATACGCAGTACTCGTTCCCTCTCTAGAGAGAACCGTGGTTGCGTTAGTAACCGAGAACGTTCTCTTACGAGAGTATCTCTCGTACTCCGTCATATCTTACGGAAGATATGGAACACAATGGAAAACGCGGTGCGTACTGGGATCCGACACCAAAGTCCCAAGGCCAGTAGCCCGGGGCTCATATAGTGCATAATCACCATAGACTCACAGAGAGTCGGAGAAGAGAGGCTGCAAGCATCATTCCCCATGAAATAGCATCCTACAGGAGCTAGTTATGTGTTCAGCCTGAACTGGGTAATAGTACGGGTTATTCAACACCCATGGAGCTGTTTTATCGCTCAGTGAGCGATGCACAGGCAAAACTCAGCATCTGGGCCAGCACAGTGGGGCAGATAGCACTGAATTCTATACCGACAGAAGCTTGGCTTGTAAGGCGGAAACCTCTAGGTTATAACACCTTATACATGTAGACGGCGAGGCCCAGCCCGCAGCCGTACAGATATCTTGCAAGATAACCCCACTATACCACGCCCACGACGAGGCCATGCCTCTCGTGGAGTGCGCTCTGACACCCAAAGGACACTGCAGGCCCTTAGAAGTGTAAGCCAGTGCTATGACGTCGACTATCCATCTGGATAGGCTCTGTTTTGATGCGGCCAGTCCCTTGGAGCGTCCGCCAAACACAACGAAGAGCTGCTCGATCTGTCTGAAGACAGACGAGCGGGACACATAAGCTCTCAGTGCCCTGACAGAGACTCGCATCCTCCTCCTCATCATGAACCGAGAGAGCGCACAGGGAAATAACCTGGGCCCTGAACGGTGTGTTGAGGGATTTGGGCACGTACCCGTATGTATGACTTTTGAGTCATTAGGCCCAAACTCCATACATGACGCGCTTACTGAAAGCACTTATAAGTCCCCTATGCGCTTCACTGAAGCGAGAGCCAAAAGAAACACCGTTTTGAAAGACAGATGCTTCATGTCTGACAAATAGATTGGCTCGAACGGGGCACCTTTCATGGCTTCCAAAACCGTAGAAAGGTCCCACACCGGGACTGAAGGAGGTCTGGGAGGGTTCAGCACGACTAGGTCGTACACTTTGAGTGTGGAATGGGTCCTGCCCTTATCCAGCAGCTCTTGAAGGAAGGAGAGTACTTCCGTGACCCCGCAGTCTACGGGTGAAAAGCCCTGGGCTTGACACCAGGCAGGGAACACAGACCATTTTGAGGAATAGAGCCGTCAAGTAGACGGGGCCCTCGCCTGCGTGATCGTGTTTAACACTCCCTCCGGGAGGTTAGTGGGTACCCATTGATGGCCCATGCATGTAGGGACCATAGTTGCGGGCGAGGATGCCAAATCGAGCCCTTGGCCTGAGAGAGGAGGTCTTTCCTCAACGGTATTGGCCACGGGGCAGTGCTGGTCAGCCGCATCGGGACTGGGAACCAAGTCTGGTTTGTCCAGAACGAAGCCACAAGCAGCACTGGGCATCCGTTTTCCCTGATTCGTTCCAGCACTTGAGGCAGGAGCGAGACGGGGGGGAACGCATAGAGGGGACAGCGGGGCCATACGTGGGCCAGACGTGAGCTTTTCCCTTGCTCTTGGAGAAATATTTCAGATAGTGAGCGTTCTCGTGGGATGCGAACAGGTCCACGTGCGCTCTGCCGAATGTCTCCCATAGTAGTTGGATCGTCTGCGGTTGCAGCGACCATTCCCCTGCTGGGACATTGTTGCTGGACAGTCTGTCTGGTCCCAGATTCAGGTGACCAGGCACATGCGCCTCTCTCAGTGAAAGCAGGTTGTGCTGAGCCCAGACCAGGAGGCGTTCCGTTAGCCTGTAAAGGTGTGGTGACCCTCTAACTGGGGACAGAAGCGCCGTAGCGCGTTGTCGACTGCCATCATTTCCAGACAGTTTATGTGTAGGAGCTTTTCCCGTTCTGACCACTGGCCAAAGAACGTTCTGCCCTCGAGCAGCACTCCCCATCCCGAGGTGGAGGCGTCCGTGGACACCACCTTCACACCCGAGGGAGTCCCCAGACTCACACTTGCCTGATACCAGTCGGTTATCTTCCAAGATTCCAAAGCTGAAACGCATTTCAGATCGACCCGGAGGCGAAACCGACCAGCGGTCCATGCCCTGGGCGGAACTCGTGCTTTCAGCCACAGCTGCAGTGGGCGCATGCGAAGCAGACCCAGCTGGAGCACTGAAGCTGCTGAGGCCAAGAGGCCCAGCATTTTCTGAAACCTTTTGAGCTGGACTATCGAGCCGCGGCGGAAGGATTTCACGGCATGCTGAATGTCCAGTTCGCGCTCTGGCGACAGACGCGCTGTCATGGATAGCGAGTCCAGCACTGTTCCCAGAAAATACATTTTCTGGCTGGGAGACAGCGAGCTCTTCGCCCAATTGACTGTGAGACCCAGATTCTCGAGATGCTCGAGTAATGTGGCCCTGTGTTCTATGAGCTCTGATTGTGATCGAGCTAGAATCAGCCAATCGTCCAAGTAATAGAGTCTCAGGGGTGCGAGAGCCGCGTCCATGCATTTCGTAAATGTACGGGGTGCCAGGGACAGGCCGAACGGCAGGACTTAGTATTGGTATGCCTGGCCCTCGAAGGCGAATCTCAAGAATTGCCTGTGACGTGACGCTATTTGTATTTCAAAATAGGCGTCTTTCAGATCTATTGACATAAACCAGTCCTCCTGGCGAACATGCGCGAGGATTTTCCTGGTTGTAATCATTCTGAACTGGCGCTTCGCGAGCGCTTTGATCAGCTGTCGCAGATCTAGAATGGGTCTGAGACCCCCGTCTTTTTTCGGTACCAGAACATACCTGCTGTATAGCCCCCCTTCGCTCTGAGCCTGAGATAAAGGTTCTATAGCCCCTTTGCTCAGTAGTTTCGCTATCTCGGCTCGAAGTAGATGAGATACTTCGTTTTTTACCGTCGTTTCGACTCGCGCCGTGCAACGGCGGGGGCGTCGAGTGAACTGCAGCGAATAGCCTCTTTTTATAGTATTCAGCACCCATTCTGATACCCCGGGAAGCTTTGCCCACGCATCTGCGTGAATAGCTAGAGGTAGAATGAAATCTGGGCTCTGGCCGCAGCATAGCGGCGGCCGGAGAGCTCCGGTGTGCTGAGAAATAGACACTGTGTTTGCAGTGTGCGAGGCGGGGGGTGCGCTGATCACAGCCACCTACACAATGGTTTCATAGAGGCACTGGAACAATCATTCATAAAAGGCATTTAACTTTAGTTTATAAAGACGTGAACTCACTGAGTGGTCTGGGGTGTTCACTGATATGCTCACACAAAAATCGCTGCAAAAGATGCTTTCCAACAGATTTTATCGTAGTTTTTATCCAACTCCATTAACTTGTATTGGATGTTCTGTGAGGTACGGTATATCTTTTGCGGGAGCATATCAGTGAACACACCAGACCACTCGGTGACTTTCACGTCTTTATAGGAATTATGAATGATTGTTCCAGTCCCCCTATGAAACCATTGTGTAGGTGGGGGGGGGGGGGGGGGGGGGGGTTGGGGGGGTGCTACCACAGAAACCGAAATTTCTCGGGACAGCAGCATTTGTCCAAATTTCAATCTTAATCGTTCTATTTCATCAGAAACGATCTTGAAACAGGGCTTCAAGTGTAAAATACCGAACTTGTCCTTTAAGGAAAATTTGATTTCTCAGTTCATGAACCATTTAATACTGATGAATAAACAGTAGCCTATAAGTAGGTAGCAGGCCTGAACTAGATTTTGTTAATACGTTAGTAAGTTGGAATGAGCCACAGTCTAATACACAGTTTTGTGTATTAAAAATATACAAAATAACATAAAGTGAAAATGAAGTAGCATTTTGGGGTTACGGAAACGTCTCGGTTACGTATGTAACCCTCGTTCCCTGAGTATGGAACAGAGACGTTCCGTCGTGACGACGAATGGGTTTCGCTTAGAAAGCCTATCAACTGCGAGAATACAATACAAAACGAGCCAATGGCAAAGAAATGCTATGGGTCTGCGGAATTTGCATGGCGCAACTCCACCCCACCTCGTGGGTATAAAAGGAGGATTCCGGCAACATACAGATATGTTTCTTCGCTGAGGAGCCAAGACTGAACTCAGGCGTTCCCTGCGGTACAGTGGAGGTGGTAGGAAGACGGAACGTCTCCGTTCCCTACTCAGGGAACGAGGGTTACATATACGTAACCGTTCCCTTTCGTTGTCACTACAAGTTCCGTCGTGACGACGAATGGGGTTCCAGTCTAATCACGCCACCTTCACAGCTGTCTTCCAGTGCCCTGCGTAATAAGTCTGAGCTCCCTGTCGTGAGACTGGCACGGACGAAGGACTCCTACTTAACACAGGAATACCAAGGTACACTAGGAAGCATATCTCATATCTCAGAGGAAATTCTCAATGGAGAACACTGGGTTGTCCAGCCCGCAGGGTGGAATATTTCAACCTCAGGGGTGGGAAGGTGGCTTGCCAAGGGAAAAACACATGCTCAGAGAGGCTTACAGTGGACATACACATGTGGGGGTCGCCCAGAAGGGGGACCTTGCACACGGAAGGCACCTAGCCAACGTGCAGGCAATAGACACTGGTGTCGATATCAGCAGTGCTGGAGGAACTCAGGGCTTGCGGGGAAGCTCACCTGAGGAAATATCGCATGTATCCAGTCCGTGGAGTGGAATTGCGATCAAGCGAAGACACCTAAGCGGGTCCTAGTACTGGCTGGTTGAAGCGAGTACATGAGGACACTGGCTCCACTCCACATCCGAATGTCTTGGGTGTCGTCCAGTCTGCAGCTCTGCAGATGTCTGTTAGCGAGGCGCCATGCGCTAGAGCCCAAGAGGAAGCCACACTCCGGGTGCAGTGGGCTGTCACACCAAGGGGGCATGGTCGACCTTGCTGCTGGTAAGCCAAAGCAATGGCGTCCACTATCCAGTGAGACAACCTTTGCTTGGAGAGAGCCTTTCCCTTCAGCTTCCCACCTTAACAGACAAAGAGCTGGTCTGAGGTCCTGAAACACTGCGTTCTGTCTACATAGGCGCAGGAAGCACATACTGGACAGAGCAGTGCCAAGGCTGGGTCTGCCTCCTCCAGGAGCAGCGCTTGCAGGTTCACCACCTGATCTCGAAAGGGAGTGGTGGGAACCTTGGACACATATCCAGGTCGGGGTCTCAGGATCACGTGAGAGTAGGCCGGCCCGAATTCCAGGCACGCTTTGTCAACGGAAAATGCGGGCAGGTCCCCTACCCTCTTGGTGGAGGCCAATGCAACCAGGAGCGCTGTCTTCATTGACAGGAACTTAAGCTCCACTGATTGCAGAGGCTCAAAGGGAGCACCCTGCAGGGCAGTTAGAACCACTGAGAGGTCCCAAGAGGGAACGAGAGGAGGGCGAGGAGGATTAAGTCTCCTCGCTCCCCTCAGGAACCTGACGATCAGGTCGTGCTTTCCTACGGACTTACCCTCAACTGCGTCATGATGTGTGGCGATGGCGGCAACATATACTTTCAGGGTGGAGGGAGACAGCCTTCACTCCAAAACATCTTGCAGGAAGGAAAGCACGACACTAACCGGGCATCTCCGGGGGTCTTCTCGGTGAGAAGAGCACCAGTTTACGAAGAGGTTCCACTTCAAAGCGTAGACATGTCTCTTGTACGATGCTCTAGCGGAAGTTATGGTAGCCACCACCGCTGGTGGTAGGGTACTCAAACCTGCCTCGTCCCGTCCAGGAGCCACACGTGGAGGTTCCAAAGATTGGCACGAGGGTGCCACAGGGTGCCCCGTCACTGAGAAAGGAGGTCCTTTCTCAGAGGAATAGGCCAGGGAGGTGCTGTCGCAAGGAGTGAGAGCTTCAGTTCAGGGCTCGGGGTATATAAATGGCTCGAAGCGACCTCAGATGCTTCTGACTCCATAGGAGGTGGCGGGCGAATTGCGACATATGGCGGGAGTGTAGACCACCTGGACGGTTGATGTACGCTACTGTGGCAGTATTGTCTGATCGGACTAGTTCGTGTTGACCCTTGAGCAGCGCAAGAAAGCTGTGCAGAGCAAGGCGTACTGCCAGCAACTCGAGGCAATTGACAATTGACCAAAGGTGCTGGGGTCCTGTCCAGGAGCCCACGGCAGCATGTCCATTGCACATGGCGCCCCAGCCTGTGGTGGAGGCATCTGTTGAGACAACAACATGCCTGGAAACTCGTTCCAAGGGCACTCCGGCCCGTAGAAAGCTGAGGTTCAACCACGGAGTGAAGGTCTGACGGCAGGTCGGAGTAACTTGTACTCGGAGCGTGCTGTGTTACCATGCCCACCTCGGGACTTGGTCGCGAATCCAGAGCAGAAGCAGTCTCATATGAAGCAATCCAAGCTGCGTTGCCGCGGCTGCAGATGCCATATGCCCCATGAGCCTCTGAAATAAATACATTTCAGGCAAGTCAGCAGTGACTGCGCGCGCTAGTAAGCTGTGCGGACATGACAACCGAGTCGATTTCCATACCGAAAAAGATCCTCTGCACTGGGCAGAGTTTGCTCTTCTCCCAGTTTACCCGAAGGCCCAGACGAGCTAGGTGCCGGAGCACTAGGTCCCTGTTTTCGCAAACCTGGTCTCGAGAGGGAGCTAGTATCAGCCAGTCGTTGAGATAGTTCAGAATGCGAACCCTGTGTTCCCGTAGAGGAACAAGGGCTGCCTCGACGACCTTTGTGAAGACGCGAGGAGACAGGGCTAGCCCGAATGGGAGACCCGCGCACTGGTATGCCTGCCCCTCGAAAGCAAACCGCAGGAACGGTCTGTGTCGAGGGAGAATGGAGACATGGAAGTAGGCCTCCTTCAGGTCGATCGCTGCAAACCAATCCTGCGGCTGCACACACTCGAAGATGCGTTTGGCCGTGAGCATCTTGAACGGCAGCAAGTGAAGGGAGTGGTTCAAGACACGCAGGTCCAGGATCTCCCGTAACCCACCGGATTTCTTCGGGAAAATGAAGTTGGGGCTGTAGAGCCCGGACCTCATTTCGGCTGGAGGGACAGTCTCGATCGCACCCTTCGCCAGTAGGGTAGCAACCTCTGCTCTCATGATAGGGGCACTGCCACCGACCATTGTTGAGCGGACTCCCCTGAAGCGGGGAGGAGACTGTGCGAACTGAATCGCATAGCCGAGCCTGGGGACGGCATAGCGTCCCAGTGTGGGGGCACGGTCATTAACCTGCTGCTTGGGCCGGGCGGTAGGGGCGGGAGCCTCAGGAGGGTGCCCTCGGCGGCGAACAGACTGACGATTCTGTGCCGGCGACTGGGTGGAGGCAGCAGCGGGCCGTCGGGGCAGAATATGCTTGATAGCCTCAGTCTGTTTCTGAGCGGTCGAGAACTGTTGGGCAAAGTCCTCAACCGCACTGGCGAAGAAGCCTGCCTGGAATATGGGGGTATCGAGCAGCCGGGACCGCTCAGCATCCCGCATATCGGCCAGGTTCAGCCAAAGGTGTTGCTCCTTGACCACAGCAGTGGACATCACCAAACCCAGAGAGCGTACGGTAACCTTAGTCGCTCGGAGAGCGAAGTCGGTGGTGGCGCACAGCTCATCAAAGAGCCCTGGGTCTGTCCTACCCTTGTGCATATCCCTGAACATCTGGGCCTGGTTGACCCGCTGAATGGCCATGGCATGCAGAGAGGTGGCTCCCTGTCCTGCGGCTCTATAGAATTTCGCCACAAGCGTACACGAAAACCTACAGGCTTTGGACGGGTGCTTAGGATCACCGCGAGAAGAAGAAATCTGAAGACACAGTTGCATCGCAACACAGCGTTCAACCAGGGGGGACCCCAGTGTACCCATGGGCAGCGGCCTCATCAAGGGGAAGAAAGGCGGAGGAGATCAACGAGCGATCACGGGAAGACATGGGGGTCTTCCAGGATTTCGAGATCTCCTCATGCACGTCCGGTAAGAAAGGTATTATACGCCGACGGGGGTCAGCTGCCGCGCCCAAAAACCAAAAACCCCATTCGGAAACCCCATTCGGAAACCCCATTCGAAACCCCATTCATCGTCACGACAGAACTCGTAGTGACAACGAAAGGGAACTACAGTTACCATGTTAAATACACAATGCTAAAATGCTAAAGTACCAGTTACGTAATTTATTGGTACTTTTTGGAAATTTCACGACCTCGCTCATTTCTTTTCTGCTTTATTTATAATGAAGTAAAGTACACTAACCTAAATAGTGTACTTTTATTTTACCTAAATAAAAACACTAATGGTCAGCGATGTACAGCAGAAGTTGGGCCAGTATCTAAAAAATGTTTACATTCCAGTTATTCTCAAGGCTACTTTTAAGCCAAATGCTTAATGCTTTTTTTTTAATTTCAATGACTATGTGTGCTAGTACCTTATTTCACAGTCTGAGATGAGTTGAGGCCACTTACAGTTGAACAGGTTACTTGGTTCAGACACTCTTTCACTGGCAAGAACGACTACTAGAATAATCTGTGTCCTTCCCACTGGTTTAGATTGAATCGTCTGCTGTTTTTTTTAGAAACTACAATAATCGCCACGGCATGCACACAGAGGCTTTGATAACTTATAATGAGACATGCCATTGAAATACTTTCTGATGGGACTTTTATATTGGGGTGTACAGTATTTGACTTTTATTGTTATACTTTTTTTAAAGACAGTTTTTTGGAGAATAACATTATGTTTCTTGACTTTTTGATAATTTATGGGCTTAATCCAGTGTTTTTTCATTTGTGTATATGTAAGTGTAATGAATCTGGATGACCTTACAAGGAGAGGTCTGTACCTGAGTGACATTCCTCTTCATGACGCCACCCGTGACCTTGTGTTACTGGGGGAGCAGTTTCGTGAGGAGTACAAGTTGACCCAGGAGCTGGAGATCCTGACTGATCGTCTGCAGCACACTCTCCGAGCCCTGGAAGATGAGAAGAAGAAGACAGACAGGTCAGTCTTTGACAGATTTTAATATAGAAATACAGCAGTGGCCAAAAATTGTCCACAGGGGATAACGTCTTAGGCTTACGTATCAAACCCAGGTTCCCTGAGAAGGGAATGAGATCCTGCATCAGTTGCTGACACTATGGGGAGGCGTCCCACGGAACATGGTGGCTGAAGCACAGGTTAATTCACGGCAGTCTTATTGGTCAACGGCAGTCTGATGAAGTCACATGGAGCACCCGAGAGTACAAAAGACTGCCTGCATTACACATCATAAGATTTGAATTCTCTGAAGGAAGAGAATCATGCCCTAAGCATGGTAACTTGACTCAGTTTCTCATTCCCTTCTCAGGGAACCGCGGTAACATATGTAACCTTAAGACGTTCCCTTTCGAGGAAACTCAACGCTGTGTCAGTTGCAGATGGTTAATACCCACTACGCCATGCTGACCAATGCCTCTTTGTGCACTGTGAAGGTCACCATGCGAGGTCTCGTCAGGCTCAAGAAATTAAGGACTTGATGGGCCTCAACCCAGAATATCCTTAATGCATCAGCAACCAATTAGGACACATCCTTTGACACCACAGCCTTGCTCCCTAGAAGGCTCAGTGTTATAGGTGCTAGGAAAAATGCTTCAAAGCTTCCATACTCAACCATTTTTTTAAACTGGGATTCCTGCATTAGACTAGCCTGATCCACGGCTACAGGACAGCCCCTAAGAGCAGAGCTAACAGGGGTGACTATAGACATACCCCCAGCTAAGTCCATAGCACTACATCTCGCAGCCGAACCAGGCGATAGATGAAATACAGAGCTGCTCACAGCAATTCTACATATAACCCTTCCAGACCTGAACACCAGCCTAAGGTAGCAGGGTAATGAAGGGAGCATGCATAGGAAGAATTCCAAGAATATCCAGACTAATGAGCTGGAGAGGCAACAGAGAATGGGTCACTAATAGGGGTGGGGGAAAAATCGATTTTTAGATGCATCGTGATGCGGACGTGGACGATTCTGAATCGATTCACAAATGTCAAAAATCGATTTTCAAAAAAAACCTCTTTCTAATAATGTAATATTGACGGAATGCAAAAGGCGTAACTCTGAAGCACAGAAGTGCAGTTCCCGGACAGTCTGTGTTGTGCGCATAACAGAGACGCATGATGGCTGAGCGCAAAATCGTTAAAAGCTTACATATGGAAAATTTGCATAATTTCATTGTGGCCTTTTTTCTATTTTTGTTTTCACATCAATAGGCTGTAAACAGATCTGTTAGAAGTAGGTTTACTGTACTCCACAGTCTCAGTGTGTATCAGTGTGTATCAGTGCAATTCCAGTCACAAAAAGGTACATTTTAACTGTGTTCTCTGCAGGTGTTCATTTACTTTTTTTGTATAAGCTGTTTTTGATTATAAGACTTTGAAGAGTCATAAGTCTTAGACTCTTTATTAGTTATTTGTGTATAAGAGCAACTTTTTATGTTATTAATTATTCAGAATATGCGTAAGTCCACAAGCATTATTTTTGTATGAAAGCTGCTGGTACATAATTCTATATTTTTGTATGAAAGCTGTTTGTGATTTTGCTACAGCAAAATGTTTATTTATTTTTTGTCTGAAGGATTATATTGCTCATTGCACATAACAGGAGGATGTTGGTTAGAAGTCTATTATTTTTTGTTAGAGATTCAGAATATGTTGAAGTTTGTATTCATTTACTACAAGTATGCTGCTAGTACAGGCACAAATTTCTTCTCCTGTTGGTTCTTTGCAATGTTGGGACATATGCTGGCAAATGTAACCTTACAGTTGACTTGTCAAATCACTTCCATTTGTTTTATTAATAAAAGATATTGGAAGTAAATTCTTTATGGGTCATTATAAATACTTTGCTTTAAAAGTACCAAGTAGTCACACACAAAAAAAGATGCACCGATAATCGTTTTAGCATCGCATCGCAGCCCTCTGAATTGTAATCAAATCAAATCGTGAGGTGCCTAGAAATTCCGACCACTAGTCACTAACCACGATACAAACCATTCTGCAAAGACTTTTAGGTAGCCTGGGGATGGGGATCAACCCATTCACAAGGAGCACAATTCTGCTTTGGGAGCGGCAGAGTGGATGGGTCACCATCTCCACACTTCATAAGCACCTACAAAGTTCCTCTGTTGGTATGGTTTGTATTATCACCGCAAGTTCACCAAGGTAGCGTGTAAATATAGTTTCCTTTCGTTGTCACTCCGAGTTACGTCGTATGACGACGAATGGGGTTTCGTTTAGAAAGCCTATCAACTTCGAGTATTACAAAACGAGCCAATGGCAAAGAAATGCCATGGGTCTGCGGAATTTGCATGGCGTAACTCCGCCCCACCTCGTGGGTATAAAAGGAGGATTCCGGCAACATACAGATATGTTTCTTCGCTGAGGAGCCAAGACTGAACTCAGGCGTTCCCTGCGGTACAGTGGAGGTGGTAGGAAGACGGAACGTCTCCGTTCCCTACTCAGGGAACGAGGGTTACATATACGTAACCGTTCCCTTTCGTTGTCACTACGAGTTCCGTCGTGACGACGAATGGGGTTCCAGTCTAATCACGCCACCTTCACAGCTGTCTTCCAGTGCCCTGCGTAATAAGTCTGAGCTCCCTGTCGTGAGACTGGCACGGACGAAGGACTCCTACTTAACACAGGAATACCAAGGTACACTAGGAAGCATATCTCATATCTCAGAGGAAATTCTCAATGGAGAACACTGGGGTGTCCAGCCCGCAGGGTGGAATATTTCAACCTCAGGGGTGGCAAGGTGGCCTTCCAAGGGAAAAAACACATGCTCAGAGAGGCTTACAGTGGACATACACATGTGGGGGTCGCCCAGAAGGGGGACCTTGCACACGGAAGGCACCTAGCCAACGTGCAGGCAATAGACACTGGTGTCGATATCAGCAGTGCTGGAGGAACTCAGGGCTTGCGGGGAAGCTCACCTGAGGAAATATCGCATGTATCCAGTATGGGTATAAAAGGAGGAAGCCGGCAGCAAGCAGATATGTTTTCGCTTCGGAGCCAAGTGTATTCTTCTCTCCACAAGCCATCTCTGAATTGTCAGCTTTACAAACGAGTACCTCGAGTGTTTGTGTGATGGCGATCTACGGCGAGAACGTGCTTCCTGCTGATCTGTTGCAGTGGTCTGCCAGTCGCTACGTTTCTCCCCGGGTGCTTCAACACCTGAGTTTTCTCTCACAAAAAGAGCTTACATGTGGCACGTCTTTTTAAAGATGTCTCGCCCGTGTACTTCTGGTTGCGGCAGATTGGTATCGGACTCTGATGGGCACGAGCGTTGCATAGTATGTTTGGGCATTGATCATGCTAGAGCAGCGCTCGTGTTCTCTCTGTGGGAACATAACCATCGCGTCATTACGGTGGACACTCCGTGAACTTGCAAGAGTGAGAGTCCCCTCATCCACCCCCCGCTCTGCGGCTGGTGGCCAGGGTGACCTGAGGGTTACGGTCTGGAACAAGGCGCTGACTATGTGTCCGCGACCCCAGCCCCTCTCTTCAATGACGGTGCCTGCTAGCGAACTGCTGATTTCCGCGGGTCTACCCTCTGGTGGCCCGCGTGTTTCAGTTGAAGCTACAGAGGAAGATGCCATGTCTGTTGCATCATCACTAGGCGGGTTTGAGTCTTCTGATCCGGAGATGACGGCCATGCTTTCCCGGGCAGCCGCGAGCATCGGACTTGAGTGGAGGCCTCCACCCTGTCCTGAGCGCTCGAGGCTGGACGATTGGTTTTTGGGTAAGGCCGCCGACCCTCGTCCTCGGAAAACCCCAATACCTTTCTTCCCGGATGTGCATGATGAGATCTCGAAGTCCTGGAAGACCCCCCAGTCTTCTCGGGACCGCTCGCTGGTCTCATCCGCCTTTCCTCCCCTCGATGAGGCAGCTGCCCGTGGGTACACTGGGCTTCCCCCGGTTGAACGCTCTGTTGCCATGCAACTATGTCCTCAGAGTGCTTCTTCTCGGGGCGAGCCTAAGCACCCATCCAAAGCCTGTAGATTTTCGTCGACCCTGGTGGCGAAGTCTTACAGAGCGGCGGGACAGGCGGCTGCTTCACTGCATGCTATGGCCACTCTGCAGGTCTACCAGGCCCAGATGCTCAGAGACATGCACGAGGGTAGGACAGACCCAGGGCTCTTTGATGAGCTGCGCGCCGCTACCGACCTTGCTCTCCAGGCGACGAAGGTTACCGCGCGCTCCCTGGGTCTGGTGATGTCCACAGCTGTGGTCCAGGAGAGACATCTGTGGCTGAACCTGGCTGACATGTGGGACGCGGAGCGGACCCGTCTGCTTAACGCCCCCTTGTCCCAGGCCGGCCTCTTCGGCGGTGCAGTTGAAGATTTTGCCCAACAGTTTTCAACTGCCCAGAAACAGACCGAGGCCATCAAACACTTTCTGCCCCGCCAGCCCGCTGCTGCCTCCACCCAGCCGGCCGGGCAGACGCCTCGACCTGTTTCCCGCCGAGGGAGCCCTCCTGCGGCTCCCGCCCCTCCCGCCCGGACCACGCAGCAGCCTCCAACCAGGGCCGGTTGCGGAGGAAGCCGCAAGAAGGCGCCTCAGCCCTCTCCTGCCCCGCCCCCCGCTAAACGCTGGGCCAAGCGGCGCTCCTTAGACGGGCTGCTCAGGGATGATGGTTGTTTCTCAGGAGGTGGTAGCAGGACCACTCCTTCCCCCGGAGGAGGGCCGGGGGAGAATCTTTTGTTCTCCACTCCCCGCTGCTCACCCACGGGTGGGCAGCACCCTAATGTGGTTAATGACAGAAACAATCCCCTCTTCCCTGAGCTCACAGAGTTCTCGGGCGACACAGAGCGCCGCCCACAAGTCGTGCTCTCCTCGCCCCCCTCTGTCCCAGAGGCGGTTGACACGGCGTGCCGTCCAAGGACCACTTCGCCCTTGTCCCCCTCTGCCGCCAGACCCCTGGCAGAGCAGGCCCCCGCGGGACGACCAGCCTGGTCCTCCCCTGGCCCCCTCTGCCAGGGCGCGGTTGCTAACTGTGCCCCCACACCGGGCCGCTATGCCGTCCACGTCTGGGCCAGTTACTCCGCTTCGCTGCCCCTCCGGGGGGACGCCTGTGGTTCGCATGATCCCGCTGGTTCAGTTCCTGGGAGCCTGGTTAGAGCTTCCCCGTCTGTCCTGCTGGATCGCGCGGACCATCAGGCTTGGCTATGCGATTCAGTTCGCACGGTCTCCTCCCCGCTTCAAGTGAGTCCGCTCCACTTTGGCCACCGACCAAAGTGGAGCGGACTCCCCTGAAGCGGGGAGGAGACCGTGCGAACATCATGAGAGCAGAGATTGCCACCCTGCTGGCGAAGGGTGTAATCGAGACTGTCCCTCCAGCCGAGATGAGGTCCGGCTTCTACAGCCCCTACTTCATGGTCCCCAAGAAAACCGGTGGGTTACGGCCAATCCTGGACTTGCGCGTGCTGAACTGCTCCCTTCACAGGATGCCGTTCAAGATGCTCACCGCCAAACGCGTTTTCGAATGCATAGGGCCCCAGGATTGGTTTGCAGCGATCGACCTGAAGGACGCCTACTTTCATGTCTCCATTCTTCCTCGACACAGACCGTTCCTCCGGTTTGCTTTCGAGGGGCAGGCATACCAGTACGCGGTTCTCCCTTTCGGGCTTGCCCTGTCTCCTCGCCTCTTCACGAAGGTCGTCGAGGCTGCCCTTGTTCCCCTTCGGGAACACGGGGTTCGCATCCTGAGTTATATCGACGACTGGCTGATCCTAGCTCACTCTCGAGATCAGGTTTGCGAACACAGGGAACTAGTGCTTCGGCACCTAGCTCGTCTGGGCCTTCGGGTCAACTGGGAGAAGAGCAAACTTTGCCCCATGCAGAGGATCTCTTTTTTCGGTATGGACATCGACTCGGTCGCCATGTCCGCACAGCTTACGAGCGCGCGCGCGCAGTCACTGCTGACTTGCCTGAGACAATTCGAGGGCAGGAGTGCGGTTCCACTGAAACTCTTTCAGAGGCTCCTGGGGCATATGGCATCTGCTGCCGCGGTCACGCCGCTCGGATTGCTTCATATGAGACGGCTTCAGCTTTGGCTTCGCGACCGAGTCCCGAGGTGGGCATGGCAACACGGCACGCTCCGAGTACCAGCTACTCCGACCTGCCGTCAGTTCTTCACCCCGTGGTCGAACCTCAGTTTTCTCAGGGCGGGTGTCCCCCTGGAACGAGCTTCCCGGCATGTTGTTGTCTCAACAGATGCCTCCACCACGGGCTGGGGCGCCATGTGCAATGGACATGCTGCTGCGGGCTCCTGGACAGGACCCCAGCGGCTATGGCATGTCAATTGCCTCGAGTTGTTGGCAGTACGCCTTGCCCTGCACCGCTTCGGGGCGCTGCTCTGGGGTCAACACGTACTAGTCCGGTCAGACAATACCGCCACAGTAGCGTACATCAACCGTCAAGGTGGTCAACGCACGCGCCGTATGTCACAACTCGCCCACCACCTCCTCCTATGGAGTCAGAAGCATCTGAGGTCGCTTCGAGCCATTTTCATTCCCGGAGCGCTGAACTGTGCGGCCGACGAGCTCTCACGTCTTCAGCCACTCCCTGGAGAGTGGCGACTTCATCCCCAGTCGGTCCAGCTGATTTGGAACCAGTTCGGGAACGCACAGATATATCTGTTTGCCTCCCACGACTCGACCCATTGCGCCCAGTTTTATTCCCTGACCGAGGGCACGATCGGCACGGATGCTCTGGCGCACAGCTGGCCGCAGGGCCGCAAGTATGCGTTTCCCCCAGTGAGCCTTCTTGCGCACACCTTGCGCAAGGTCAGGGAGGACGAGGAGCAGGTCATCCTGGTTGCCCCTTACTGGCCCAACCGGACCTGGTTCCCCGAACTAGTACTCCTCTGCGACAGCACCTCCCTGGCCGATCCCTCTGAGGAAGAACCTTCTTTCTCAGGGACGGGGCACCCTATGGCACCCTCACCCCGATTTCTGGAACCTCCACGTGTGGCTCCTCGACGGGACGAGGCAAGTTTGAGTACCCTACCACCAGCGGTGATGGCTACCATCACTTCCGCTAGGGCGTCGTCCACGAGACACGTCTATGCGTTGAAGTGGAACCTCTTCGTCACCTGGTGCTCTTCTCACCGAGAAGACCCCCGGAGATGCTCGATCAGCGTTGTGCTTTCCTTCCTTCAACAGGGGCTGGAGCGAAGGCTGTCTCCCTCCACCCTGAAGGTCTATGTTGCCGGTATTGCCGCACACCATGACCTCATCGAAGGTAAGTCGGTTGGGAAGCACGACCTGATCATCAGGTTCCTGAGAGGAGCGAGGAGACTAAATCCGCCTCGCCCTCCTCTCGTTCCCTCTTGGGACCTCTCAGTGGTTCTAACTGCCCTGAAGAGTGCTCCGTTCGAGCCACTGCAATCAGTCGAGCTTAAATTCCTGTCTATGAAGACAGCGCTCCTGGTTGCACTGGCCTCCATCAAGAGGGTAGGGGTCCTGCACGCATTCTCCGTTGACGAAGAGTGCCTGGAATTCGGGCCGGCTTACTCTCACTTGATCCTGAGACCCCGGCCTGGATATGTGCCCAAGGTTCCTACCACTCCCTTCCGGGACCAGGTGGTAAACCTGCAAGCGCTGCCCCCCGAGGAGCCAGACCCAGCCTTGGCACTGCTCTGTCCAGTACGCGCTCTCCGCGCCTATGTCGACAGGACTAAGTGTTTCAGGACCTCAGACCAGCTCTTTGTCTGTCATGGTGGGAAGCTGAAGGGAAAGGCTCTCTCCAAGCAAAGGTTGTCTCAATGGAAAGTGGACGCCATTGCTTTGGCATACCAGCAGCAAGGTCGACCGTGCCCCCTTGGTGTGACTGCCCACTCCACCCGGAGTGTGGCGTCCTCTTGGGCTCTAGCGCATGGCGCCTCGCTAACAGACATCTGCAGAGCTGCAGGCTGGGCGACACCTAACACATTCGCCAGATTCTACAATCTCCGAGTGGAGCCAGTGTCCTCTCATTTACTCGCTTCAACCAGCTAGTACTGGACCCGCTCAGGTGTCTTCTCTTGCTCGCCATTCCACTCCACGGACTGGATATGTGCGATATTCTCCTCAGGTGAGCTTCCCCGAAAGCCCTGAGTTCCTCCAGCACTCCTGACGTTGGCGCCAGTGTCTATTGCCTGCGCGTCGGCTAGGTGCCTTCCGTGTGCATGGTCCCTCCCCTGAGCGACCCCCACATGTGTATTTCCACTGTATGCCTCTCTGAGCATGTGTCTTTCCCTTGGCAAGCCACCTTGCCACCCCTGGGGTTGAAATATTCCACCTGCGGCTGGATACCCCAGTGTTCTCCATATGTTCCTTCGGGTCATATGTGTATTCTCTAAGTCCCCCCCCCCCCCTCCGGGTTGGCATTAATTGCATACTTCCCCTAGCTCGCCATATGCTTCCCAGTGTACCTTGGTATTCCTGTGTTAAATGGAGTCCTTCGTCCAGTCTCGACAGGGATCTCGATTTACGCAGGGCACTGGAAGACAGCTGAGAAGGTGGCGTGATTAGACTGGTAACCCCATTCGTCATCATCTGACGTAACTCGGAGTGACAACAAAAGGGAACGTCTACGGTTACGTATGTAACCATGTTCCCTGAGTAGGGAACGGAGACGTTACGTCTGCCTGCCACTTTCCGCTGTACCGCGGGGATCGCCTGAGCTCAGTCTTGGCTCCTCAGCGAAGAAACATATCTGCTTGCTGCCGGCTTCCTCCTTTTTTACCCACGAGGTGGGGCGGAGTTACGCCATGCAAATTCCGCAGACCCATGGCATTTCTTTGCCATTTGCTCGTTTTGTAATACTCGAAGTTGATAGGCTTTCTAAGCAAAACCCTATTCGTCGTCATCCGACGTAACGTCTCCGTTACTCTATGTAACTGTAGACGATTCTTTTACATCCACACCTGGCTGATGGAAGTGCTATAAACACACCAGAATAATCGACCAAATCACCTGTTTCTCACAGCCACTTTCTGCTTAACACCAGATTAAAGTGAAGGAGTTGCATCATCTAACCGTGACCAACACCTTCATGTGGCCCTCAGCAGATCTTACATCGGAGGTGCATTTCTGGACCAGAAAAGGGAACGGATCCATACACTGTGCATAAGCCCCTGCCAAAGCAGAATGTAAGCACTAAGCAGGGTTCTTCAATAGAAGCGAACAGACATAAATTGTGTTCGCTTTAATCTCCAAGCATAAAAAGTGGAGAGGATGACGAAGCTGTATAAAAGTATATCTGTCTCTTAACTCCTCCATAGGAAAACTCCAGCATGTCCATGAAGGCAGACCCCAACGTCACTGTAAGCCAAAGGGGGAGGAGCCTTGAGTAAGAGAGAAATATGTTTCCTCCATCTCTACCAGATAATACTCTTTCAGCCCTCACGGACACCCTGAGAGTGATATATCTCTTGAAAGCTTCAGCAGATCTGGGGCCTGAACCGTGACGTGCAGACACTTGGCTCTCATCCCTCAAGAAAAGAGTGAAGCCAGAACAGAGCTGTGCATTCAGCTCCCTTAACCCTCTGGGGTCTGAAAACGCGCCGGCGTGTTTTGCTCGATTTTTTTCACATAGCAGGAAAATAGACCTAAAATACTCCGTCATTTTTGGTCATACAGACTTAAGAAATATGAAAAAATTAACTGTTATTAACTGTAATTAACCTCTGGTCCCAACCGCCCTGGAGCAGCTGGGAGCTTGCATCTTCTCGAAACTGGACCTGCGTATCGCTTACAACCTCATTCGTATACGCCGAGGAGACGAATGGAAGACCGCCTTCATCACCCCTTAAGGCCACTATGAATACTGGGTCATGCCGTATGGCCTCTGTCCCACTCTCCAGCAGTATTCCAAGGCTACATGAATGAGGTGTTCCGGGAGTTATTTCATTGGTTTGTCGTGGTTTATATTGACGACATCTTGATTTACTCCCGGAACCTGGCCGAACATCGCCACCACGTTACGCAGGTCCTGGAGAAGGTCTGTCAACATCAACTTTACCTCAAACTCGAGAAATGCGAGTTCCACACCACCTCCGTCCAATTCCTGGTATACATCATCGACCATGAAGGCATCCAGATGGACCAGAGGAAGGTGGATACCATCCAAAACTGGCCTCAACCCTCAACCATAAAGGAACTTCAACGCTTTCTCGGATTCGCTAATTTCTACCATAGATTTACCAATAACTAAATTCTTCTCAGTTCTTCTCTAACTTCAACCCTCAAAGGCCGGCCCAAGTCTCTGTCCTGGACTCCAGCAGCTTCTGATGCCTTCCTTCAACTCAAACAAGCCTTTCAAACCGCATTCTACACTAAGAAGCTTTCCCCAGTAGAGCAGAACTACAATAAAGGAAATTGTGAGTTGCTTGCCATCAAACTAGCACTTGAAGAGTGGAGGCATTGGCTGGAGGGAGCACATCACAAGTTTGAAGTTATCAACGACCATCGCAATCTCGAATACCTACAAGAAGCCAAAAGATTGAACCCACGTCAAGCCCGGTTGGGTTTATTCTTCACCAGATTCAACTTTACCGTCTCATACTGACCAGGAACCAAGAACTGTAGAGCCGATGCCGTATCTCATCTTTATCAATCACCCTGGATGACCCAACTCCAGAACCCATTCTCCCTCCAGCCATGATCGTCAGTCCCATTAAGTGGGCCATTGATACACAGATCCTCGAAACCAACCGCTCCAACCCTGCTCCGCCGGGACTCAGCTCATACTTCTCCTAGGCTCTGGACACCCACGTAGATGACGTACCCTCTCTGAGGTTCCAGCTGTCAACCACTGGTTCGAACAGAGCGAGAGAGTTTGGGACTCAGCTCACATGCATCTTCAACAGGCAGTGCGGAAACACAAGAAACAAGATGACGTCCACCGAACACCTACCCCTCGCTACCAACCGGGACAGAAGGTTTGGCTCTCGACGCGGGATATCCGTCTCCGCCTGCCCTGCCGTAAGCTGAGTCCCCGGTACATAGGTCCACTACTGAATTTCACCATCCTTCCACGTATCACTCCTCAAACCTCACTCTGAACTTCTGTTTTCTCCTCCCACAGAATCTGGTGATGACGAAGTGCCTCCTCCTCCCAACATCGCAGAGGAAGAGCCCATCTATAGAGTTCGAGCCATCCTGGACTCAAGACGGCGGGGTCCCAGACTGGAATACCTCATTGACTGGGAGGATTACGGTCCAGAGGAAAGGCTCCTGGGTGTTACGTGATGATATCCTCGATCCCACACTCCTCACAGAAAATCACTCTGAACACCCAGACTAACCAGTTCCCAGGGGTCAAGGTAGACCTCGTTGTCATCATAGTCCCATCCAGTCGTCATGAGCCTCCCGTGGAGGAGGGGGTACTGTAACGGAGTCACCAGATCAAAACGCTCCGCCCTCTCGTTCACTCTACCCGGACTTCTGATTCACCACACCTGCTATTCTGATTCACCGCACCTGCACATCATCAATCACCCTCACTATAAAGAGACACATCCCCTTCACTTCCTCGTCTGGTCTCGTCCTTACGTTACCACACAGACTCTCAACAATCCTTTCCTGAATACTTACCACGAAGATCCCGTTCCTGTTCTTCTTCTCCGACTGTCATCTCATGCTGCTTCTTTATCCGCCATCTGTCGTCTGCATGCTGTATCCAGCCCGCATCTATAACAGAGATATCAAGTTAACCATCAATCTAAGTTCCACATCCAGTTCTGATTCTTCACATATCTACTCACCGATCATCACTGCAGTTCACATCCGTGCCTCTGTTCAATAAACACTGTTTACATTACTACTCACCTGTCTGCTTCTCTCTATAACCGTGACAGCAGGAGCCTTCAAAGAGGATGCAGAGCAAGGGGAGAGAAAGCTCACAAGCAACACTTCAACCAGGGGCATCCTCACGTATCTCTGCTCACACAGCCCTTCCACACATTAGTAGTTTTACTGTATGGGAGACACAATGCAAGCCGAATACAGGTTCCTCCATTACCTCCTCACCTCAATGTGGAGATCATGAAGGAATAAAAGGCTCATAGACATATATGTGGGGCAGTGGAGGAGATCTCAACTCTCTCTGCACATCTAATTCCTCAGAACTAGATACACTACATAATATGCTCTCAGACAGGTTGGAAGCGGTCGCAGAGCAGGCTTCCTGGGGCAACATGAGAGCAATAGGTCTTTATAAATCTCCATTTTCGATTGGAATAATTTACAAAGCAAGCTTTCAAATCCCAAAATGGGACTTGGGAGCAATGAAGTTATCACTAGAAGTCCAAAAAGGAGAATACTTAAGTCAGACTCCTCCCCACACTCAGCCTACAATACCCACTATCAATCCCGTCTTGCTGCCTCTGCAGCCCGCAAGATGCCGATGCTCTACTCACATCCCTCAAGAGAGAGTCAAGCAGAGGCAGAGCTACACACAGCAAATGCTTAACAATGCGTTCAATCTCCCTCAAGATCTCATCCCTTCAACATTTCTTTACCTGAAAACGTCTCGGTTACATATGTAACCCTCGTTCCCTGAGTAGGGAACGGAGATGTAACGTCGGATGACGACGAATGGGGGTTTCGCCTAGAAAGCCAATCATCTTCGGTGTATTATAAAACGAGACAATGGCGATGAAATGCCATGGGTCTGCGGAATTTGCATAGCGTATCTCCGCCCCAACCTCATGGGTATAAAAGGAGGACGCTCGGCAACATGCAGATATGTCTTCGCTGAGGAGCCGAGACTGAACTCAGGCGTCTACCCAGCGGTACAGCGGAAGTGGCAGGGAGACGTAACGTCTCCGTTCCCTACTCAGGGAACGAGGGTTACATATGTAACCGAGACGTTCCCTTTCGTAGTCACTCCGAGTTACGTCGGATGACGACGAATGGGGGTCCCCGTGAAATCACGCCACCTTCACGGGCTGTAAAACCCTGACTTCATCTCGGCTGGAGGGACAGTCTCGATTGCACCCTTCGCCAGCAGGGTGGCAACCTCCGCTCTCATGATAGGGGCATTGCCACCGACCATAGTGAAGCGAACTCCCCTGAAGCGGGGAGGAGACCGTGCGAACTGAATCGCATAGCCGAGCCTGATAGTTCGGGCGACCCAGCGAGAAAGGCTGGGAAGCTCCAACCAAGCTGTCAGATACTGAACCAGCGGGGTCATACGAACCACAGGCGTCCCCCCGGAGGGGCAGCGAAGCGGAGTGAGCGGCCCAGGCGAGTGTGGCAAAGCGGCCCGGTGCGGGGGCGCGGTCATGCTCCGCGTCCTGACAGAGGAGACCAGGGAAGGACCAGCGTTCTACGGGTATCTGCTCTGCCAGGGGTCTGGCGATAGAGGGAGACGAGAGTGGTGAGGTCCGGAGACGACACACACTGTCGTCCGCACCCTCCGGGACAGAGGGGGACGGGAGTGGTGAGGCCCGGAGGCGGCACACACTGCGGTCCGAGAACTCTGTGACAGAGAGGGATGAGAGCGGCGAGGCCCGGGGGCGTCGCGCACTGTCAACCGGCTCTGTGTGCTCAGTGATGGGTGTATTGGTTCTTTCTTTGACCATAATAGGGTACTGCCCACCCGTGGAAGAACAAAAGATTCTCCCCCGGCGGAGGGCCTGCAACCACCTCCTGGGAAAAAACCGACACCATCACTGAGCAGCCCGTCTCAGGAGCACCGCTTAGCCTGGTGTTTAGCGGGGCGCGGGGCTGGAGAGGGCTGTGGCGCCTTCCTGCGGCCTCCTCCACGACGCTGCCCTGGTGAAGGCTGCTGCTGGGGCCGTGTGGGAGGGGAGGGAGCCACAGGAGGGCACCCTCGGCGGCGAGCAGTCTGAGGTGTCTGTACCGACGGCTGGGTGGAGGCAGCAGCAGGCCGTCGGGGCAGAATATGTTTAATCGCCTCAGACTGCTTCTGTGCGGTTGAGAACTGCTGGGCAAAGTCCCCAACCGCTCCGCAAAGACCGGCAGCCGCCTGTCCTGCAGCTCTGTGAAACCTCGCCACTAGGGTGGACGAAAATCTACAGGCCTTGGACGGGTGCTTAGGATTACCACGAGATGAGGCACTCTGAGGACATAGTTGCATGGCAACAGAGCGTATAACCGGGGGAATCCCAGTGTACCCATGGGCGGCTGCCCCATCGAGGGGAGGAAAGGCGGAGAAAGCTGACGAACGTACACAGGAGGTCAAGGGAGCCTTCCATGATTTCGTCAACTCCTCATGCACCTCCGGGAAGAATGGCATTGGGGTTGGCTGTGGCCGTGAGGCGGCAGCCGCACCCAAAAACCAATCATCCAACCGCGAGCGCTCAGGGCGGGGTGGAGGATTCCACTCAAGCCCGATGCTCGCGGCGGCCCAGGAGAGCATGGCCGTCATCTCGGGATCTGATACGGGCAACGCTGGAGCTCCAGAAGGAAGCAACGCAGCCGCATCGTCACTTCCCGATGACTCTTGCCCGCCTTGTGATGCCGTGATCGACATCGAGTCTTCCTCTGGAGCGCCGAATGAAACACGCGGGGCATCGAAGGATGAACCCGGTAGAATCACCGCAGCACTCGCGGGTTGCAACACTGTAGAGGGGGGCGTGGTCCGAGGACGCATCGTCGGATTGTCCCACACCGTCACCCTCAAGTCACCCTGTCCACCAGCCGAAGTACAGCGTCTCGTGGAGGATGTAGATCGGGGTGTAGATGAGGGGACTCTCTCTCGAATGAGATCATTGAGTCTAGACCTCAGTGTTGCGATGGCCATGTTCCCACAGAAGGAACATGAGTCATCCACAAGCGCTGCTTTAGCGTGTTCTAAGCCCAAACACGCAAAGCAGCGATTGTGCCCATCAAAGGAAGACAGGAAACGACCGCACCCAGAAGAACACGGGCGAGACATCTTTAAAAAGACGTGCCACGTGCAGCTCTTTTAGAGAAAAAAATCAGCGATGCTGAGGCGACCAGGGAGAAACACACAGACTGGCAGATCACTGCTCAGATCGCACGCAATGTGAACTCGCTGGGTACCGCCGTCACACCAACACCGGAGAGTTCGCTCGTCACAGAAGATGAAGTCAGGATTGGCTTGTGGAGTGAAGAGAAATTCTTGGCTCCGAAGCGAAAACATATCTGCATGTTGCCGAGCGTCCTCCTTTTATACCCTAGAGGTGGGGCGGAGATACGCCATGCAAATTCCGCAGACCCATGGCATTTCATCGCCATTGGCTCTTTTATAATACACAAAGATGATTGGCTTTCTAGGCGAAACCCCCATTCGTCGTCATCCGACGTAACTCGGAGTGACTACGAAAGGGAACTACTGTTAGACCTACCTGAAAAATCTGAAAAGCACTGTTTATATCCTGTTTATCTTTGTTATATTGTATTTATTTGTGCTTTTGCTTGTAATTTAATTATTTGTTTTTATTTTATTACTGACTGTTTGCTTGTCTTTAAGAATGTTTTAAATTTATTTTAGTTAGGCTAGTAGTTTTATCTTTGGTATCAAAATTGGAATTGAGAATTGTGAATTTTTTTACTGGCTAAAATTTTAGTGACATCACTACCTGTTTTTGCAAAAACAATTTCATGGCTGGTAAAACAATTATATATGGCCGATACATTTTCTTAAGTCACCGGCCATTGTCAGGTGTGGCAAAAAGTTAGTTTTAGGCCCCACACATATAGGATTACCAGAGTGAAATCACAACATATGTGCATCTAGCCCAGTACAGGGGCTGACTGATTGGGCATGCATCTGGAGTAGTGGAGACGCCTCCGCCACATCTGACTGCCAAAGGATGCTTAGAGGAAACTCCATCCAGGGTTCGCCAAATGGGGAACTCACCTGGAGAGTCTAGAAGGGACTCTTACCCAATAGCCCCCCCCCACCTCCCGTTAGAGGGGAATGGTGCTGCAGACGAGGCACCAAGAGATTAAATAAACTCGTAAAGGTATTAAGTCAAGTCAAGTCACCTTTATTTATACAGCGCTTTTACAATACAAATAGTTTCAAAGCAGCTTTACAGAGATAAAAGGAAAGTAAAGTTGTAATAGTATTGTTAAATTCAAAATTAAATGTTAAATGTCCCCAACTAAGCAAGCCAAAAGCCAATGGCGAATAAAGGCAAAAAAAAAAAAAAAAGGTGACAGTGGCAAGGAACCAAAACTCCATCAGGTGACAGAATGGAGAAAAAAACCTTGGGAGAACCCAGGCTCAGTCGGGGGGCCAGTCCTAATTGTTCCGCATTTGTCAATGAGAGCATATGACGTAATTTAGATATATTTTTAAGATGGAAAAATGCGCTTTTACAGATACTAGACACGTGACTTTCAAATGAGAGATTTGTATCAAAGAGCACACCCAGGTTCCTAACTGACGATGAAGACTTGACAGAGCAGCCATCAAGTGTTAAACAGTATTCTAGGTTATTGCGTGTGGAAGTTTTTTGTCCAATAATTAGAATCTCTGTTTTTTCAGAATTTAGTAGAAGGAAATTACTAGTCATCCAATTTTTTATATCAGCTATGCATTCTGTTAATTTTGTGAATTTTGTGAAGTTTCGTTAGGTTTTGAGGAAATATAGAGCTGAGTATCATCAGCATAACAGTGAAAACTAATTCCATGTTTCCTAATGATATCTCCTAACAGTAGCATGTACAGAGTAAACAGCAGCGGTCCTAGTACTGAGCCTTGTGGTACGCCATACTGAACTTTTGACCGATAAGACATCTCTTCATTTACTGCTACAAACTGATAACGGTCAGATAAGTATGATTTAAACCATGCTAGTGCAATTCCACTAATGCCAACATAGTTTTCTAGTCTATTTAATAGAATGTTTTGGTCAATGGTGTCAAATGCAGCACTAAGATCAAGTAACACTAATAGAGAGATACAACCACGATCGGATAATAAGAGCAAATCATTTGTGACTTTAATGAGAGCAGTCTCAGTACTATGGTACGGTCTAAATCCGGACTGAAAATCCTCGCAGATAGCATTTCCTTCAAGAAAGGAACACAGTTGTTAGGATACTGCCTTTTCTAATATCTTTGACAGAAAAGGCAAATTCGAGATCGGCCTGTAATTGACTAATTCCGTAGGATCAAGTTGCGTTTTTTTAACAAGCGGTTTAATCATAGCCAGCTTAAAGGGTTTTGGTACGTATCCTAGAGACAACGACAAATTAATGATATTGAGAAGAGGATTTATGACCTCTGGATGCATCTCTTTCAATAGTTTAGTCGGTATAGGGTCTAACATACAAGTTGTCGATTTAGATGAGTTAACGATTTTGCAAAATTCTTCTTCTCCTATAGCAACAAATGAATCAATTTTTTCCTCAGGGAGACTACAATGCACTCCCTGATGCGATACTGTAGTAGACGGTTGCATAGTTATAATTTTGTCCCTGAGATTATCGATCTTATAAGTGAAGAAGTTCATAAAGTCATTACTGCTGTGTTTCTTGGAAACTTCTGGGCTTGAAGCTTTCTTTTTCGTTAGTTTAGCCACTTTGTAAAATAAAAACCTAGGATTATGTTTAATTTCTTCTAATAGGGTTGAAAAATAAGCAGATCTAGCAGCTTTTAAAGCCTCTCTGTAAGCAATCGAGCTCTCCTTCCATGCAATCCGAAATACCTCTAGTTTTGTTTTCTTCCAGTTGCGCTCCATTTTTCTGGCTGTTCTCTTAAGGGCCCGGGTGTGCTCGTTGTACCACGGCGTTGGACTATTTTCTTTAATCTTCTTTAAGCGCAGCGGAGCAACTGTGTCTAAAGTGCTGGAAAAGAGAGAGTTAAAAGTTTCTGTTGCAATATTGAGTTCTTCTAAACTATCTGGGATGCTGAGATGATGAAACTGATCAGGAAGATTATTGATAAAGCAATCTTTCGTGGCAGAAGTGATAGGTCTAACATATTTATAACATGGAGTCGGCTTAGCAGCCTCGGCTAAATGTAATTTACATGAGACTAGATAATGATCTGAGATGTCGTCGCTCTGCTGCAGTATTTCAACAGCATCAACATTGATTCCATGTGATAATATTAGATCTAGAGTATGATTACGACAATGAGTAGGTCCTTACACTAGTTGTCTAACTCCAATTGAGTTTACAATGTCTTTAAATGCCAATCCCAATGCATCTTTTTCATCATCTACATGTATATTAAAATCACCAACAATTAGTACTTTATCTGCAGCCAATACTAATTCTGATAGAAAGTCAGCAAATTCTTTGATAAAGTCTTTATGGTGCCCTGGTGGCCTGTATACAGTAGCCAGCAGAATTCTCAAACGTGATTTATCGTTTACACTATATATTTTTACATCAAGCACCAACACTTCAAAAGAAGTATATTTAAAACTAGATTTTTTAGTGGTTTTGAAAATATTACTATAAATTACAGCAACACCTCCCCCTTTGCTTTTCGGACAAGGTTCATGTTTATAACAGTAATCTTGTGGGGTGGACTCATTTAAAGTAAAAAGTGCCGCCTAGCCTACAGCTCTGCAGATGTCTACTAAAGACAAGGCATACACTAATGCTCAGGAGGACGCAACACTTTTTCTAGAGCGGGATCTAACTCCGAAGGGGCACAGCATGCCATGAATTTGATGCTCCAAGGCAATGGCATCCATTATCCAGTTGTCCAACCTCTGTTTTGAGACAGCCTTTCCCTCCTGCTGACCTCCAAAGTAGCCAAAGAGCTACTCTAAGCTCCTAAGCCGGGCAAACTGAATCGTATAACCGAGTCTGATCGTCTGAATGAGCCAACGAGATGGGTTGGGAAGCGCTAGCCAGGCCCCCAGACACCGTGCAAGTGGCACCAGCGGAACTACAGACATACCTGCTGAGAAGCAGCGAGGTGGAGCGCTTTGGCCCAAACCCGAAAGGCGTACCATCCCGAAGTAGAGGCAGTGAGTGTGGTTTGAGTCTTACCTTGCTCCATGGAAGGTTTAGCTGGAAAATATGTTTGGCTAGAAATACGTGAGGAAGCGTTGTGTCCTCAAACCGCAAACTCCTGGACTGTGGCAAGAGAAGAGAGGGTTGAGAGTGAGGAAGCGCAGCATCGCCATTGAGCCAGTGGCAGAACAGAAATAAACTCTTTCAACAAAAGATTCTACACCCAGTCCTCCTCCAAGGGAAGAAGCAGTACGTTCACCACCTCCTGGATAAGAGTAGTTCCCTCCATCTCAGGGATGTTGCTTCGCCAACCGCTTAGAGGGTTTAGCGGCGGCTTCATGCGGGGGGCTCGATGTTGCAGCCTGGATGGCTGCTAAGGGCGAGGTTAGTCGCTGTGCTCAGTTCCATTTGGACTTGCAGGAGGCAAAAAAACAATTGTCCAACCGAGAGTGTTCAGGGCAGGGTTGAGAGTTCCACTCAAGCCAGACGCTCGCAGTGGCCCGTGAAAGCATGGCGGTTAACTCTGGGTCTGACTCGACCTGCGCCATTCACCCAGAAGGGGGCAGCACCGCTTAATTTTTCATCCCCGAAGGGACTCAAGACCACCCTCAGATGCAGCGATCGATATCTGATCCTACCGCAGGCGCTCCAAATGGACGCTGGGTCACCCAGATGTCAGATGAGGCCAGGAAACTACCTCATCCAGAAACACAAGGATGGAATGCTGTAGCAAATTAGCTCAAAAGGGAAGCTAATTATAACTCATTATTAATAGAATTAACTGGTTGTTGCTGAATTAATATTACAATCAATTAAACTGATTGTCCAGCAAACACCCAGCATTGGTAAATCTTCTATCAACTCTTAGAAAATATATTTTTTCGTGGTCACAGAAAAATAAATCTTCCTTAGCATGTAGCTGTAATTGCATCGTTAAATTACACAAAAGTTTTCATTAACTAAATCACAAACACATAACTAATCTACACAAACACACACACAACATCACACATACATGGGAATGGAAAAGTGAAAGTGAATGAAACTGGAACAGAACAGGGGATTGATGCTACGAACAGAGTAATTTAACCATCCAAAAGAACCATTGGTTTCTTACTTCAAAGCACCTTTGTAACATGGGGTCTACCACTTATACTAAACCTCTGTTTAGTTAGTTAATTGTACGATACTTGCAATGCTTTAGTCATTAAATGAGCGTCCTGATATGGTTCTGTGGTCGATTTCTGCAATCAATTTCTCCCACGTTTAATAAATAAATTATGATGAACTTGCAATGTTAGCCTGACTCTGTTATGGTCGAGGAAGTTAGACACGGCTGTGTCTGCTCTGGGGCCTGGTGAGGTCCAGCAACCAGGAGAAGAAGGAAGAGAAAAGAAGGTCACTTCAACAATGGCTTTTAACTTCTTGTGGAGGTCACTCATGCCAGGGATCAGTGATCCAATAGGAACTTAAACCTTTAGAGCGAAAGTTTACAATCCTTTGTCTTCAAGCATGGTATTTTGCATATGTAACTGGATTGGGTGTTGATGGAGGTTAAACCACAGGTATCAACATATAATATATATATAATCATGTAGGTCATAAAAATACAAATGTATCAAAATACAAATTCGTAGATACCATGAATGGTACATATGTGATCTTAGTTAATTAAGCAAAACTACCACATTCATTCAAGGATTAATACATAGGCAAACACTATAAAATAACTTATGGTTACAGAGAATTTAGATGCATAATTGTTTGTGTCTCAAGTGAATATACAACTGAGTAAGAAAAGGGCTGGATATATGCTTGTTCATTCATAGAAGGTTCCTATGAATTAATGGAAATAAGTCTCTTTCTATGGGCCTTATATGTCTATGGCCTGTGCTTTCCACATTTTTTTTACTAGTTACTTCAAAAAGTAATCTGATTACGTTGCTCACATTACTTGTCATGCATTACCCCCGACACTGATTTTTGATCTATTCTCGGGCTACAGTATACCATAGTGTTGTCAAAGACTCGGTACTTCGGTACCAAGTCGGTACTAAAAAAATTTAACTGTTACTGTACCAGCTTTTCTTAAGTACTGGTGGTACCGAAGTACCGGGTTAATCCGGTTCCTGATGCACTGTACACCGAAAGTTGCCCAGTTGCGTCCTCTTCTTAAAGACACTCTGAGACATTGCGACCGGCGGCGCTGCTAATGCGTGGCTCTGAATCCAATTGTTGACACGGAAGGAGGAAAGAGCCACATATGGAAATATTTTGGATTAGGCTAAAGTCACGTTGCCATAAGGGGCCGTTCACATGCAAATTCGCAATTTCAAATGTAGGCGTGGGGCAAGCGTGCTCATAATAAGACCGATGCGGCGTGGCGCACTCGTTTTTCCAGGCACGCCTAAATGTATTAGTAAATTTTTAAATTAACCCGAAGGAGAATACTTGCTACAGTATATAAATATTGTTTATTGTTAGGTAATTTTATCTAATCTTATTTAAAGTGTTTTTAATACAGATGTACAGTTTCCATCTTTGTAACCGTGATATACACTTTAATAAATGTACATTTAATCTAAATTGAGCTTTGGTACCGAAATTGGTAATGAGAACCGTGGATGTTTACTGGTATTGGTACCGAATACTGAAATTTTGGTACCGTGACAACACTAGTATACCATACATCATACTTAAATGTAATACAGTATAGTGTTAAATTTCTGTCATAATTTCTTTGCTTCTTCCCTTCTTAACTAAAGGAAGACCTTTCACAGTCTGTGTGGGGTTTATAGTATTCTTTAATTTCCAGATAAATAAAATAAGGCTCATCTCCTCCTCTGCATGTTATCATTACCTTTGTACAGTAATCTGTAAATTACATTACATGTCAATCAGACCATCTCTTCCTGTCTAAATGGGCGGTTACATGAGGCAAAATGGTAACAGGCATATGTTACCAGGCATATATGATTTAGAAAATCTTCATTAAATACAGAGTAGGTTTTTTATTTGTGTTGCAAATTACAAGCTATAAGTGTAAGAATTACTCAGTAGCTGACTTGTGGTTATGACTTAGCATCATTTTTTTCAGTCCATTTCAAATATACATACTTGTTTTTTTTCAGTAGCGTTAGATGCACATGTATTTCTTGGAAACCTGGATGTTTGTGACTTGTGGATAACAGGTGAACAGGTGAAGGGCCATATTCTGAATGTTCCGAATTGTGCAGCCTTGTCTTCACTAGCAGGCATCTTGCACTAAAACTTGATGGTCACTTTAGGACACTGAGTTGTGACTGAGTCATTTTCTTTAAGGTTTATGCATATGGTTTATGTTTCTTTAAGGTTTATGTATTTTAGGACACTCTTTTTATATGGTGATGAAGTAGGTCTCGCCTCATAGAAGATTGCTGTTTTTTGTTGTACACTTAAGACTACATGAAAAAATCTGATTTTTCATCAAAGACATTGTAATTTAAATTAAAATTTGTATTAAAATATTGAAAAAAAGAGAGTTATTTTAAATTGTAATACTATTTTACAATATTACTTCATTTGCTCAATGTCTGATTAAATAAATGCCACAGTGGTGAGCACAAAATACTTAAATAAATACATCCATATTTATAAAGAGGCTGTAATGTTTATAATATTAGTATAAGCAAGTAATTTCTATCATGTTGTATAACAGAGCTCTGAAATTCTTTTTGATTGCAGAGGTTAATATTTGTGTTTTCCCATTGGTAGTATGAAATAAGATCAGAACAGATGGATGAATGTCTAAATTTAGGGAGCTAATACTCAAACAGCTCGGTGGATAATTAGCACTTAACCTTCAGGGAAAGTACAGTGTCTAAAAGATGAAGTGATACACATTATTCCATGGTCAGTTGAAGTGAATTTCACAAAAGGATTCGTTAATTTATGTATTTTTTAACAGTTTTTTTTTTTTAACAAATTGAACTAAACAACTTTATTGCTTTGAATGACTACAGAACAGTAAATTGTATGACTCAAAATATGCATATTTTGTTCGGTGACATTGAATTCAATGAACATATGTTGTAGTTTTTAAAAGAGTGCACATGAAAATAATACTACCTCTTTTTTCAGGTTGCTGTATTCTGTTCTGCCTCCGTCTGTAGCCAATGAACTGCGGCATAAGCGGCCAGTGCCTGCTAAACGATACGACAACGTGACAATTCTTTTTAGTGGCATTGTTGGCTTCAATGCATTCTGCAGCAAACATGCATCAGCAGAGGGAGCCATTAAAATCGTCAACCTACTCAACGACATCTACACGAGATTTGACATTCTCACTGATTCTCGGAAGAACCCTTATGTGTATAAGGTGAGTGAATTTTAACCTGGAAATTGAATCTGTTTTTGGTTTAGTGGAACTTCATAAAATAAATATTTATTTTATGATCACTGAAAATGCTTAATTAATAGATATAAAAATACATTTATAGCCATACTCACAGACATAAACAAAGATATTCAGCACACAAAGGACAGAACGCTGTATGACTGTGACTGGCCTAAAAGTATCTTGACAAAAAGGTCCCAGGTACATGGATAAATGTGTGTGAATGTGCTTCTGGGAAGGCAATTTAGCCACAATGTAAATTAAAGCATTATAACTCGCAAGGTGAAAAATATATCAAACTCTAATTTCAGTGTCACTTTTAGCAAACTTACTGTAATAAAGGTGTCACTTTCTACAAATGTAATAAACCTACCAGCTACAAAGTTCAAAGACAAAAAAAAAAATTTATGATACATAGTTTTATAATAAATATTTTATGATGTACCCTTATTAGATCAATAAATGAATTACTATATTTAGATCAGGGTGTGAAACTTATTTTAGGTCAAGTGCCAGATTGAATCATCTTATGGGTTGATTTTTTATTTTTTTTATTTGTTCAACCTTGCTGTAGGCAATCCAGAGCGTGTACACAATTCACATTCTTCTGAGTAACCATTACTGGGATAAAAGAGAGGCGCTGGAATAAACTCATTTATTTACTAGAGACCTTTAGATTACATATGTATGCAATTGGTAATTAGGAAATATTAATCAAACAACAATACTGATATATTGTTCTTTGTTTAATATTACAGAAACTGTAAGGCTGATTAAAATTACAGGCCTGCATCTCATTTCAAGTTCAACAGCAGCAAACCAGTTTGGTAAAACTTTATTTTAGTGTACAGTGTATAGTAATAACAGTAAATTATGCATAATAATAAGCAACTAACCCTAAACCAAACATGAATCCTAATATTATTTATATAGTAAACACATGTTGTTAATTAATATGACTCTTTAATACTTATTTGTATAATTACACTGTAACAAGGGCACCTTAAAATAGTGTAACCATCATTCTACAGTGTTCATATAGATTATTTAATTACTTTGAGTAAAGCAAAAAAGTCTGTGAAGATCAAAAGACCTTGTTTAACCTAGTTAAACTTCACCCCCTCATTTAGAAGTCTGATAACCCGAAACACAGTGGACTGTCATGTGTTGATGCATGCATCTGTGTAATTTGATGCCTTTTTGTTGGATTGTAGGTGCTATAGCTATAATCTAAAATTATCTTTTTAGATATTGATGTCTTTACAAAATGGCTCATCACTTCTATAAGCATTGCATCTGCCTTACATGTTGGAAACCAACTGAAAGTAATCAGGCATGAATTTGTGCTCGAAGGTAAATAGTTATTTGACCTTCAGCAACAATCTACACACTATAATTTTTTTCTGCTATTGTTATATTTCTGTAAATGCAATAGTTTTCACTAATCAACTTAGTTTTGAATACTCTATTTCACACAAGGAAGTGGCTATAAATGGACGCCACTATACTCATTCAGTATAAACAACTGGGAAATTCTAAAATTTTACCCAAACTATTTTTCCTTCTACATGTCCTTGTTATGGTGAGTGATTCATCAAAATGGAAAAACGTCTCAGTTTATGTATGGTAACCCTCGTTCCCCAAGGAGGGAACGGATACGTACGTACGTCTGATGATATGGGGATCTCGCTTGAGAAAATAATCGCCTTCGAGTGTAAACTAAACGAGCCAATGCACATTGGGATGCGATGATTTGGAACTTCTTGCTCTGCCTCGCAGCACGAGAATATAAGGAAAGAACGGGTGGCAAGGCATGGAAGCGTTGCTCACTACCATCCGCGCCCTCTTGAGACCCAGAGATAGAGAAGCTGCTCTTACTGAGAAATTGGGTACCGCTGACTGAGACACCAGTGGCAGAACAGAATTTGATTAAACAAAAGATTCTCCCCCCGTCCCTCCACCAGGGAGAGCAGCTGTGTCCAACCCTGGGCCACCTGTCTCAGCAGCCATTTTATTTTTTTCATAAAAACCAGCAGTGTGTGGTTCGGGGACGCCACCAGGCCTTCCCACACACCCTCTGCCCCACCCTGAAACCAGGTAAATGTTGCACAGCAACACTGCCTCCCGAGTCGAGTCCCTGTGTTCCACCTCGCTGCTCGACTCCGGGTACATCCGGGGTCCCGTTGGTCCCTCTTGCATGGTGTCTGGGAACCTGGCTAGCGCCCCCAGCCCGTCTTGCTGGCTCATCTGTACCATCAGACTCGGCTATGCGATTCAGTTCGCTTTGTGCCCTCCCAAGTTCAGGGACATCCACTTCACCTCCGTGTGGAGCAGCGATGCCCCTGTCTTGCGGGCAGAGTCTATCCTACTGGCGAAGGACGCGATCGAGCCGGTCCCTCCAGCCGATATGAAGACAGGGTTCTACAGCCCCTACTTCATTGTCTTCCTGCAAAGGCTCAAAGTCACAGTAGAGCTGGCTGTGACAGTTTATTTTTTATTTATTTTTTTTTCGCAGGGGACTGACACTCTTGGCGACAAACAGAACAGGGGCAGCGCACGAGTGACTGTGGTAGCACATCGGGACAAGCTCTTGGTTACCTCATCCTGCTTCTGAATTGTGGAAAACCGCTGGGCACAGTCTCCAACAGTGTCGCCGAAAAAGGCCTGAGCACACATACAATTATAGTGGGAACTCAGCATCATCTTAATTTCCAGAGCGTAACACCCCTCTCTCTGATGCAGCGGTCGACATCTGATCCTCCCCTGGAGCCCCGAATGAAATGCTTGGTCCCTCATGAGAAGGACAAGTAATTCCATCCAGAAGCATGCGAGACAGTGAATGTGGCCGTCAAACTCAATGGCACACGGCATGCTGAGCCCTCATGAGAAAGGCAAGACGAACAATGTGTTGACGTGGTCATGCTCTCATGAGAGAGCATGAACCACCCACGAACGCAGTCTCAGCATGTTTGTGATGCATTAGAGGAGCGAGGGGCCCTTGGAGGTGGTCTCGTCGGGGAACGCTCACTGTAATCCTCAAATCACCAGTGTCCAGTGCTATTAGCCAAAGTAGCCCTTTTCTGGTGGCCACCAGAAGAGGAACTAGATCGGGTAATAGACAAAGGGACTCCACCTCATTTGACGCAGTTGAGTCTAGAGCTCCTAATGATGCACACTGGGTTGCCGTGACAACCTCTCTGTCAACCGGAAGGTCGACGGCACACATCACGCTGAGGATGGCCGGGGCTAAACAAACAGGACGATAGTGCAAGCCTGATGTGAGCACTCACATTCTCATTGAAGGCGCAACATTCTGAGCTGTGAAAACAGCTGTTTTGCCAGCTCTCTTTAAGATCACAAACAACAGCACCAGTTTGAAGAGGTGTCCTGAAGAATCAGACTCGTTTTTTGAAGTTAAAACACTCTCAGATAAGATTGCAGAGCAGGAACAACATTCACTGTCTGGCTCCAAAGTGAAAGACAAAGATGCGATGCACCTGCTGCTCATTATATTCTCGCGCTGCGAGGCAGAGCAGCTGTTGCAAATCATTGCATGCCAATGTGCATTGGCTCTTTAGTTTACACTCGAAGTTGGTTGGTCTCTCAAGCGAGATCCCCATATCGTCAGATCACCTCTGATGTGCGTAGAGAGTGACTAACGAAGGGGAACTGAACAGTTGAATCACTCACAAATCCAGTTCTCTTTCAGTCAGTCACTACGAGTTACGTCAGTGACTGACGAAATGGGGGTTTCGCTAGAGAACCCTATCACCTTCGAGAATTAGAACACGAGTCAATGGTATGAAAATACCATGGGTCTGCGGAATTTGCATCACGAATAAAAGGAGCCATGAGTGCAATCTCGCATTATGTTTCTGCTCCGGAGCCGAAGTGTTTATGTGCTTCTCTTCGCCTTCATCAAAGCAACAGTCGGTATTGGTGTGACGGCGCGTTTCTGCGGGTTCACGGTCCTGCTGCTTGTCTGTGCAGTGACTTTGCACACGGCTTGTGTTCTCCCCTGGGCGCTTCGGCACTGCTGAGAGAGCATTTTTTTCTAAAAGAGCTGCACGGGCACATCTTTTTAAAGATGTCTTGCCGGTGTGTTTCTGGATGTGGGCGCATCCGCCTGACGGTCACAAGCACTGTCTAGCGTGTTTGGGCTTTAATCACGCTCAGACAGCGCTCGTGGATGAGTCATGTTCTCATTGCAGGATCGTGGCCATCGGGTGTTAAGATCTAGACTCAATGACCTCCATGGGGGTAGAGTTCCCTCTGCTACACCCTGGTCTATCTCCTCCTTTTGAGGGGATACTTTGGCTTGTGGCCAGGGTGATCTGAGGGTTACGGTGTGGAATAACCCGACAAGTCTTCCCAAGGCAACACACACTTGCACATCGTAAGCCATGTAGCTTTCGGGTGAACCTGTTTTTTTCAGGGCCCCAGTGTTGCATTCGGGGCTCCGGCGGATGACGCCATGTCACTCACAGCGTTACAAGATGAGCTTGATTCCTCTGGAGATGAGAATTTGGCTGCGTTGCCTCCCTTGGGAGCTGGATGTTTGGTTCCTGGGGGTGGTGTGTGCTGGCACCCGCCAGCACCCGCCCCCAGTGCCTTTCTTCCCGGAGCTGCATCAACAGGTCACCAGGTCGTGGAAGTCCCCATTGACTTCCCGCGGCCCGGTGGCGTCCTCCTCCGCACCCTCGGCAATGCAATTGTGTCCCTAGAGCGCCTTTACCTGGTGTGGTGACCCAAAGCACCCCTCCAAGGCCTTTAGCTTCTCTGCCACTCTCGTGGTGAAGGCCTACAGAGCTGTGGGGCCGGCCGCCTCTGCCCTGCATGCCATGGCCATCCTTCAAGTCCATCAGGCGAAGGTGCTCAGGGTCATGCACGAGGGCAGGGCTGACCCGGGGCTCATGCAAGAGTTCAAGCCACTCGCCACTGCCACCGACCTCGCTCTACAGGCGACGAAGGTCGCGATCCCTGGGTCAGGTGATGTCCACCTGTGTGGTCCAGGAACGACATCTATGGCTCAACCTGGCTGATATGCGGGAGGCTGAGAGAACTCGTTTTCTCAACTTCCCCATATCCTAGGCTGGGCTCTTCAGCGGTGCGGTCGGGGACTTCGCCTAACAGTTCTCGGCTGCCCAGAAGCAGACTGAGACAATAAAGCATATCTTGCCCTGAAGGCCAGCTGCTTCCTCAACCCAGCCGTCGATGCAGCTCCCTCAGACTTCCCACTGCCGCTGGTTTTACTCCCTGACCGAGGGGACCCTCGGCTCGGATGCACTAGCGCACAGCTGGCCGCGAGGCCTCCGCAAGTATGTGTTCCCCCCAGTGAGCCTTCTTGCACAGGTCCTGTGCAAGATCAGGGAGGATGAGGAGCAGGTCCTTTTGGCCCATTGGCCAAACCTGGACTTGGTTCTCTGAATTGGTCCTCCTCGCGACAGTCCCTCTGTGGCGAAGGACGGCTGAGGGACGTGAGAGAATGGCGCGAGGCCGGTGGTGCGATTGCTAATGAGCAACACCTGTGTAGCACACCGGTCTCGCATCTCTCACGGAGGAGCGGAAGCATAAAGGAGGAGCGACGACGTTGATGATCGAGAGAGGACCTCTTCTTGAGACCCCGGCCTGGATATGTGCTCATGGTTCCTACCACTCCTTTCAGGGATCAGGTGGTGAACCTGCAAGCGCTGCCCTTGGAGGAGGCAGATCCAGCCTTGGCACTGCTCTGTCCAGTACGTGCCCTTCGTGCTTATGTAGACAGAACGCAGTGTTTCAGGACCTCAGACTCTTTGTCTGTTACAGTGGGAAGCTGAAGGGAAAGGCTCTCTCCAAGCAGATAGTGTCTCACTGGATAGTGGACGCCATTGTCTTCACTCATAGGAGTGAAGGCACACTCCACCAGGAGTTTGGCTTCCTCCTGGGCTCTAGCACATGGCAACTCTCTAACAGACATCTGTAGAGCTGCAGGCTGGGGTACAACTAACACTTTCGCGAGATTCTACAATCTCTGTGTAGAGCTAGTGTCCTCTCGTGTACTCGCTTCCAGTAGCCAGTAAGTAGGACCTGCTCGGTGTCATAGCTTGCTGCGCCATTCCACTCCACGGACTGGATATGTGCGCTATTTTACTCAGATGAGTTCTCCACAGACCCTGAGTTCCTCCTTCACTGTTGATGCCGTCACCAGAGTGCATGCCCGGTTGGTCAGCCCTCGTATTCGGTTAGGTGCCTCCATGTGCATGGTTCCCCGGTTGGGCAATCCCCACATGTGTATTTCCACGGTAAGTCTCCTCCGGGCATGTGTCTTTCCCTTGGCAAGACCCCTCTTGCCATCTTGAGGTTGAAACATTCCACACTGCCGGCAGGATACCTCTGAGTTCTCAATATGCATCCCGTATTCGGGTCATATGTGTATTTTAAGTCCTCCCAGCGGGTAGGCACTGTTACATATTCCATTTGGGATATGCTACCCAGTGTACCTTGGTATTCTTGCGTTAGCCTGGCCTTTTACTCATGCTAATCTCACGACAAGGAGCTGGGCTTGCGAAGGACACTGGAAGACAGCCGCAGTGGCGAGATTAGATTGGGACCCCCATTTCATCAGTCACTGACGTAACTCGTAGTAAGTGACTAAAAGGGAACATCTCGGTTACGTATGTAACCCCTCATTCCCTAAAGGAGGAAACGGAGACGTTACGTCCGCATGCCACTTCCTCTGTACCGCTGAAACGACCGGGGCCCACAGTCTCGGCTCCTCAGCAGGTAACATAATGCGAGATTGCACTCGCGGCTCCTTTTATACCCACGCGGTGGGGTGGCGTTCACGATGCAAATTCCGCAGACCTAGAGTATTTTGATACCATTTGCTCGTTTTCTAATACTCAAAGGTGATAGGGCTCTCTAGCGAAACCCCCATTTCATCAGTCACTGACGTAACGTCTCCGTTCCCTCTTACAGGGAACGAGGGTTACATACGTAACCGAGACGTTTCAGCTGGAAGTACAATTTAATGCCAGATATTATGCTTAATTTCTACTGCTGTTTTAAAATGTGAGCTATAATTTAAACAAATTTAGCTAAAAACAAAATATTATGAATTTATCATACCCATAAATTAATTGGATGTGAATGTTTTTCAGCATAAATTAACTTTTTTCTCTTTCAAAAATTTCACATGCTGGATTAGACTCCTCTAGGAGCCATATTTGCCCCACAGGCTGTGTTTGACACGCTTGATTTAGATATTAAAAGGGGATAATGTAAGTCTTTGGAATGTCCAGAGCAACCATTAACTGCATGGTTTTGTATTTCTGTAGCTTTACTAACTTTTTTGTTGTAACTTTCTGTGCCTCATAGCCTCTACTTGTCCAAGCACAGATAATGTACATTGCTCTCTTCAAAACATGGGTGTACAGACAAGAATGCACTTCATGTAGCTTTGCCAACTAAACAAAATAGATGGGTAGAATTTCAAGGTTGGCTTACCCAAAAAAGCAATATTTACTTTAAATGAATTGTATCTATTTGGTACAAAGGTCTCGTGAAGGACTGGGCTCTCTCTGAAGATGTGTTTTAGAGTTTGTTGCAAGGTTTGGAGAAAAAAACCACAAGGAGTTTTACTGGCAACATTTGTAGTGTGCGTCGTCAGGAAAACTTGGATGTATCAAAAGTATCCTACAATTGGCTAACTTGGATAATAGTTTATCCTGCTATTTTAATTTTATTTTGCTTGGCTGTATTCATATCACAAACTAGTTATTACCAGACATTCAAGGCCACAATTTTTAAATGGTTTTAGTGACTAGTGATTTACCTTAGTAAATCTTGGATATCCATAATTCAATACATGTTAATTAAAAATTTTAAGTAAATATCTGTATGGTATACAAATATTATTGCTTTAAGTAGGTTAGTGTTAACTGTTAAATGACTTAAATATAAAATTGGGGTAGGGAATATAAAAATATCCAAGCAGAGCTGTATCCAAGCAGAGGAAAATCCTTTGAGGTTCATAATACCACAGGCACATTAGCTATTTCTGGTGGTTTCTAATTTGAAGCCATCACTTTCTTAAATATCTTTCTATTCTCTGAAAGGTGGAGACTGTTGGTGATAAGTACATGACCGTGAGTGGCCTTCCAGAGCCCTGCACCCACCATGCAAAGTCCATATGTCACCTGGCCCTAGACATGATGGAGATCGCTGGACAGGTGAAAGTGGATGAGGATCCTGTGCAGGTGATCACTCAGAATATTTTCTTGTCCCTGTTACAAGTTTAAACAAAAAAAAAAAAAAATGCTTTGCAAATGAGGTTCTTTTAAGTTCTTTCTTTCCAGAACATCTAATCAACAGGATAACGTAGTATCACTGCATTCTGCAAGTCTCCAGATGAGATACTGTATACTGTTTAATATATGAAATTATATATAATGTGATATAGAATATGTGACCCTGGACCGCAAAACCAGTCACATGTCGCACGGGTATATTTGTGGCAATAGCCAACAATGCATTGTATGGGTCAAAATTATCGATTTTTCTTTTATGCCAAAAATCATTAGGATATTAAGTAAAGATCATGTTCCATGAAGATATTTTGTAAATTTCCTACCGTAAATATATAAAAAATATATTTTTATGAGTGGATGCAGCAAAATCGCGAACATATGGACAACTTTAAAAGCGATTCCCTTTCAAGGGAACTCGCGTTGTGTCGAGATGACGCTTTGGGAACACTCTGCGTGATTGCGTCGTGAAGCACTACTGAAATCAGTCCAATGGCGTATAGGCGGTTGAAGACATGGCAGGAAGCTTTAAAGCGCACCCAGACCAAACATTGTCAGCTTCTTTGTCTTCATCAAGTGCTCTGTGTGAAACTGTCTCTGTCTATTGATTGTTGTTTGTTCACAAGCTGACTGCCGTCAGCCAATGAGTGAAAACTAACTTTATTCAAGAGCTGCTGTAAAGCCAAAACAATCTCTGTTTATTTTAATTGTCTATTATCACTGTAAAGCTGCTTTGAAACAATCTATATTGTTAAAAGCGCTATATAAATGAAGGTGATTTGACTTGACTTTGATACAAGTGCTTCAGACACCAGTCACACTGATGGCGTTTCCCATGGTGTCAACTCCATGATGCAGCATCGAAGTTCCACTTTGAATGGGAACTATATTAACATAACAAGTGAACCTCAAGGAACATATTAATAAAAAAGACCCCTTTTACACTTACAGAACATCAAAAATATTTTAACAACCTTTAATTTAATTTAACTTAAAACAGGATTCACATAAACCCATTATTATAAATTTCAGATTTAGCTGTGCCTTTTATAGAATCTAAAAAAGCAGATGTTGCGGTAATTATTTTTTTAATGCGTTACACAGCCAATATTAATCACAGAAATATTTTTTTGCAAATTACTTCATATAAAAAATACTTCCAATGCACACTGCACATACACAAGTATGTACTGGTAATTGTATATGTAATTTAATGAATAAATAAATGTTGAATGTTTAGACTTGTTTAATGTGCTGCTTCATAGCATAAATTAAACAAAATCTCTTGCATATTTATACGTACCTGGCTATTGGGGTCACATAGGCACCCACCCAACACGCTGTCCTTTATAAAACACCCCCATCATAAAACATGCTCCTGTGGGTATACATTTTACCTTGTGTATGTTTTGTGTTTTCTAAAAATAGCTCTATAATACATTTCTAAACTGTATTAGACATGTCCCCATTATAGAATAGTCTCGGCTGGGTCTTTTGTTTAACCAGAAGACACAGATTTGTTATTATATGTGCGGCTGTTTAAGATGTGCTGCGTCTAAATGAGAAAAAAATGCTGTATTAGGCGGATGGGCACTTTCACACAAAGACACACACACACACACACACACACACACACACACACACACACACACACACACACACACACACACACACACACACACACACAAGTAAGCACAGTCTGGCAAAGGGAGACGGCGTCAGATCATCCTTCCTTTCAGTGTTTAAAAATACACCCACATTAACTTTATTCTGAACAGTTAGCTCTGCTCTGAAACGTACACATGGCAGAGCGTGCCTAGATCAGATAAGGAATGTTCTATGCATTTGCTGGAGAAAAAAAAGAATGATTTCTCCTGCATAAATATGTCAGCATTGTTGAAGACAATTTGATTATTAATGTTTTATGTGTAAATGCGTTTACATATTTTCAAGCTTTACATATTTACCATCTAACTGTTATGTTTCGGAGCAGATCACCATTGGAATTCACACAGGAGAGGTGGTCACAGGGGTGATAGGGCAAAGAATGCCCCGTTACTGCTTGTTTGGAAACACGGTCAACCTGACAAGTCGTACTGAGACCACAGGAGAGAAAGGAAGGATAAATGTGTCTGAATACACATACAGGTGAGAGAACCATGTCAAACCTGAATGACAAAAATATGTTTGTATTTTTATGAAATTGGCAGTGTACAATTAATATACTTAGTATGTTATTAAACACATTGTAAAAATGGTAATGCGTAATGTTAAAGAGCAGTTCCTACCTGATTTAACTAATTAAAATTAATTTTGTCGTTGTTTAGGATAATTTAGGATTATTCAGTGGGTAAATATCTTTTTTTTAACTTGAATAAGACCATTTTTATATTTTTTGACAACCATAATGAGGTTAATATGTTATAAGGTTATTAATTTAATATAATATACGTGCAATATCACACTGCATATAGCCGTGCGATATCGCTCTTTATTTGTATAATCACAGCCGTGCTGATATAGAGCCATATCGAACGGCTACGAGTGTGATATTGCGTTTATACAACACAAGTGTAAGCTTATTCTATTATGTATAGTAAAGTAGAGTATTATGAGAGAGAGATCCACTAAGTGAGTGCTTTAGCTGCATCTAGCTGATATATACCACAGTTCAAACTTATTGTTACGAAATCACTGGAGGCAAGCTGGTTGAGAACCCAAATGCAACTTTAATTCAAAACAATCAAACATTAAACAAAGGCATGGAACAGAAACAAGAAAAATGATCGGAAACATTAAATACTAGACAAAGAAACAGGGCAAACATGAGGGCTTAATTATACAGACTAATTACTAGACAAAGCATACCTGTGAACAATTAAACAATGAACCAATAACATCATGACACATCAGACAAGGGAACACATGGCAGGATCACTTGACTTGAACAAGGGATCACATGACATACATGAAACGAGAACAAGGAACAAAACCAAACCGTGACACTTATATTCATTTCATTTAAATTAATTTAGTGATATTCATCATCACAAAATCAGTTTGAATGTCCGCTGAAGAAAGCAATATCTTTGTCTTTGCCCAGTTAAGAGGATTTCCCACGAGTTAATGCATTTATAAAGGTGTCTTCACATATAGTTTATTTTAAAAGTACCAAACCCAGTTCACTTAAAGTGAACCAGAAAGGGAACCAGCCGAAAGTGACTTCAGTCCTTTTGGTGTTCACAATATACTGGACTCAACTGGACCCGGTTCTTTTTTTGGTCCTCTTCAGCATTGAAGTGATCTCAGACCCTTTCTTGTTCTCGGATCCCAGCTTTCTGTACATTTTGCATGTCTACAATTCGACCTTCGACAACATCTGTCAAAAATTTCAAAATTTATATCCAGGTTGTCGTTGAAGGGACAGGAATCCTTTATTTCAGCGGAATCCCCACTTCAACACATTTTTTCACTGGTGCTCATGTACTTCTGTCATATTTGTATAAAAGTTTTTTTTACTTTTACTTTTACTTTTACACGGCATTGTAGCGCTGTTATAGCCTCTTCTGTTATAGCCTCTTTTAGGGGTGGTGCGATATGGCAAAAATATCACATGATTTTTTTCAGGTAAATCTCAATTTCATCACGATTCTTTTCATGTAGTTTTTAATATTTTGTAAGTGACTGAGTAGTAGGCTACAACCAAACTAATTTCCCTATTTCAAAAACGAAGCCTTACAGAGATAAAAAAATATAATGTAGTTAAATATAACAGAAAAAAGAAAGACAGACCATGTAGGCCATAGTGGGCGAAGATAAAAAAAAAAATTTCATTATTTTATCTTTGTTATTAAAAATAAGAATAAAGATGCACATAACAAATACACAACATAACATACACATGAAATTAACAGTGCTTTATTTTTTTCAGCCACAGTAGGTGGATATAATAACACTACCATTTAAATACGAAATTGAATAAACAAATGTAAAAAAAAAAACTCTACATAGACTTCACTGTATAAATTATACATTGATTCTTATTTAAGCTACTGAAGTTCTTCAGTGAAGAGCAGTGAGTGATTTTCTCTTTTGTTGTTTTATTAACACTAAGGATTAGCGGCAGCATGTTTGTTATTTGATTACTGTTTCTTTAAGAGCTCATGCTGCACGGATACAGACACGCATCCGATTTTCTTGCAACTGTCTACTTTCACTTTAGACATAACACATAACGTACTCGGTTACTAACGTAACCTCGGTTCTCTCTAGAGAGGGAACGAGTACTGCGTAATATCTTACGCTATGCGGAAAACTCTTTTCCACGATATATTGAAGCCAAAAATTATCCTTTAATTTTGATTAATGTAAAACGCTGTGCGGCAGCGTGCAGACATAGACAAGACGGCTCGCGCGCCTATTGGCTGCCCTGCGGCAACAGGGTTCCGCAGGGACCCTGTTCCGCTTCGCGCCCATTTCGTCACGTCCAGCCAGAATAGGCGTGGCCTTGGCCTGTAAATACACTCGACAGGCTGATACAAACTGGTTTTCATTGCTGAAGCGAACCAGCGCTGTTGTATGCACGGCAAGATACGCAGTACTCGTTCCCTCTCTAGAGAGAACCGAGGTTACGTTAGTAACCGAGTACGTTCTCTTACGAGAGTATCTCTCGTACTGCGTAATATCTTACGCTATGGGGAACACAATGTAAGACGCCGTGCGTACTGGGATCCCACACTAAAGTCCCAAGGGCAGTAGCCCGGGGCTCATATAGTGCATAATCACCGTAGACTCACAGAGAGTCGGAGAAGAGAGGCTACAAGCATCATTCCCCATGAAATAGCATCCCACAGGAGCTAGTTATGTTAACAGTATTTCCCGCAGACAGGGTGAACGCGTTCAGCCTGAACTGGGCAAAAGTACGGGTTATTCAACACCCATGGAGCTGTTCTATCGATCAGTGAGCGATACTCAAGCAAAACTCAGCATTCTGCGCCGGCGCAGCGGGACAGATAGTACTGAATTCTAGACCGACAGCAGCTTGGCCTGTAAGGCGGGAACCTCTAGGTTATAGAACCGTATAAATGTAGACGGCGAGGCCCAGCCCGCCGCCATACAGATATCATGCAAGGAAATCCCAATAGACCACGCCCACGAAGAGGCCACGCCTCTCGTGGAGTGCGCTCTGACACCCAAAGGACACTGCAGGCCCTTAGAAGTGTAAGCCAGCGCTATGGCATCGACTATCCATCTGGATAGGCTCTGTTTTGATACGACCAGTCCCTTGGAGCGTCCGCCAAACAAAACAAAGAGCTGCTCGGTCTGCCTGAAGACAGACGAGCGGGACACATAAGCTCTCAGCGCCCTGACGGGGCAAAGGAGATTAGCATCCGCCTCCTCATTGTTCACCGGGAGGGCGCACAGGGAAATAACCTGGGCCCTGAACGGTGTGTTGAGGGATTTGGGCACGTACCCGTGCCTTGGTTTGAGTATGACTTTTGAGTCATTAGGCCCAAACTCCATACAGGACGTGCTTACTGAAAGCGCTTGTAAGTCCCCCACGCGCTTCATTGAAGCAAGAGCCATAAGAACTACCGTTTTGAAAGACAGGTGCTTCATGTCTGACAAATGGATTGGCTCAAATGGGGCACCTTTCAGGGCTTCCAGAACCGTAGAAACCACATAGGGACTGAGGGGGGTCTGGGAGGATTCAGCCTCCGAGCTCCCCTGAGGAATCGCACGACTAGGTCGTTTTTCCCCAGTGACTGGCCAGACGTCAGTTTTGCAAACGTCGTTATGGCCGCCACGTATACTTTGAGCGTGGACGGGGTTCTACCCTTATCCAGCAGCTCCTGAAGGAAGGAGAGCACTTCCGTAACCCCGCAGTCTACGGGTGAAAAGCCCTGAGCTTGACACCAGGTAGAGAACACTGACCATTTCGAGGAGTAGAGCCGTCTAGTAGACGGGGCCCTAGCCTGCGTGATCGTGTTTAACACTCCCTCCGGGAGGTTAGCAGGTACCCGTTGATGGCCCACACATGTAGGGAGCATAATTCCGGGCGAGGATGCCAAATCGAGCCCTTTGCCTGAGAGAGGAGATCTCTCCTCACCGGTATCGGCCACGGGGCAGTGCTGGTCAGCTGTCAATAGGACTGGGAACCAAGTCTGGTTCGTCCATAGCGGAGCCACGAGCAGCACTGGGCATCCATTTTCCCTAATTCGTTCCAGCACTTGAGGCAGGAGCGAGATGGGGGGAAAAGCATAGAGGGGGCGTCGAGGCCATACGTGGGCCAGCGCATCCCTGCTCTTGGAGAAAAAGTTCGGACAGTGAGCGTTTTCCTGGGACGTGAACAGGTCCACCTGCGCTCTGCCGAATGTCTCCCACAGCAGTTGGATCGTCTGCGGGTGCAGCGACCATTCCCCTGCTGGGACATTATTTCTGGACAGTCTGTCTGGTCCCAGATTCAGGTGACCAGGCACATGCGCTGCTTTCAATGAAAGCAGGTTGTGCTGAGCCCAGTCCAGGAGGCGTTTCGACAGCCTGTAAAGGCTTCGGGACCTGATGCCGCCCTGGTGATTTATGTACGCCACCACTGACATGTTGTCCGACCGGACTAAGACGTGGCGGCCTCTTATCTGGGGACAAAAGCGCCTTAGCGCGTTGTCTACTGCCAGCATTTCTAGACAGTTTATGTGTAGGAGCTTCTCCCGTTCTGACCACTGGCCAAAGAACGGTCTGCCCTCGAGCAGCGCTCCCCATCCCGAGGTGGAGGCGTCCGTGGACACCACCATCACACTCGAGGGAGTCCCCAGACTCACGCCTGACTGGTACCAGTCGGCTTTTTTCCAAGGTTTCAGAGCCGAGACGCATTTCCTGTCGACCCTGAGGCGAAACAGACCAGCGGCCCATGCCCCGGGCGGAACTCGCGCTTTCAGCCATAACTGCAGTGGGCGCATGCGAAGCAGGCCCAGCTGAAGTACCGAAGATGCTGAGGCCATGAGACCCAGCATTTTCTGAAACCGTTTGAGCGGGACTATAGAGCCGCGGCTGAAGGATTTCACGGCGCGCTGAATGTCCTGTCCCCGCTCCGGCGACAGACTTGCTGTCATAGGCAGCGAGTCTATCACTGTTCCCAGAAAATAAATTTTCTGGCTGGGAGACAGCGAACTCTTCGCCCAATTGACTGTGAGACCCAGATTCTCGAGATGTTCGAGTAATGTGGTCTTGTGTTCTATGAGCTCTGATCGTGATCGAGCTAGAATCAACCAATCGTCCAAGTAGTTCAAAATTCGCATGCCCTGAAGTCTCAGGGGTGCGAGAGCCGCGTCCATGCACTTCGTGAATATGCGGGGTGCTGGGGACAGTAGGACTGTGTATTGATATGCCTGGCCCTCGAAGGCGAATCTCAAAAATCGCCTGTGACGTGACGCAATCTGTATTTGGAAATAGGCGTCTTTCAGATCTATTGACATGAACCAGTCTCTCTGGCGCACTTGCGCAAGGATTTTGCTGGTTGTCAGCATTTTGAACTTGCGTTTCAGAAGCGCTTTGTTCAGCTGTCGCAGATCTAGAATGGGTCTGAGACCCCCGTCTTTTTTCGGTACCAGAAAATATCTGCTGTATACACCCCCTTCGCTCTGAGCCTGAGATAAAGGTTCTATGGCCCCTTTGCTCAGTAGTTTCGCTATTTTGGTTCGAAGTAGATGAGATACTTCGTTGTCTACCGTGGTTTCGACACGCGCCGTGTAACGGCGGGGACGTCGAGCGAACTGTAGCGAATAGCCTCTTTTTATAGTGTTCAACACCCATTCTGATACCCCGGGAAGCTTTGCCCACGCATTTGCGTGAATAGCTAGAGGCAGAATGAGATCCGGGCTCTGGACGCGGCATAGCGGCGGCTGCAGAGCTTCGGTGTGCTGAGACATAAACACTGTGTTTAAAGTGTGCGAGGCGGGGGGCGCGCCGATCACGGCAGGCAGCCTGGTCGCGCTCGATTTCTCTATGACAGATTGTAGAGAGAGAGCGAGCGGGACAAACCCCGTAGGGTTCAGCGTGTCTGTGAGCGAATGTGGGCGCGGGACAGCGGGCACATTTACTGCACTGAAAACACCGTCGGCTTGCGCTGACTGAATATGTGTTGGTTTCGTTTTATCAGAAACCGTGGGACACGCATCGTGTAGTGTTTGTGGGCACTCTGTCGTGGGCACATTCACTACGTTTGCACAATCGGCATGAGTCGATTTTATTTGTGCTAGCCCTGAACTGTGGCGGGCTGTGTCTGTGTGTGGGAATTGGCACTGAGACGTGGGCATTCTTACAACACTCATAACACCATCGGCCGTGGCCGGAATACCAGAAAATACACTCTTTTTTGGGATTTATCTGGGTCGCCGTAAAAATGGCGTTAATGTGCATGTAAGCGGGCTGTGGTACCGGCTTGTTTACTGCGAAATACACTGGAACAGTCACATTGTTTGGAACTGAACGAGCGAGAGGTTTTGGTGGAGTTTGGCCGTGGCGAGACTTAAACACCGTGGGTCTTAGCTGACTGTATGTGTGTTGGTTTCGTTTTACAGAAAACGTGGCACATGCAGTGTGTAGTGTTTGTGGGCACTGGGTTGTGGGCACATTCACTACATTTAATGCACAATTGACATGAGTCGATTTCATATGTGCGAGCCCTGCACTGTGGCGGGCTGTGTTTGTGTGTAGAAATGAACACTGGGCTGTGGGCATTTTTATTACACTCATAACACCATCGGCTGTGGCCGGAATACCAGAAAATACATTGCTTATATGATTTTTCTGGGTTGCCGTGGAAACGGCATTTGTGTGCAGGCAAGCGGGCCATGGTACCGGCTTGTTTATTGCAAAATACACTGGAACAGTCACATTTTCTTGGAACTGAACGAGCGAAAATTTCAGTGCAAGTCTGGCCGCGGCGAGACTAAATTTTACCTGCTGCGAGCGCTGGGATCGAACACGGGTCTCCCGTGCGATGGCTTTAGGTTTCGCCACTGAGCCTCAGGGGGAAACGACAAAAGCTTAAAGTAGCTCGACCACATAATAGAGCGTCATCACAGTTTTGTGTGTGTTGGCGTTTGTTTGCAGGCGTGCGTGTTATACAACAGGCTCATTGCTGCAATATTGACATTTTCAGCTGCTCAAACTAAGAGGAGCTGAGAAATGTTTGAGAAATGGAGATTGGTCCGGCCTCGGCGGGACTAAAAATACACTCTTTCCTCATTTCGCCGGTGACGCATGCCCACGGGGGGCGGGGGTGGGGTAGCTTTCTTATAACGTAAAGAAAGCTAGCCGCGGTTTTGATGCTGGCCCGTTTCCCTGACGACTCGCGGGCAAAAGGGGGAGGTCCACAGAGCTCGCCCAATCCTCACTGTCCGACGCGGGGATAGAGCAGCTGGCCTCCTCTACAGATGCAGCTATCTCGTCGTCATTAATGGCGGAAGCGGCGGCGGCCGTTGTCCGTCAGTGAGCGACTCGATTGAAGCTGGTGAAGCTGGTGGGCGAACCGGCGAGCTTTCACGGCTGGAGAAGGATCGGGGACCCGCTGAGTAGGGCGCTTTGCGGCGCGGCACTACAGCGGGCGGGAGTCTCACTCACCATGGCAATAGCTGGCCTTCTCTACCGATGCAGCTATCTCGTCGTCACTAATGGCGGAAGCGGCGGCGCGCGGCGGCCGCTGTCCGTCAGTGAGCGACTCGATTGAAGCTGGTGAAGCTGGCGGGTGAACCGGCGAGCTTTCACGGGCTGGAGAAGGCTCGAGGACCCGCTGAGTACGGCGCTTTGCGGCGCGGCACTACAGCGGGCGGGAGTGCAGACTCGGAGAAAAAATGCCAGGCAAGTCCTCAGAGTCACCATGGCAATAGTTCCACAGGAACGAAGCGTCTTCAAAAAGACGCTTCTCTTTTAGATAAAGAGAGAGAGAGAGAGAGAGAGTGTGAGTCGCGACGGCGAACACACACTCTAGCAGTGAAAAAGGATATTAACGCCGGAAAGCGTAGCAGGTACGGCGGCTGAAGGCGGCGAGGTGAAGGCCAGCGGCTTCAGGCTCGAAGGCTCGTCCCGCAGAAGGCTTACTATCAGACGGCGCGGCTTCTCACTCCGGATCCAGCGATGCAGTAGTGCTTCGCTGAAGAGATGAAAATCAGTTTGTATCAGCCTGTCGAGTGTATTTACAGGCCAAGGCCACACCTATTCTGGCGGGACGTGACGAAATGGGCACGAAGCGCCCCCATTGGATGTCACGTCACGCAGGGCCTCTCTCAATAGGCTTGCTGCTGTTGCCGCAGGGCAGCCAATAGGCGCGCGAGCCGTCTTGTCTATGTCTGCACGCTGCCGCACAGCGTTTTACATTAATCAAAATTAAAGGATAATTTTTGGCTTCAATATCTCGTGGAAAAGAGTTTTCCCCATAGCGTAAGATATTACGCAGTACGAGAGATACTCTCGTAAGAGAACCGAATGTGTTTATGTAAGTTTTGTGTACATTTGCCAATAAGACACGAAAGATAACTTAGTTCAGTACTCACGCCTTTCGGGTTTTCACACTCAGAACAGCACGCAAATGAAATGTTATGCAATGTTATATTATGCATTTATGCATGCAAATTATCAACTTTCATGACTGTGCAGTGTCACATGAGCGTAACTCTACCGCTGCGCTGCGATAACATGTGATGTGAATGTATGTCGCGTTGTACAGTATGTTGGAACGGAGACACTAGAACTGCAAAAGATAGAATGCACTGTAGCACGAAACGAAGCGCAAAGTGGATCAGGAGCTCATTGCCTTCACATATCGGTCACTTTGATTTTGCCAAGGAAGACATGTTCCTGGATCAACATATTTTGTTGATCCTGGAATAACATTCCTGTCCCAAAATTTAGTCCTTACCCTATCCCTACCCCTAGACCTAACCCTAACCATAAGTTTTCCCTAAAATCAGAGGGAAATGATAGGTGAATAACACTGATGTTGAAGCACCTTACCCTGGTTCTAAGCCTAAACTTGCTTCAAATCTGATTGGTTGATCTGAAAGTTGTTCCAGGATCAACAAAGATGCTGATCCAGGAACATCTGGTACTTGGTGAAATCATGTTCACCTCACATATCACAAAGAAATTGAACCACAAAAGAGGGTCCTTTTAGGGGTGTCTGAGATCACTTGGTTTGTTCACCTAAATACACGCTGAACTGCTCCAAGAGGGCTCAACCGAACTAGTTGTGGAAACACCCTAAATTGTTTACAACCTTGTATCTGTCCTTTTCAATATAAAAGTCTTTGACTGACAACACAAAAGACTGACTCACTCATAAAGACAGTTTTTGCTGCCATCTAATGGTGTAATAATGTAACTGTCACTGAAGTCGAAATCACAATCTAACGGGCCCTTCAAACGGATTATCCGTTTGAAACACCCAAAATTAATTATACCTCACACTATAGAATATTTGACATATTTGAGGTCTAAATTACTACATTCCCGCCTAAAAAAATCTTAAAGGGATAGTTCACCCAAAAAGGAAAATTCTGTCATTAATTACTCACCCTCATGACGTTCCAAACCCATAAGCCCTTAATTTATCTTCAAAACACAAATAAAGATATTTTTATGAAATCTTAGAGCTTTCTGACCCCTGCAACATAATCACCACTTTCAAGGCCCGGAAAGGTAGTAAAGATATTGTTAAAATAGTCCATGTAACTTCAGGGTTCAACCTTAATGTTATGAAGCGACGAAAATGCTTTTTGTGCACTATTTTAACAATGTATTTACTATCTTTCTGGGCATTGAAAGTGGTGATTACGTTGCAGTATATGGGAGGGTCAGAAAGCTCTCAGATTTCATCAAAAAAATCTTAATTTGTGTTCCGAAGGTAAATGAAGGTCTTACGGGTTTGGAACGACATGAAGATAAGAAATTTTTAAAAAAATTGGTGAACTAAGTCTCTAAATCGTCTCAGGTTACGTATGTAACCCTGGTTCCCTGAGAGGGAACGAGGCGCTGCGTTGAGACGCGGTGGGAATGCTCTGCGTGATTGCGTCGTGAAGCACGTGTATAATCAGTCCAATGGAAGAGCGAGACGTCATAGGCGGGTGACATCATAGACCAGGAAGCTATAAAGCACCCCTGAAAACAGACCGCGACAACTTCTGATAAGCCTGAAGCAAGTCGATCAGGGCATACAGGAAGTATGCCAGGAGAACGCAGCGTCTCGTTCCCTCTCAGGGTTACATACGTAACCTGAGACGTTCCCTTTCAAGGGAACTCGAGCTGTGTTGAGACGCGGTGGGAACCCCATACCCACTACGCCATAATGAGAAATGCCCGTTCTGTGTGAAGTCCTTGCGCACACTAAGAAGCAAGCAACCTAGCCCCGAGAGTGGAGAGGTCTAAGTCGTAGAATCGGACAAATGTATGTGGTGAGGACCAGCCTGCCGCATTACAAATATCCTGAAGGGAAACACCCGAAATGAAAGCCTTAGAGGCAGCCATACTCCTTGTAGAATGGGCCCGAACAGCCATAGGTGAAGGCTGTCCGGCCGCTTCATAAGCAAGTGAGATAGCCTCAACTACCCACTTGCTCATTACCTGTCTCGATGCAGGGCAACCTTTTTTGGTTGAACCGAAACAGACAAATAACTGCTCTGATCTACGCCACAGGGCAGCTCTGTGAACGTAGGCATCCAAAGCCCTAACGGGACATATCAGATTGAGACTTTCCTTATCTGGGGTATTAAAAGGTGGAGGCCAAAAAGCCTGCTGCACAATAGGGCCCGCCACATTAGTGGGGACCTTAGGAATGTAACCCGGCCTAGGGTGTAAAAATTCTATCACCATACCAGGTGCAAATTCCAAACATGAAGGAGCCACCGATAGGGCTTGCAGATCTCCAATCCTCTTGATGCAAGAAATAGCAAGTAAAAATAAAGTTTTTAGTGTAAGGAACTTCTCTGAAACCTCTTCAATAGGCTCGAAGGGAGCCAAGGCCAGATCCTCAAGTACAATGGCCAAATCGTCCCCTTGGAATTATAAGGTTCTATCTGACATTTTTGTCAAAATTGAGTTATTCACATATTCTTATTCTGTGACAACTTATTTACATTATGTGATGTGTTTTTTTTAAGTTGTGTACATTGTGGGACTTTTTATTGAAAAAACAAAAAGGTTCTATCTACAAAATCGAACTCTAACTTGGCTCTATAAGGTTCTATCTGCGTGAGCCAATCAGCACTTCGAATGCACAGAAGAGGACCAATCAGAATCAACTTTATATGTCATGTCGCCGGCTTTTTCCTTGAAGACAAAAAGAAACCCCATAAAGGCAGAATGCTATACATTTACAGTAAATTAAATATTCACTAAATTGTGTAGTGTTATGAAGTGGCTTCAATTTGGCCATTTTCTTTATAGTGTATTGGTTATTATTATTAATTATGAATGAGGTTATTATTAATAACTATTATTATTATAGTTATTATTATCTGAATTATACAAATATGCAGTGAGTAAATTGAATATTAAAAAAAAAAACATTTAACATACAAGTGTGTGTGTGTGCGCGAGTGTGTGAAAGTGTGTGTGTGTGAGTGTGTGAAAGTGTGTGTGTGTGTGTGTGTGTGTGTGTGTGTGTGTGTGTGTGTGTGAGTGTGTGTGTGTGTGTGTGTGTGTGTGTGTGTGTGTGTGTGTGTGTGTGTGTGTGTGTGTGTGTGTGTGTGTGTGTGTGAAAGTGTGTTGGTGTGTGTGTGTGAAAGTGTGTTGTGTGTGTGTGTGTGTGTGTGTGTGTGAAAGTGTGTGTGTGTGAAAGTGTGTGACTGTGTGTGTGTGTGTGTGTGTGTGTGTGTGTGTGTGTGTGTGTGTGTGTGTGTGTGTGTGTGTGTGTGTGTGTGTGTGTGTGTGTGTGTGTGTGTGTGTGTGATTAAAAAAATAGTCTGACATTTTTTGTGATCATATAGTCAGTGAATCATTTTTCAATGATTATTTAACTTTATGAATTAATTTGCTGAAGCATGTCGATTTTCTTGTAGTTTTTAAGGTCTTAAAATGTCTTAATTTTTACAATTTTAAGCCTTAAAGGTCAAATAGTTAACAATTTCATTGATGGGGTCTTAATTACAACAATAAACGTTAGCATGTTATTTCAGCCATACTGATGTCTAGAGAGAAAGCCATTTCACCTGGCCCACTTTAGCTGGAATAAAGTCCTGCTCAGATGTATTACAGTAGCTGCTTTCTGTCTAAACAAAAGAAAGATTAAAGTAACAATTTCTGCAATAATGTGTTTAATTACCCACCAAATTGGTAACGAAAATTAAGATTCTGCACTGGACAAAATATTTAGACCTACCTTGCTTAATTTGAAATGTCCTAAATACATGGAAGTGCTAAAAAATATGAAATAAATGTCATAGAAAGGATACAATTTTACTTTCTAACACATGTTGAGACATTGTTACAACATTAATTTTATATTCAGTGTTCAAATAATGTTTTGGCAGATAGAACCTTATAATTCTAAGCGAAAAGTGTTTTTTTAGAATTAGAAGGTTCTATCTGCGTTTGACCCATTCCAAAAAAAACCATTTACAATTTTGAGAGGATTTTGATATTGTACATTTAGAATACATTTAGGGTCCCTGTTATTTTCATGTTTGAAAGAAACTTGTTCCCCATATAAATTTTCCTATATGTAATGCAAAAACTTTGAAGCTCAATATCTCAAAACTGCTCAGAACGCAGATAGAACCTTATAATTCCAAGGGGACGAAATCCCAAGCCGGTGCTCTAGAGTGCAGTGCAGGCCTCAGCCTCAATGTACCACGGAAAAAATGAATAATAAGAGGATCTCTCCCAAGAGAAGAAGCCCCCAGAGGGGTGCGATAAGCAGATATAGCCGCTACATACACCTTTAAGGTGGAGGGAGATAATCCAGCAGAGAAACGGTCTTGTTGGAAATCGAGAACTGTACCAACCGGGCAGTTAACAGGATTTAAAAAATGTTCTCCACGCCATGTAGAAAACAGTTTCCATTTCAATGTATATAGTTTTTTCGTGGAAGGAGCTCTTGATTGAAGGATGGTCTCAACGACCTCAGTCGAGAGACCGGATTCTATAAGCTGGGCCCCCTCAGAGGCCAAGCCCACAGTATCCACAACTCCTGGTGAGGGTGAAATATTGTGCCCCCCGTTTGGGATAGCAAGTCCCTTCTGATAGGAATCTCCATAGGAGAGACGTCCACAAGGGACACTAGCTCCGAGCACACTCGGGCCGGCCAGTGCGGGGCTACTAATAATAGATGAGCCCCTTCCTGGCGAACCCTCTCCAGAACTCCCGGGAGCATTGATATTGGGGGGAATGCGTACAGGTGCAGCCTCGGCCACACCTGCACCATAGCGTCCAGTCCGAGAGGAGCTGGATAAGTGAGGGAGAACCATAGAGGACAATGGGTTGTATCGTATTATGCGAAAAGATCGACCTGAGCTTGACCAAAGTTCTCCCATAGGAGCTCCACCACCTCGGGGTGAGGTGACAATGAAGTGACAACAATCTTTCGGAAACAATGAAGTAATGGCTGTAAAACCCTGACTGTATGCTGGGAGGAGGAACCCCTTCTACAGCTCCTTTTGCAGAAGTGTCAGTACTTCCTGCTCCATAACCAAAGCCTGCCCGGGGTACACCACAGTGGGGAGGACCCCTAGAAATCTGGGCGGACGAGAACCGAACTGAATTCTGAACCCTTTTCTATAGTGTGCAGGCCCCACTGAGAAATATGTGGCAGTAGTTTCCACGCTGCCAGAAATTCTACAGGGGAACCAGTCCCTCAAGACTGGCCTCTGGATTTGGTTGAACAGTCACTACGGTGCCCTAAAGTGGCGAACCGGCAGGGAGACCGAACTGACTGCTCTACGACCCTCCTCGGAGGATCGTTTGGGGACACTGACACCTTGGTGCCCTGAACGGCGAACCGGCAGGAAACCGAACTGGCAGCGTTGCGACCCTCCTCAGAGAGTCGCACCCCAGAGGGCGCCGAGGAGAAACGATTTCTCAAAACCATCCCTACCCCGGAAGGGACCACCCTTAGAAGCCTGATAGCCTCGGCATCAGGTCTTCTTCTTTGCACTCTGTGCTGCGAGGAGCTTAGTAGGCCGAGACTGCTTCCGCCCAGCAGTCTTAGGAACATTAGATTGGTGAGGAAGAAACCTCTGGAATGCCGCTGAAAGGTTTATTTCTTAGTTTTCTTGCTCTCTTTTGCCATAATATATATATATATATATATATATATATATATATATATATATATATATATATATGTATATATATATATATATATATATATATATATATATATATATATATATATATATATATTGAAACTTGACAGACAACAATAAATATGACAAGGACAGAATACACCGATCGCTTGCTGAAGGCGCAGAAGCTGTTGCTGTCTGTTTTCAGGGGTGCTTTATAGCTTCCTGGTCTATGACGTCACCCGCCTATGACGTCTCGCTCTTCTATTGGACTGATTATACACGTGCTTCACGACGCAATCACGCAGAGCGTTCCCACCGCGTCTCAACGCAGCTCGAGTTCCCTTGAAAGGGAACTATATTCTCTGGCACAACTACAGTAGTATTTGTAAAATTATGGCATTTGCTCATCCACCATGATACTCGCTGTGAGAGAAATGCAAGTGCAGTGATACAAACGCTGAAACGGTTCCAGTGTTTATAATGGTAGAATATTGCTTGGCTTTAAAAGGCTCTCAGCCAATCAGAATCAAGAACAAAAACTAAATGTATTATATAAAATAATATCATATAAAATATGATATAATATAATCAAATTATTACAATATAATAATTAATATACATGAATAAAGTGAATGCTGTTATTTATTGTTTTGTCTCAGGTGTTTGCAGTCAGTGGAAAATGCTGATCCTCAGTTTCATTTGGAGTACAGAGGACCTGTATCCATGAAAGGAAAAAAAGAGCCAATGAAAGTGTGGTTTCTCTCACGCAAGACCTAACAGACACATTGTGGGGCTGCAGCGATGCAATTTTTATTGTGTTTTCTGATAATGTGTGTTCATTAATTTCTAAGATATATGAAAAGCAACATACTGTACTTTGCTTTCTTCATCAAGATCATTTTATTCTCCCCCTCTCAGAGGCCAAATTAAGAATGTTCTTCAGTGACCCCTTTGTTTCAAGTGCCAATTATCCCTGATTCACAGAAAATGAAAAAATAAATAGGGGGGAAAGGGTATTATATACAGTAGTAGAGGGTGAGCAGCTGTACACATTTTACATAGAAATATGGAAACTACTGTCCATTTGATATTAATTAAAGATACTACTTTGAGTGCCAACTATTGAATTGATTTAACACAGAAGATAAAGATAAATCTGAATAAATACAACTGGAAAATGATACAAAAACGCTATGTAACATGCTGACGTGCTCATCAAGTGTTTGTTTTCATCATTTTTATTTATAGTAGAGAATGTGACAGTATTTAGATCCAAGAATATTTTGTTGTACACTGAGTAAAATGTTATTTTCTTTTGTCACTGTATTGAGTGCTGTATGTCTGTGTGATGATATTTAAAGTCATACACTTTAACAGGCACTACAACAGAAATATCTAAAACAAACAATTTTTTTAAAAATTGTGCACTTTATTTAAGAAATAACTTGTAGATTTTCAGGATCAAAAGCACATTTTGTTACTGTATCAATGTATTATATTGGAAATACTCAGTTTAACCATAATCAAAGTCACAAGTCTGAATTTATTTTTCTGTTTCTGAGGATAATGTGCATGCTGTAAATAATAAAAATGCCTGCAAAGAATCATAATTACACTCGCACATTGTATCAGAGAATTTACCAAACATGTACATATAAACAAGCTGTTTTATGAATACAATTTAGAATATACTTATGCTACTGTTATATTGTTTTATTATGTGTTATTGCGTGAATTAATATAATCTTAACATGTTTCAAAGTGAATATTTACTGTTTAAAAAGTGGAGAGATTTTGAGAGTTTGTATTCATTGAATCTCACATATAGCTTTATTTAAAGGAAACCTGCCCATGTCACAATGCTTTTATGTACACCTCTACATATATTTAAGTCTTGTATTAAAATATTGTTTAAAATATTTGCTATTTGTTGTCTAATGTGTTTGTTTGTGTTGCATGATAAAACAATGTTAAAAATATTTAGTAGTATTTATAAGTCGTCCATTCTAATGCCCATTAACATACTCATATATCTTTCTGGCTGCTTGGAAATCAAATAAAAATAAATGGTCAAATCTGAAATCTTACACTTGTTTTTCATAAAATCAGACAGACCCTCAGACTCTTTATACAGTTTCTTTAGAAGTGGTGTTGTGTGAATAGAAACATCAACAAAAAATTAAATGTCAGGAGTGTACAGATTAAATTATACATATTATAAAGGTGTTTATTTCATGAGATAGAAAAAAAAGCAGCTTACTATGGATCATAATTTTGACTGCACAAACCTAAGCAAAACCTCTACTATGAGCAGACTAATGTATTATCATCACCAGATGACAATGTTACCTTAATACAGTCTGCTATTACCATATACTAAAGCAATAGGCCTACTGTCACTTTGCCAAACTACTTTGAAAAAGAATGCTTAGCTCTGAGTGAAAACTTATACAAAATACCACTTTAATAATTTCTACTTCACCTTGAAATCTCTTGAAGGACTATGACCTCAATATTTCCACTCATAGAGAAATCAACTTTCATTTGTAGATTAGAGATTGTATAGTTAATAATTATCTTCTCGACATAAATTGTGCCAGCAGTTACTCTAGTAAAATGCATCAACATGCCAAGTGCAGTGAGACAACTGATTATGTCATAAAAAAGATTAAAACATCATAGAAACAGATTGTTTTGAATTGTGTCTGAACTCAGATTCAGTGGGAAGATTGTTCATACCATAGTGATAGAGTGCAAATGCAAATTGCAAAATTATTTGATTACAGCAACCAAGCATGACAACAATCCTGATTAAGAAACAACCTATCTTGTTTTATAGAAGAGTAATTGCTCAGGGAAAATGCACTAACAACCTAGAGAACCACTGAGGCTTCAATGGAGCATACAGGGATTGTAAAGCCTGATTATACAGAAAAAAATAATAATTGTGTATATAAACGTCTCAGGTTACGTGTGTAACCCTGGTTCCCTGATAGGGAACGAGACACTGCATTTGAGACGCGGTGGGAACGCTCTGCGTGATTACGTCGTGAAGCACGTGTAAAATCAGTCCAATGGAAGCCCGCTACGACATAGGTGACGTCATAGACCAGGAAACTATAAAGCAACCCTGAAATCAGACCGCGATAGCTTCTGAAAAACCTGAAGCAAGCTCGATCAGGGCATGCAGGAAGTATGGCAGGCAAACGCAGCGTCTCATTCCCTATCAGGGAACCAGGGTTACATACGTAACCTGAGACTTTCCCTTTCAAGGGTGGGAACCCCATACCCACTACGCCATAGGTACAAATGCCCGTTCTGTGTGAAGTCCTGCGCACACTAAGAAGCAAGCAACCTCGCCCCAGGAGTGGAGAGGTCAAGGTCATAAAACCTGACAAATGTATGCGGAGAGGACCATCCTGCTGCATTACACACGTCAAGAAGGGAAACTCCCAAAATTAAGGCCATAGAGGCCGCCATACTCCGAGTAGAATGGGCCCGCACAGCCATAGGTGAAGGCTGTCCGGCCGCTTCATAAGCCTATGAAATAGCCTCGACTATCCATTTACTCATAAGAAGAACTTAGATGCAGGGCATCCTCTCTTGAGTGACCCAAAACATACACATAGTTGCTCAGATTTACGCCACAGGGCAGCTCTGTGAACGTAGGCATCTAAAGCCCGGACTGGACATAACAGGTTAAGCTGTTCCTGGTCAGGGGTATTAAAGGGTGGAGGATAAAAGGCCTGCAGCACTATTGGGACCCCAACATTCTGTGGGACCTTAGGAATATAACCCGGCCTGGGGTAGAGAAATGCCTTCACCATACCAGGTGCAAATTCCAGACATGAAGGAGCAACCTACAGAGCATGTAAATCACCAATTCTCTTGATAGATGACATAGCAAGGAGAAATAAAGTCTTTAGAGTGAGGAATTTTTCTGAAACCTCCTCGATGGGCTCGAAGGGAGCTAAAGCCAGACCCTCGAGTACAATGGCCAAGTCCCAAGCCGGTGCTCTAGAGTGCAGTGCAGGTCTCAACCTCAATGTACCACGGAGAAAGCGAGTAATTAAAGGGTTTCTCCCGATAGAAGTACCGATAGAAGTACCCCCCAGAGGGGTGTGGTAGGCAGATATAGCCGCCACGTAAACCTTTAGGGTGGAAGGAGATAACCTGGCCGAGAAACGGTCTTGCAGAAAATCAAGAACTGAACCAACAGGGCAGTTAACAGGATCTAACTGACGTTCAACACACCACGTGGTGAACAGTTTCCATTTTAGCGCATACAGCCTTCTCGTGGAAGGAGCTCTGGATTGAAGAATGGTTTCTACAACATCGATCGAAAGACCGGATTCCCTGAGCCTGGCCCCCTCAGAGGCCAGGCCCACAGTTTCCACAACTCCAGCCGAGGGTGAAATATCGTGCCCCCGGCCTGGGACAGGAGGTCCACCCTGAGTGGGATCTCCAAGGCGGAGCCGTCCAGCAGAGACACCAAGTCCGAGAACCAAACTCGAGTCGGCCAATAAGGGGTTACTAGTAGCAGACGAGCCCCTTCTCGGCGAACCCTCTCCAGAACCCCCGGAAGCATAGATATCGGTGGAAAAGCGTACAGGTGCAGCCTCGGCCACACCTGCACCATCGCATCCAGACCGAGAGGAGCTGTGTGCGTTAGAGAGAACCACATGGGACAATGGGTTGAATCTGATGATGTGAAAAGGTCTACCTGAGCACGACCGAACTTTTCCACAGGAGCTCCACCACTTCGGGGTGAAGTCTCCACTCCCCGGGCCTCAGCCCCTGTCTCGACAGAATATCTGCTTTTTTCTATTTCTTCTTTTTTTTCCTTCTTCTTTTTTTTTGGCGCAGATCTAGAATAGGACGCAACCCTCCATCCTTCTTTGGAACAACGAAGTAACGGCTGTAAAACCCTGACTCTCTGCTGGGAGGAGAAACCCTTTCTATAGCTCCTTTTCGAAGAAGTGTCAGTACTTCTTGCTCCATAACCAGAGCCTGCTGTGAGTCCACCACCGTGGGGAGGACCCCTTGAAATCTGTGTGGACGAGAACGGAACTGAATTCTGTAACCCTTTTCTATTATGTGCAGGACCCATAGAGAAATATTTGGCAGAAGTTTCCACGCTGCCAGAAATTCCGATAAGGGAACCAGTTTCTCGAGACTGGTACCATAAAGACTGGTCTCTGGATTTGATTGAACAATCATTTCAGCGCCCTGAAGCGGCAAACCGGCAGGGAACAGCCAAACTGACCGTTCTACAACCCTCCTTAGAGGACTGCACGGGGACGCTGACACCTCGGCGCCATGAAGCGGCGAACCGGCAGGGAACAACCGAAGTGGCAACGCTGAGGCTCTCCTCGGAGAGTCGCCCCCCGGAGGGTGCCAAGGAGGGACGGTTCCTCCGATTCGTTCCTCCCTGGAGGGGACCACCCTCAGAAGCCTGATAGCCTTTTTGACGTCAGGACTTCTTCATAGACCAAGCTCTCCAAGAGATAACAGTCCTCAGATCTTGTCTACCCCTAACAGGCTTGGGCTGCGACCGCCACTCAGGAAACGTAGATTGAGGAGGTGCCCGAGCGGCGGCGCTGTGTTTTTGCTGAACTCTAACTTCCTCACAATCGTCTATGTCCCCCAGCAGGTCAGCCTGGTACGCTTGGAGAATCGACATAGTGTGCAAACATGGCGCGGCCTGACATGCTGCCGAATACGCTTTACCCACCAACCAAGAAGTATTTTTTAAAGGTTTGGTGGGTAACGTCGGGGCTTTCAGAGGAGAAGATGACTCGGGGGGGAAAGATAACTCGCTAGTGTGTCTTCCGTGCGAGGCATAGAAAGATAACCAAAATGCTCAATACCTTGAATTTTGCTATAATTACTGGCCTGAGGGTTATGTACTCTGAAAGATGCCGGTTTGATCCACGATCTCGACACCTCAGTGTGGAGATCGGGAAAGAACGGGAGTTCCCGACGAGGAGGTCGTGATCTAGATGGTAGAAAACGCTCATCTAACAGACTTTTTCTAGATACCACATCAACATCATCGGCTGGCCAGTCAATATTTAATTTAGCTACAGCACGAGATAAAACCTCCATAAGCTCCTCATCAGCAGGGGTATGAGCTGGCGAACACTCAAAATCCCCCATACTCGCGACATCCAGGTCCTCAGAACTGGATAGCCGCAATATTGGTGCCCCAGCCCGGGAAGGAGAAGCCGCAGAGCGGGCTCCTTCCTGGGCAGAGACACCGGATCCAGCAGGTAAGGGCTGAGAAAGGGCCGGGCCCGTCTCAAGCCCCGCAACTAGATCCATCTGCGAACCCCAAGATGAAAGTCGACTCTGAGCCTCTGCAGCAGCGGGACCCGCACCCCGGGGAACACGAACCGAACCGTCCTCCTCAAAGAACGATCGGCGGGAGCGGATCGTCTTTATAGATAGACTCATACAATGCTCACAATCAGCCCCCTCGAGGACTGACTGGGCATGCTCCACTCCCAAACAAGCAACACAAAGCTGATACGTGTCCCCATCCGAGATATAGCGAGGGCAGGGAACAACACACAGCGTCTATAATCTTGCTTGCTCGCCATTTTATGATAGATATATGAATATATATTGGGCTTGACAGACAACAATAAATAGACAAGGACGTATATACAGAGAGCGCTTGCTGAAGGTACAGAAGCTATCACGGTCTGATTTCAGGGTTGCTTTATAGTTTCCTGGTCTATGACATAGCGGGCTTCCATTGGACTGATCTTACACGTGCTTCACGACGTAATCACGCAGAGCGTTCACAACGCGTCTCAAACGCAGCTCGAGTTCCCTTGAAAGGGAACTATAATTTAAAAGCTTGTTGTTAATTTGAGTTTACTTTTTGTTTAAATAAATTGATACTTATATTTAACAAGGATGCATTAAATTGATCAATAGCCTAAAACACATACTGTATATAACTATTCTAATGTTACAAAAAAATATATTTTAAATAAACAATATTTTCAGCAAAGATTTCTGAATGATCACAATAAAAATACTGTACTGTACTGATATATCACAATATTACTGTTTTTACTATATTTTTGAAATGCAGCCTTGTAAAGCATAAGATACTTTTTATTAAAGAAGTCATATTTATGATTTTAACAAAATAAGATAACTATTTTGCAGATTCTGCAAGGTGTATGTAAACTGATAACCACAACTGTATATGGTTTTATTAGTCCTGTATGTTCACTTATAGCCTCTATGGTTCAACATTAGGGTTTAAGTTGCAGTAAAAGATGCAGTTATGACATTTTTGAACATTAATATGTTGAAATATTACATTACATTAATATAATTAAATATTTTTGAGTTTAGATATTTTCTTGTCTTTGCTTTCAATTGGACGATATCAAAGGTCATGCAATGGGACTATACAAAAGGTCTTATTTTATTGCACTGTTGAGAGATAAAGACTGAGGGAAGGATAAAATAAACCATTATCAGAGATTATCATGTCTCAAGTCTTGATATCTCTTAATCTTGCCATTTAGTCTCCAGATAAAACTTCCACCCTATATGTTGCATTATTTTATAATTGGGCAGGCCATGTACACTTTTTGGTTTAAATTTTCATTATAAGTGAATATGCCACAGCTTTTCTCACAGTGGTTTTTTATTAATATTTCCGACTTTATTGAAAAACTCTCAATGAACAGTTGAGTCATGTCATACATACTGTAGCTGCATAATAATACATTGACAACCCCAATAGAATAGTTTCGCCATCACAGTTCTCAATTTAAAAGATGCTACAGATGTCAAATTATGCTAGCTAAAATTCATTGCTAAATGCACCACTCAGAGTTCCACAGAAGTTCTTGCCACATAAACCACAACTAGTTTAACAGACACACCCTACAGTTTAAACAGCAAACAATTCAAACAAAAGGAGGACTTTGTGTGAGAATATCAGAGACACTAATGCCATGTGCAAATTTTACCATCCAATACAAGTGAGTACTTGTTCTCGTGGAATGACTTGAAGCCTCCACTCTTTTTGCACAATCAATGATGAATCAAGGCAGGGAGGGTGAATTTTATACTCTGAGCTTTACTCGGCCACATCAGCATGAAGATAATACTCAGATAAGACAGTGTACCTTCACTCGCACAGGTATAAAGACAGGCGCGGGGTAAAGTTAGGCCACCGTCAGAATCACTGAATCACAGCAGTCTGTCATCATGGCCTTCAATGGGACCTGGAAAGTTGACCGCAATGAGAACTACGAGAAGTTTATGGAAGAAATGGGTGAGTGGACAGACAAATTAAGCATCACCTGAATATTGTTGGTTTCAAGATCAAACGCTGAAATATTCTTTCTAAAGATGTTGAGTGATTCAGCGAGTCATTATTTATAAGGTGTTTGTGCATGTGTACTTTATATCTTCAACAGGCATCAACATGGTGAAAAGGAAACTCGCTTCTCATGACAACCTGAAGATCACTGTGGAGCAGACCGGAGATAAGTTCCATTTGAAGGAAGTCAGCACTTTCCGCACTGTGGAAATTGACTTTACTCTGGGTGTCACTTTTAACTATTCTATGGCAGACGGCACTGAGCTCACAGTAAGCACAACAATTTCAGATTTCAGAGGCATTTTCAGTCTTTACTACCTTAAAAATAAAGGCTCTGTATTGGCATCTATGGTTCCATGAAGAACATTTAACCCATAGTGAACCTAAGGGCAAAGGTTTAATGTTCAGAGAAAAATAAGTAACTTTCATAACACCCTCTATTCAAGCCTCCTGAACAAACAATGACTAACAAGTCAACGAGAGAATGTCACACTGCTGAGTTCAAATTGAGTCTGACCTTTGACATTATGATTGCAGGGATCCTGGGTCATGGAGGGTGACACGCTCAAAGGGACTTTCACACGCAAGGACAATGGAAAGATGCTAATAACAACAAGGAAGATTATCGGTGATGAACTTGTACAGGTGAGCTGTTGTTCCTTATGGATTAGGACATCCTCAGATAAAAATTTGGATTAAATGCTATAAACCTTTGATTTTTTGTTGCTTGCAGAGTTACTGCTATGAAGGTGTCGAGGCCAAGAGGATTTTCAAGAGGGGTTAAAATGGCCTCAGCATTCCAACATTTAGTTGGACATTCAACTTGATAATAAGGGTTTTAACAAATTGGCAGCCCTAAAGTTTACAAACATATATGTAAATCATGTGTCATTTGCACAATAAGTTTGGATATTTATGTTAATAAAGCCCTTTTTACGTTCTTGTGTGAACAGTTTTAATGATTTGCTGCATGTGTTGTGACTCGTGTTGGATAAAATTATTTCTAATAGAAATAAATTGTGATACATTACAATGTGTTCCATTGTTTAAAAATGAAAACATTTAGATTATTTTCAGATGTAAAAATAATCATACAAAGATGCAAATAAATTGTATCAGTGATTGAACATTTGAAGTTTATTAAACAAAGAATAAAAATAACTGCATAATCATCTCCAAAAATATATAGCGGATATCATTTTACATTATTCATTTATTTTAAATTATGTCAATATTTTGCATGAAAAAAATTGCAGGAAGGCACTCCACAAACAAACTCTAGGGAGTATGTACAAAGGTCCATTTGCAATTAAATTAAAGTCAAAGAAACAATCGCTATCTCTGTCTTTAAGACTCTGTCTTTAAGACTTATTTTATATATATACACACTACCGTTCAAAAGTTGTAGATTGGTAAGATTTTTAAAACATTTTAAGACAAGTTTCTTCTGCTCACCAAGGCTGGATTTATTCGATCCAAAAATACAGCAAAAACAGTAATATTGTGAAATATGTTTACAATTTAAAATAACTGTTCCCTTTCGTTGTCACTCCGAGTTACGTCGGATGACGACGAATGGGGTTTCGCTTAGAAAGCCTATCAACTTCGAGTATTACAAAACGAGCCAATGGCAAAGAAATGCCATGGGTCTGCGGAATTTGCATGGCGTAACTCCGCCCCACCTCGTGGGTATAAAAGGAGGAAGCCGGCAGCAAGCAGATATGTTTTCGCTTCGGAGCCAAGTGTATTCTTCTCTCCACAAGCCATCTCTGAATTGTCAGCTTTACAAACGAGTACCTCGAGTGTTGGTGTGACGGCGATCTACGGCGAGAGCGTGCTTCCTGCTGATCTGTTGCAGTGGTCTGCCAGTCGGTGCGTTTCTCCCCGGGTGCTTCAACACTTGAGTTTTCTCTCACTAAAAGAGCTTACACGTGGCACGTCTTTTTAAAGATGTCTCGCCCGTGTACTTCTGGTTGCGGCAGATTGGTATCGGACTCTGATGGGCACGAGCGTTGCATAGTATGTTTGGGCATTGATCATGCTAGAGCAGCGCTCGTGGATGACTCATGTTCTCTCTGTGGGAACATGACCATCGCGTCATTACGGTCGAGACTCCGTGAACTCGCAAGAGTGAGAGTCCCCTCATCCACCCCCCGTCCTGCGGCTGGTGGCCAGGGTGATCTGAGGGTTACGGTCTGGAACAAGGCGCCGACTATGTGTCCGCGACCCCAGCCCCCCTCTTCAATGACGGTGCCCGCTAGTGAACTGCTGATTCCCGCGGGTCTACCCTCTGGTGGCCCGCGGGCTTCAGTTGAAGCTACAGAGGAAGATGCCATGTCTGTTGCAGCATCACTAGGCGGGTTTGACTCTTCTGGAAGTGAGGGCTCGTCACAGCTGCCACCTTCCGGTGTGCATACGGCTGTGCTCGAGTCTGATCCGGAGATGACGGCCATGCTTTCCCGGGCAGCCGCGAGCATCGGACTTGAGTGGAGGCCTCCACCCTGTCCTGAGCGCTCGCGGCTGGACGATTGGTTTTTGGGTAAGGCCGCCGACCCTCGTCCTCGGCAAACCCCAATACCTTTCTTCCCGGATGTGCATGATGAGATCTCGAAGTCCTGGAAGACCCCCCTGTCTTCTCGGGACCGCTCGCTGGTCTCATCCGCCTTTCCTCCCCTCGATGAGGCAGCTGCCCGTGGGTACACTGGGCTTCCCCCGGTTGAACGCTCTGTTGCCATGCAACTATGTCCTCAGAGTGCTTCTTCTCGGGGCGAGCCTAAGCACCCATCCAAAGCCTGTAGATTTTCGTCGACCCTGGTGGCGAAGTCTTACAGAGCGGCGGGACAGGCGGCTGCTTCACTGCATGCTATGGCCACTCTGCAGGTCTACCAGGCCCAGATGCTCAGAGACATGCACGAGGGTAGGACAAACCCAGGGCTCTTTGATGAGCTGCGCGCCGCGACCGACCTTGCTCTCCGGGCGACGAAGGTTACCGCGCGCTCCCTGGGTTTGGTGATGTCCACAGCTGTGGTCCAGGAGCGACATCTGTGGCTGAACCTGGCTGACATGCGGGACGCTGAGCGGACCCGTCTGCTTAACGCCCCCTTGTCCCAGGCCGGCCTCTTCGGCGGTGCAGTTGAAGACTTTGCCCAACAGTTTTCAACTGCCCAGAAACAGACCGAGGCCATCAAACACATTCTGCCCCGCCGGCCCGCTGCTGCCTCCACCTTGCCGGCCGGGCAGACGCCTCGACCTGTTTCCCGCCGAGGGCGCCCTCCTGCGGCTCCCGCCCCTCCCGCCCGGACCACGCAGCAGCCTCCACCCAGGGCCGGTCGCGGAGGAAGCCGTAAGAAGGCGCCACAGCCCTCTCCTGCCCCGCCCCCCGCTAAACGCCGGGCCAAGCGGCGCTCCTGAGACGGGCTGCTCAGGGATGATGATTGTTTCTCAGGAGGTGGTAGCAGGACCACTCCTTCCCCCGGTGGAGGGCCGGGGGAGAATCTTTTGTTCTCCACTCCCCGCTGCTCACCCACGGGTGGGCAGCACCCTAATGTGGTTAAAGACAGAAACAATCCCCTCTTCCCTGAGCTCACAGAGTTCTCGGGCGACACAGAGCGCCGCCCACAAGCCGTGCTCTCCTCGCCCCCCTCTGTCCCAGAGGCGGTTGACACGGCGTGCCGTCCACGGACCGCTTCGCCCCTGTCCCCCTCTGTCGCCAGACCCCTGGCAGAGCAGGCCCCCGCGGGACGACCAGCCTGGTCCTCCCCTGGCCCCCTCTGCCAGGGTGCGGTTGCTAACTGTGCCCCCTCTCCGGGCCGCTATGCCGTCCACTTCTGGGCCAGTTACTCCGCCTCGCTGCCCCTCCGGGGGGACGCCTGTGGCTCGCATGATCCCGTTGGTTCAGTTCCTGGGAGCCTGGCTAGAGCTTCCCCGTCTGTCCCACTGGATCGCGCGTACCGTCAGGCTCGGCTATGCGATTCAGTTCGCACGGTCTCCTTCCCGCTTCAGGGGAGTCCGCTCCACTTTGGTCGGTGGCAATGCCCCTATCATGAGAGCAGAGATTGCCACCCTGCTGGCGAAGGGTGCAATCGAGACTGTCCCTCCAGCCGAGATGAGGTCCGGCTTCTACAGCCCCTACTTCATTGTCCCCAAGAAAACCGGTGGGTTACGGCCAATCCTGGACTTGCGCGTGCTGAACCGCTCCCTTCACCGGATGCCGTTCAAGATGCTCACCGCCAAACGCGTTTTCGAATGCATACGGCCCCAGGATTGGTTTGCAGCGATCGACCTGAAGGACGCCTACTTTCATGTCTCCATTCTTCCTCGACACAGACCGTTCCTCCGGTTTGCTTTCGAGGGGCAGGCATACCAGTACGCGGTTCTCCCTTTCGGGCTAGCCCTGTCTCCTCGCATCTTCACGAAGGTCGTCGAGGCGGCCCTTGTTCCCCTTCGAGAGCAAGGGGTTCGCATCCTGAGTTATATCGACGACTGGCTGATCCTAGCTCACTCTCGAGATCAGGTTTGCGAACACAGGGACCTAGTGCTCCGGCACCTAGCCCGTCTGGGCCTTCGGGTCAACTGGGAGAAGAGCAAACTTTGCCCCGTGCAGAGGATCTCTTTTCTCGGTATGGACATCGACTCGGTCGCCATGTCCGCGCAGCTTACGAGCGAGCGCGCGCAGTCACTGCTGACTTGCCTAAGACAATTCGAGGGCAAGAGTGCGGTTCCACTGAAACTTTTTCAGAGGCTCCTGGGGCATATGGCATCTGCAGCCGCGGTCACGCCGCTCGGATTGCTTCATATGAGACCGCTTCAGCTTTGGCTTCGCGACCGAGTCCCGAGGTGGGCATGGCAACACGGCACGTTCCGAGTACCAGTTACTCCGACCTGCCGTCAGTTCTTCACCCCGTGGTCGAACCTCGATTTTCTCAGGGCCGGTGTCCCCCTGGCTCGAGCTTCCCGGCATGTTGTTGTCTCAACAGATGCCTCCACCACGGGCTGGGGCGCCATGTGCAATGGACATGCTGCTGCGGGCTCCTGGACAGGACCCCAGCGGCTGTGGCATGTCAATTGCCTCGAGTTGTTGGCAGTACGCCTTGCCCTGCACCGCTTCCGGGCGTTGCTCAGGGGTCAACACGTACTAGTCCGCTCAGACAATACCGCCACTGTAGCGTACATCAACCATCAAGGTGGTCTACGCTCCCGCCGTATGTCACAACTCGCTCGCCACCTCCTCCTATGGAGTCAGAAGCATCTGAGGTCGCTTCGAGCCATCTTCATTCCCGGAGCGCTGAACTGTGCAGCCGACGAGCTCTCACGGCTTCAGCCCCTCCCTGGAGAATGGCGACTCCATCCCCAGTCGGTTCAGCTGATTTGGGACCAGTTCGGGGACGCGCAGATAGATCTGTTTGCCTCTCACGACTCGACCCATTGCGCCCAGTTCTATTCCCTGACCGAGGGCACGCTCGGCACGGATGCTCTGGCGCACAGCTGGCCGCAGGGCCGCAAGTATGCGTTTCCCCCAGTGAGCCTTCTTGCGCACACTTTGCGCAAGGTCAGGGAGGACGAGGAGCAGGTCATTCTGGTTGCCCCTTACTGGCCCAACCGGACCTGGTTCCCCGAACTAGTACTCCTCGCGACAGCACCTCCCTGGCCGATCCCTCTGAGGAAGAACCTTCTTTCTCAGGGACGGGGCACCCTATGGCACCCTCGTCCCGATCTTTGGAACCTCCACGTGTGGCTCCTGGATGGGACGAGGCAGGTTTGAGTACCCTACCACCAGCGGTGGTGGCTACCATCACTTCCGCTAGAGCGTCGTCCACGAGACACGTCTATGCGTTGAAGTGGAACCTCTTCGTCAACTGGTGCTCTTCTCTCCGAGAAGACCCCCGGAGATGCTCGATCAGTGTTTTGCTTTCCTTCCTTCAACAGGGGCTGGAGCGAAGGCTGTCTCCCTCCACCCTGAAGGTCTATGTTGCCGCCATTGCCGCACATCATGACCTCATCGAAGGTAAGTCGGTGGGGAAGCACGACCTGATCATCAGGTTCCTGAGAGGAGCGAGGAGACTGAATCCTCCTCGTCCTCCTCTCGTTCCCTCTTGGGACCTCTCAGTGGTTCTAACTGCCCTGAAGAGTGCTCCCTTTGAGCCCCTGCAATCAGTTGAGCTTAAGTTCCTGTCTATGAAGACAGCGCTCCTGGTTGCACTGGCCTCCATCAAGAGGGTTGGGGACCTGCACGCATTCTCCGTTGACGAAGCGTGCCTGGAATTTGGGCCGGCTTACTCTCACGTGATCCTGAGACCCCGGCCTGGATATGTGCCCAAGGTTCCTACCACTCCCTTCCGGGACCAGGTGGTGAACCTGCAAGCGCTGCCCTCGGAGGAGGCAGACCCAGCCTTGGCACTGCTCTGTCCAGTACGCGCTCTCCGCGCCTATGTAGACAGAACGCAGTGTTTCAGGACCTCAGACCAGCTCTTTGTCTGTTATGGTGGGAAGCTGAAGGGAAAGGCTCTCTCCAAGCAAAGGTTGTCTCACTGGATAGTGGACACCATTGCCTTGGCTTACCAGCAGCAAGGTCGACCGTGCCCCCTTGGTGTGACTGCCCACTCCACCCGGAGTGTGGCGTCCTCTTGGGCTCTAGCGCATGGCGCCTCGCTAACAGACATCTGCAGAGCTGCAGGCTGGGCGACACCTAACACATTCGCCAGATTCTATAATCTCCGAGTGGAGCCTGTGTCCTCTCGTGTACTCGCTTCAACCAGCTAGTACCGGACCCGCTCAGGTGTCTTCGCTTGCTCGCCATTCCACTCCACGGACTGGATACGTGCGATATTTTTCTCAGGTGAGCTTCTCCGAAAGCCCTGAGCTCCTCCAGCACTCCTGACGTCGGCGCCAGTGTCTATTGCCTGTGCGTCGGCTAGGTGCCTCCCGTGTGCATGGTCCCTCCTCTGAGCGACCCCCACATGTGTATTTCCACTGTAAGCCTCTCTGAGCGTGTGTCTTTCCCTTGGCAAGCCACCTTGCCACCCCTGGGGTTGAAATATTCCACCTGCGGCTGGACACCCCAGTGTTTCCCATATGCTTCCTTCGGGTCATATGTGTATTCTCTAAGTCCCCCCCCTCCGGGCTGGCATTAATTGCATACTTCCCCTAGCTTGGGATATGCTTCCCAGTGTACCTTGGTATTCCTGTGTTATATGGAGTCCTTTGTCCAGGCTGACAGGGATCTCGATTTACGCAGGGCACTGGAAGACAGCTGAGAAGGTGGCGTGATTAGACTGGTAACCCCATTCGTCGTCATCCGACGTAACTCGGAGTGACAACGAAAGGGAACGTCTACGGTTACGTATGTAACCCTCGTTCCCTGAGTAGGGAACGGAGACGTTACGTCTGCCTGCCACTTTCCGCTGTACCGCGGGGATCGCCTGAGCTCAGTCTTGGCTCCTCAGCGAAGAAACATATCTGCTTGCTGCCGGCTTCCTCCTTTTATACCCACGAGGTGGGGCGGAGTTACGCCATGCAAATTCCGCAGACCCATGGCATTTCTTTGCCATTGGCTCGTTTTGTAATACTCGAAGTTGATAGGCTTTCTAAGCGAAACCCCATTCGTCGTCATCCGACGTAACGTCTCCGTTCCCTACTCAGGGAACGAGGGTTACATACGTAACCGTAGACGTTTTCTATTGAAATATATCTTAAAATGTAATGTATCACTGTGATGGCAAAGCTGAATTATCAGCATCATTACTCCAGTCATCAGTGTCTCATGATCTTACATAAATCATTAGAATATGCTAATTTGCTGCTCAAGAAACATGTATTATTATTATCAATGTTGAAAATAGGTGTGTCAATTTTTTTTCAGGATTATTTTATGAATACAAGTTGACAAGAACATGATTTATCTGAAATAAAAATCTTTTGTAACATTATAAATGTCTTTACAGTCACTTTTGATCAATTTAATGCATCTTTGCTGAATAAAAGTATTGTTTTTTTATTTCTTTAAAAAAAAATCTTACTGAACCCTAACTTTTTCGAATGGTAGTGCATAATGTCACAAACGTTTTCTATTCATCAAAGAACTCTGAAAAAAAAAAAAAAAAAAAAAAAAAACCCAAAAACCCCAGAATGATTTCTGAAGGATCATGTGACACTGAAGACTGGAGTACTAATGATGCCGGAAATTCAGCTTTAACATCACAGGAATAAATTGCATTTTAAAATATACTGTTTAAATCGTAAATATATTTCACAATATTACTGTTTTTGCTGTATTTTGGATAAAATAAATGATAAGATTAATTTAAAAAACAAAAAAATCTTACCAATCTAAAACTTTTGAACGGTAGTATACTGTATTATCTTTCACGATTAAGTAAAAGATAATCAATAAATTTGATATTCAGCATAAAATGGTCATTCCTGTTCACAAGCAAATACTGATTTAAGCCAAAGTGCACACTGCCCTCTTGTGGATGGCTCTTGTAGATATCATAAGATACTCAAACTTCACAATTTACAGGAAGAGTACAAAAGGACAAATCTCTCCTACACTTCCTTCAGTTTCAAATACATTGTAATTAGAAGTACAAAAACAATCCATATATTTAACTTCTTTGGCAATTCTCTTGCATTACTTCTCACTGGGTCACCAGGACCTAATAAAAAAAGAAGATTTATTAATATTGCATTGTTTTTAAATATATAAGTACTAGTCCAATGTCTGAAAACATCAATTCATTATTTATTATTATTTTAGTTTTTTAATTACTTAATATTGCAACTAGGCTATACAGTGTTAGTAATAGAAATTGTCAATCAATGGATGAATAGGCAATATAACCTTCTTTTAGTATTATAGAATTTATTCATATTTTGAATTAGCTTTTACATTTTCAGTTTCCATTAAATTTTTTGTTCAAGTTTGAGTGGTTTAGTGTTTTTTTATGACTTTGACTTTTTTATGATTTTTTGTGATTTTTTTTGTCAAATATTTTTCAATTATTATTTTTTGTTGTCTATTTATTTATTTAGGTAACATTTTACGTTTTTTACCTAATGCTTAATCATTTTATTTTATTTCATTTAATTTAATTTAAAACAAACTTAATCAAGCTAACTATGGTAACAAATTCATCTGATGATCTTCTCACCACTCCTTTATTATCTCATTTCCTTTCACATTCTTTATCAAAATAATAGGGCATCACACACACCATCTGTATGGTAACATTCATAGTTCACTTGGTTCAGCTAAACATTGGGCTGCCTGAAGCTTGAAGACAGTTTCATACTTTAAATGCTCCTTTATGGTCTTTCTTAGATCAATTCTCTAGTGTGGATCATTTAGATGAAAAATGGCTGAAATCTACATTATTGTTTGCTGTGTTGCTTACAGTAACTACAGAGTTATATGTTTAAAACAGTAAACTGATGAATGTTCTTAGTTCTCTTACGAGAGTATCTCTCGTACTGCGTAATATCTTACGCTATGGGGAAAACCTCTTTTCCACGAGATATTGAAGTATAAAATTATCCTTAATTTTTAATTAATGTAAAACGCGTTGCGACAGCATGCAGACATAGGCAAGGCGGCTCGTGTGCCTATTGGCTGACCTGTGGCAACAGCAGCAAACTATAGAGAGAGGCCCTGCGTGACGTGATACCCGATGGGGGCGCTTCGCGCCCCTAACATCACGTCCCGCCAGAATAGGCGTGGCCTTGGCCTATAAATACAGCTTGATTAGGCTGATACAACTGATTTTCATCTCTTCAGCGAAGCTCACGCATCGCTGGATCTGGAGTGAGAAGCCACGCCGTCTGACTGTAAGCCTTCTGCGGGATGAGCCTTCGAGCCTGAAGCCGCCTTCAGCCGCCGTACCTGCTACGCTTTCCGGCGTTATATCCTTTTCACTGCTAAGAGTGTGTGTTCGCCGCTGCAACTCACACTCTCTCTGTTTATTCTCTCTCCTAAAAGAGCTGCGTCTTTTTCAAGATGCGAGCCACACTCAGCGACGGGGACCGTCATGTCATCTGCGTTTCCTGCCTGGGTGAGGATCACGCGGCTCTCGCTCTCGTCGACGGCGGATGCCCTCACTGTGAGCTGATGCCTATGGTGACTCTGAGGACTCGCCTGGCATCCTTTTCAGAGCCTGCACTGCCAGCCCGCTGTAGTGCCGCGCCGTAAAAAGCGCTGTGCTCAGCGCGGCCCCGAGCCTTCCCCTGCCCGCCAAAGCTCGCCGGTTCGCCCGCCAGCTTCGCCGGCATCGCTCGAGTCGCCCACCGACGGACAGGGGCCGCCATCTGCCGCCGCTTCCGCCATTGAGGTCGACAAAACAGCTGAGGTTTGTTCCATCCTGGCATCAGATAGTGAGGATTGGGCGAGCTCCGTGGACCTCCCCCCCATTGTCCGCGTGCCTTCTGGGAGACGGGCTGGATCCTTACACTGCCGCCGGCCAAGCTGTGTCAGTGCTGCACACAATGGCCATTTTGCAGATCTTCTAGGCCGACCTTCTCCGTAGAATGGAAGAATAGATCAGCGTCGCGGATTTAAGGAGCGCTACGGACCTGGTTTTACGTGCTTCAAAATCTGCTGCACAGGGTATTGGGCGGAACACGGCCTCTCTCATCGTGGCTGAGAGACACCTGTGGTTTACGCTGTCTGAGATGACGGATTCGGAGCGCGCTGTGTTTCTCAACGCACCCATTTCGTCAGCTGGCCTCTTCAGATCTGCCGTCAAAGACATCGCGGACAGATTCCAGGAGGTTCAAAACAAATCACAGGCGACGAAGCACTTCCTCCCGAAGTGCTCTAGCTCCGCACCAGGTCGCTCGAAACAGCTGTCTGCCCGGAGCTCCCAGCCACAGCCTGCACCATCCGCCGCCGCTTCTCAGCGCCGCCAGGCCCGAGAACAGAGACCGCGCTCTCGCTCTGCCGGACGCCGCCCCCCTCAGCGCGGGCCCCGGCCGAGGATCGAGATCAAGCCCAAGGTCCCAAAGCCTTCCTAGGAAAGCGACCGTGTTCAAATCCCGCTGCGGCCGGATTTTCACCGAAACGTTTCACTCGTACAGTTCCATGCGATGTGACTGTTGCAGCGTATTTAGCAGCCAACACTTGCCCGCTTGCCTTCACACAAAAGCCGTTTTTACGGCTACCCAAATAAATCCAATAAAGAGTGTATTTTCTGGCGTTCCAGCCATGGCCGATGGTGTTATGAGTGTTGTAATAATGCCCACGTCTCAGTGCCCATTCCCACACACAGACACAGCCCGCCACAGTTCAGGGCTAGCACAAATAAAATCGACTCCTGTCGATTGTGCAAAAAATTTTGTGAATGTGCCCACGACACAGTGCCCACAAACACTACACGATGCGTGTCCCACGGTTTCTGTAAAAACGAAACCAACACACATTCAGTCAGCTCAAGCCGACGGTGTTCCCAGTGTAGTGTGTGTGCCCGCTCTCCTGCGGCCACATTCCCTTACAGACACGCTCAACCCCACGGGGTTTGTCCAGCTCGCTCTCTCCACAATCTGTCAGAGAAATCGAGCGAGACCAGGCTGCTCGCCATGATCGGCGTGCCCCCCCGCCTCGCACACTGTAAACACAGTGTTTATGTCTCAGCACAACGAAGATCTGCGGCCGCCGCTATGCCGCGGCCAGAGCCCGGATCTCATTCTACCTCTAGCTATTCACGCAGATGTGTGGGCAAAGCTTTCCGGGGTATCAGAATGGGTGTTGAACACTATAAAAAGAGGCTATTCGCTACAGTTCGCTCGACGTCCCCGCCGTCACACGGCACGAGTCGAAACGACAGTAAGCAACGAAGTATCTCATCTACTTTGAGCCGAAATAGCGAAACTACTGAGCAAAGGGGCCATAGAACCTTTATCTCAGGCTAAGAGCAAAGGGGGGCTATACAGCAGATATTTTCTGGTACCGAAAAAAGACGGGGGTCTCAGACCCATTCTAGATCTGTGACAGCTGAACAGAGTGTTTGTGAAGCGCTAGTTCAGAATGCTGACAACCAGGAAAATCCTCGCGCAAGTTCGCCAGGAAGTCTGGTTTATGTAAATAGATCTGAAAGACGCCTATTTCCAAATACAAATAGCGTCGCGTCACAGGCGATTCTTGAGATTCGCCTTCGAGGGCCAGGCATATCAATACACAGACCTGCCGTTCGGCCTGTCCTTAGCACCCCGTACATTTACGAAGTGCAAGGACGCGGCTCTCGCACCCCTGAGACTTCAGGGCATGCGAGTCTTGAACTACCTGGACGATTGGCTGATTCTAGCTCGATCACACTCAGAGCTCATAGAACACAGAACCACATTACTCGAGCATCTCGAGAATCTGGGTCTCACAATTGGGTGAAGAGTTCGCTGTTTCCCAGCCAGAAAATGTATTTCCTGGGTACAGTGCTGTCTATGACAGCGCATCTGTCGCCGGAGCGCGGACTGGACATTCAGCGCCGCAAATCCTTCCGCCGCGGCTCTATAGTCCCGCTCAAAAGGTTTCAGAAAATGCTGGGCCTCATGGCTTCAGCATCTTCGGTACTCCAGCTGGGCCTGCTTCGCATGCGCCCAATACAGTTTTGGCTGAAAGCACGAGTTCCACCCCGGGCATGGATCTCTGGTCTGTTCTGGTCTGTTTTCGCATATGCCTGGTTGCCTGAATCTGGGACCAGACAGTCTGTCCAGAAACAATGTCCCAGCAGGGGAATGGTCGCTGCAACCGCAGACGATCCAACTGCTGTGGGAGACATTCGGCAGAGCGCAGGTGGACCTGTTCGCGTCCCAGGAGAACGCTCACTGTCCAAACTTTTTCTCCAAGAGCGGGGATGCGCTGGCCCACGTATGGCCCCGCTGCCCCCTCTATGCTTTCCCCCCCGTCTCGCTCCTGCCTCAAGTGCTGGAACGAATCGGGGAAAACGGATGCCCAGTGCTGCTCGTGACTCCGCTCTGGACGAACCAGATTTGGTTCCCAGCCCTAATGCGGCTGACCAGCACTGCCCCGTGGCCTATACCGGTGAGGAGAGACCTCCTCTCTCAGGCAAAGGGCTCGATTTGGCATCCTCACCCGGATTTATGGTCCCTACATGCATGGACAATCAACGGGTACCCGCTAACCTCCCAGAGGGAGTGTTAAACACGATCACGCAGGCTAGAGCCCCGTCTACTAGACGGCTCTATTCCTCGAAATGGTCGGTGTTCTCTGCCTGGTGTCAAGCTCAGGGCTTTTCACCCGTAGACTGCGGGGTTACGGAAGTGCTCTCCTTCCTTCAGGAGCTGCTGGATAAGGGCAGAACCCCATCCACGCTCAAAGTATACGTGAAGGCCATAGCGGCGTTTGCAAAACTGACGTCTGGCCAGTCACCGGGGAAAAACGGCCTGGTCGTGCGATTTCTCAGGGGAGCTCGGAGGCTGAATCCTCCCAGACCCCCCTCAGTCCCTGTGTGGGACCTTTCTACGGTTTTGGATGCAATGAAAGGTGCCCCATTTGAGCCAATCCATTTGTCAGGCATGAAACATCTGTCTTTCAAAACGGTGTATCTTTTGGCTCTCGCTTCAGTGAAGCGCATAGGGGACTTACAAGCGCTCTCAGTAAGCGCATCATGTATGGAGTTTGGGCCTAACGACTAAAAAGTCATACTCAAACCAAGGCACGGCTACGTGCCCAAATCCCTCAACACACCGTTCAGGGGCCAGGTTATTTCCCTGTGCGCCCTCCCGGTTCATGATGAGGAGACGTCAGGGCACCGTTAGGGCACTGAGATCTTATGTATCCCGCTCGTCTGTCTTCAGACAGACCGAGTAGCTCTTCATTTTGTTTGGCGGATGCTCCAAGGGGTGGCCGCATCAAAACAGAGCCTATCCAGATGGATAGTCGATGCCATAGCGTGGCTTACACTTCTAAGGGCCTGCAGTGTCCTTTAGGTGTCAGAGCGCACTCCACGAGAGGCGTGGCCTCGTCGTGGGCGTGGTCTATTGGGATTTCCTTGCAAGATATCTGTATGCCGGCAGGCTGGGCCTCGCAATCTACATTTATAAGGTTTTATAACCTAGAGGTTCCCGCCTTACAGGCCATGCTGCTGTCGGTCTAGAAATTCAGTACTATCTGCCCCGCTGCGCCGGCGTGGAATGCTGAGTTTTTTGCTTGTGCATCGATCACTGATCGATAGAACAGCTCCGTGGGTGTTAAATAACCCGTACTCATACCTAGTTCAGGCTGAACACGTTCACCCTGTCTGCGTGAAACACTGTTAACATAACTAGCTCCTATGGGATGCTTTTTTTATGGGGAATGATGCTTGCAGCCTCTCTTCTCCGACTCTCTGTGAGTCTATGGTGATTATGCACTATGTGAGCCCCGGGCTACTGCCCTTGGGACTTTGGTGTCGGATCCTAGTACGCACGGCGTTTTGCTTTATGTTCCCCATAGCGTAAGATATTACGCAGTACGAGAGATACTCTCATAAGAGAACGTACTCGGTTACTAACGTAACCTCGGTTCTCTCTAGGGAGAGGTAATGAATCTGCGTATCTTGCCGTGCATTCAACAGCTCTGGTTCGCTTTGGCGATGAAAACCAGTTGTATCAGCCTAATCGAGCTATATTTATAGGTCAAGGCCACGCCTATTCTGGCGGGATGTGATGTAATGGGTGCGAAGCGCCCCCATTGGGTATCACGTCATGCAGGGCCTCTCTCGATAGGCTGCTGCTGTTGCCACAGGTCAGCCAATAGGCACGTGAGCCGCCTTGCCTATGTCTGCATGCTGTCGCAACGCGTTTTACATTAATTCAAATTTAAGAATAATTTTTGGCTTCAATATATCGTGGAAAAGAGTGTTATATAATTTTTTTGTGTGTGTGCAAGATTGATGTTAAGTGCAGATTTAGTAGTATTTAATGTTTTGCTATGCTAATTTAGAAGAGTTTCTGTTATGTGGGGTTCATTGAGGGGTTATGGTCACGGTTGGTAAATCCTATGTCTTCTTCTTGTCTCGTGTTTCTGTTGTTGTATGTGTGTGTGCTTATTGGAGGGGCGTGGCCGCTCATCAGCGCTTGTTCAGCAATCACCCATTACCTCATCACCAGCTGCAGTCTATTCATTCCTGTGTATATATTCTCATCCCATTCTCATCTCCATTGTCAGATCGTTGTTTGTTGGTGTCCGGTGTCTGATCCCTCGTTCGTTCCAGCCTTCCTTCCGTGTTCCTGTCTGTTCCTGTGGATGTTCTGGATTCGTCTTGTTGATCGTCACCTCTCTTCACCTCACGCACCTGTTACCTCTGACCATCGAGTCCCTGCGTCGCTAGCCTGTTGCCCCCTGGACTTTGTCATTTATCTTTCAATAAACACTGAGTACTTCGCACTTGCTTCCGTGGTTATTCGTGACAGAACGATCTGACCCAAAGATGGAAGCAGCGAGTGGCAATTCAGAAAGCTGGGAGGATTTTGTCAACCACAGCAGATAGCGAATGGAGAATCAAGAAAGGAACATCAACGACACAGCTCGCGCTGTCCAGGCGTTAGTGACGCAGGTGTCCGGGCTCACGCAGCAAGTCAAACAGCTGCACATTCCCACTGCACCGGTCCCACCGCCGATTCCCCAAATACCACCAGTGGACCCCTCCCAGTCAGAACCTCGTTTACCAGCTCCGGAGACATACTCAGGTGAACCTAATTTTTGTCGAGCCTTTCTAACTAAATGCTCCATGCATTTCTCTCTACAACCTAGAACCTTCCGTGAGGAAAGAACCAAGGTGGCATTTGTATTAACACTGCTGACTGGGAGAGCGGCGCTATGGGCGGCGGTGTGGGAGAACCAGGACGACTGCTGCACCTCGTTCCAAGCGCTCTCCGTTGAAATGAAACGCGTCTTCGACCGGTCATTGGCGGGCAGAGAAGCAGCCAGAATGCTGGCAGAATTACGGCAGGGACAACGATCCGTATCAGACTTCTCGATAGAGTTTCGGACTCTAGCGGCGGAGAGCCAATGGAACGAGGAGGCGCAGTGGGATATGTTCCTGCATGGGTTGGCTGACCGCGTCCAAAAAGAGATATATGCCTTGGACTTACCTCCTAGACTCAACGACCTAATTGCTCTAGCACTGAGAGTGGACGCCAGGCTGTCTCGAGTGGATCGGAAATTACCCAATTACCATTCTTCGGCAGAATCCGTGGGTCAACGCGCTGGAGGTGGGGACGCGGTCAGCCCCGTCTACGATCCTGAGCCCATGCAGGTGGGTCGAGCCCGGCTTTCCCGCGAGGAGAAGGAAAGGCGGAGATCCCAGGGCCTTTGCATGTACTGTGGAGGAACGGGACACTTCACCTATAACTGCCCGTTAAAAGGCCCAGCCCGATAGTAAGTATGAGGCTACTATCTGGTGGGATCTCCGCCGAGAAGACCTCATCAACATCAACTCTCCTTCCGGGTAGACTCCGATGGTCCAACCACTGTCACGACTGTCACGCACTTCTGGACTCGGGCGCTGAAGGTAACTTCATGGATCACACCTTTGCACTCAACCACCAAGTTCCCCTCAAACACCTCACCCATCAGATTGCTGTACACGCCCTCAATGGTCAAGAACTCCCCACTATATCTCTGGTCACTGAAGACATCACCCTCATCACGTCAGGCAACCACTCAGAAACTATCTCCTTTTACATCCTGGACACTCCGCTTGCACCCATCGTTCTTGGTCACCTCTGGCTCACAGCCCCAAAATAGACTGGCAACTCAATTCAGTAGCAGCGTGGAGTAGTTTTTGTCATAAGTCCTGTCTTGTGTCTGCCTGTCCGTCTGTTTCTGTTCGTGTGTTGCAGGAGGAGACGGCGGATTTATCTAACGTGCCCACGGAGTATCGGGATCTGAAGGAGGTGTTTAGTAAGTCTCGGGCTGATTCTCTTCCTCCACATCGTCCCTATGACTGTGCTATAGAGTTACTGCCAGGTACGTCTCCGCCTAAGGGCAAAGTATATTCTCTCTCTGTTCCTGAGAGAGAGGTCATGGAGAAATACATTTCTGATTCTCTGGCAACGGGATTCATCCGCCCTTCCTCTTCTCCAGCGGGGGCGGGATTCTTTTTTGTGGGGAAGAAAGATGGGTCGTTGCGACCATGTATTGATTACCGAGGGTTGAACAACATCACGGTAAAAAACACTTATGCTTTGCCGCTGATGTCTTCAGCCTTCGAGAGGTTGCAAGGAGCATCTATCTTCACGAAATTGGATTTAAGAAATGCTTATCATTTGGTCCGCATCAGGGAGGGGGATGAGTGGAAGACCGCTTTTAACACCCCTAGGGGGCACTTTGAATATTTGGTTATGCCGTTCGGCCTTTCCAACTCCCCAGCGGTCTTCCAAGCACTTGTCAATGACGTATTGCGAGACATGGTCGACCAATTCATATATGTCTACCTGGATTATATATTGATTTTTTCATCGTCTCTCCAGGAGCACGTGCAACACGTCCGACAAGTGCTTCAGAGGTTGCTAGAGAATGGGCTTTTTGAGAATGCGCATGGATCCTGACAAGGTTAAGGCTGTGGTAAGTTGGCCAAGTCCAGATTCCCGTAAGGCCCTACTGAGGTTTCTGGGGTTCGCCAATTTTTACCGGCGTTTTATACGCAATTTCAGCCGACTAGCCGCGCCTCTGACCGCCTTGACCTCCCCCAGAACGACGTTCAGGTGGTCAGACGCAGCAGAAGCTGCGTTTGCCAAACTGAAGGGTTGCTTTGTTTCAGCCCCCATCCTGTTAACCCCTGATCCATCACGTCAGTTCGTGGTGGAGGTCGATGCGTCAGAGGTGGGGGTAGGTGCAGTGTTATCCCAGCGCTCTCCTTTAGACGACAAGATGCACCCTTGCGCGTTTTTTTCTCATCGCTTATCCCCTGCCGAAAGCAATTATGACATTGGCAACAGAGAGTTGTTGGCGGAGTGGCGCCACTGGTTAGAAGGGTCGGGGTTACCTTTTATCGTCTGGACCGACCACAAGAATTTGGAGTACATTCGTACAGCTAAAATACTTAATTCCAGGCAGGCTCGGTGGGCTCTTTTTTTCGGACGTTTTGACTTTACTCTCTCGTACCGGCCGGGTTCTAAAAACATCAAACCCGATTCTTTATCGCGCATTTTTGACCGTTCCGATCGCCCGTCTACTCCCGAGTGCATTTTACCAGAGACCCTATTTATCTCTACACTCACATGGGAGGTCGAATCGAAGGTCAAGAAGGCCTTAGAAGGGGTAACGCCTCCGATTCGTTGCCCACCGAACCGTTTGTTCGTACCGGAGAGTTTACGGTCCAGCGTTATTCAGTGGGGACACTGTTCCAATGTGGCTTGTCATCCGGGAGTTAATCGTACTATGTTTTTAGTCAAGCAACGATTCTGGTGGCCCCTCATGGCTCGTGATGTTCACAATTTTGTATTGGCCTGCTCAGTTTGTGCCACGGGTAAAACTTCCAATCGACCTCCAGATGGGTTACTCCAAACGCTGTCGGTACCTTCGAGACCCTGGTCCCATATCGCACTAGATTTTATCACCGCCCTCCCACCCTCCCAGGGTCACACGGTAGTTTTGACCGTGGTGGACCGGTTCTCGAAGGCTGCCCATTTCATTCCCTTGCCCAAATTACCTCCAGCCAAGGAGACAGCGTTGATTGTCGTTGACCACGTCTTTCGGATTCATGGCCTCCCGACAGACGTGGTTTCTGACAGGGGACCCCAATTTGTGTCCAAATTTTGGCGAGAGTTTTGTAGACTTCTGGGGGCGACTGTCAGTCTGTCCTCTGGGTTCCATCCCCAGAGTAATGGTCAGACTGAGCGAGCCAACCAGGATTTGGAGAGAACGTTGCGATGTTTAGTGTCCAAGAATCCTTCCTCTTGGAGTCAGCAACTGTCTATGGTGGAGTACGCCCACAACACGTTGCCAGTGTCTTCCACGGGCCTATCCCCATTTGAGTGTAGCATAGGTTACCAGCCACCTATTTTTCCTAGTCTGGAATCCGAAGTCGCGGTCCCCTCCGCCCACGCATTCGTCCAGAGGTGTCACCGCACTTGGACTAGAGCCCGTGAGACTCTACTCCAGGTGGGGGCGCGCACCAAGGCCAAAGCCGACCGCCACCGGCGGAGGCCTCCCGTATACGTCGTCGGTTCCAAAGTGTGCCTTTCTACCAAGGACATTCCTCTCCGCTCCGTTTCGAATAAGCTCGCACCTAAATTCATTGGCCCGTTTTCTGTCACCAAGATCATTAGTCCGGTGACAGTCCGCCTTAATCTTCCTCCAGTGTACAGGAGGATTCATCCCGTCTTCCATGTATCTAAAATCAAGCCCGTTTTTTTTGCTCGCATTATTCCCGCCAGCCCCGGTCCCCCCCCCCGCCGCGTCTTGTAGACGGGGAACCCTCTTATTCGGTCAGTCGTATTCTTGACTCGAGACGGAGGGGGCGCGGATTCCAGTACTAGGTGGACTGGGAAGGTTACGGTCCGGAGGAGAGAAGTTGGGTACCGGCTAGAGACATCCTGGATCACTACCTTATCGATGATTACAATCGGCAGGTAAGGGAGTCTGGGAACGCCAGGAGGCGTTCCTAGGGAAGGGGGTACTGTCACGGTTGGTAAATCCTATGTCTTCTTCTTGTCTCGTGTTTCTGTTGTTGTATGTGTGTGTGCTTATTGGAGGGGCGTGGCCGCTCATCAGCGCTTGTTCAGCAATCACCCATTACCTCATCACCAGCTGCAGTCTATTCATTCCTGTGTATATATTCTCATCTCCATTGTCAGATCGTTGTTTGTTGGTGTCCGGTGTCTGATCCCTCGTTCGTTCCAGCCTTCCTTCCGTGTTCCTGTCTGTTCCTGTGGATGTTCTGGATTCGTCTTGTTGATCGTCACCTCTCTTCACCTCACGCACCTGTTACCTCTGACCATCGAGTCCCTGCGTCGCTAGCCTGTTGCCCCCTGGACTTTGTCATTTATCCTTCAATAAACATTGAGTACTTCGCACTTGCTTCCGTGGTTATTCGCGACAGTTACCATCACGGTGACAAGTGGAGCATGAGCTTGATTTGTGAATAGGTATGTGAAATTTTATATTTTACTGTACTCATTAAGCAATTGCTTACTTATGCTAATGATATAAAAGTATTGTGTTACCATTAAACAAGTTCGCATTTGCTGAATTAGCTTTTTAAAGCTAGCCAAGTTTCCACTACTAAAAATATTTAAGATTGCGATTACATGATAATTTTAAGTTAAATGTATGAATTAGCTTACTCAAATATTTCAAGTTAAGAGCAATTAAAATGTATGAGTACAAAATGAAAATCAACCAGTTCTGTTTACTTAAACTTTGGATTTCTTAATTTAAATTTTTTTATGTAACTGATTAACTCAAAGTTTTTGAGTTTTGCCAACTTATTTGTGTTTACAGTGATGCAGTAAAGTAGATGATCATTATTTAGAACAGCGATTATGATTAAATAAATAATTTACTTTATAAAAAGCATTTGTTAGCATCAGTTATATCATGAATTAGAACTGAACAATTGTTTTATTGCAATTAATTCAGGTTAAAATAATGTATAAATATATTATTGTTCATAGTTCATTCATGATTGATTAATATTATTTTTTAATTAATACATTTACTAAATGTATTGCACATTGTTAGTTTGTGTTATCTATTGCATTCACTAATATTCAATTCTCGTATGTTTCAACTTTAGTAGTTTATTGTAAAGTCTTACGAGTTAATAAGTACATTGCTACAAAAAATGTGCAATATTATTACTTGAAGAATAGTACTTTTAAACTTTTAAGTTTAAAACAATATATGAAGTTTTGGTGAGAACTTACCATAACTTTCACAAATATCCATGTTCATCAAGCCCTTTTGAAGTGACAGGGTGCCATTTAGCAGTGGGCTTATTGAGGCTATTGCCTGAAAAGGACAACTTAGTTTGTTTAAGCTAGTAACTACAGTTAGTAAATAACTAAATACATACACTACTATTCAAAGATTTGGGGTCAGTAAGAATTTTTTTTTTTTTAAGAAATACTTTTATTCAGCAAGGATGCTTTAAATTGCTCAATAGAAACAGTAAAGACTTTCATAATGTTACAAAAAATTGCATCACGATTTCCACAAAAAGATTAGGCAGCACAACTGTTTTCAACCTTGATATTAATAATAAATGTTACTTGAGCACCAAATCAGCATATTATAGTTATTTCTGAAGGATCATGTGACACTGAAGATTGGAGTAAGGGCTGCTGAAAATTCAGCTTTGAATTTTTGCATTACAGGAAAAAATGTAAATTTAGTTCAATTTAGAAAAATAAATAAATAACAGGAAACAGTTATTTAAAACTGAAATAATGTTTCACAATTTTACTGTGTATACTGTTTCTTGATTAAATAAATTACCCATGATAAGCAAAAACATTAAAAACAAAATCTTATCAACCCCAAACTTGTTTAACAAACTTGTTAAATATAGGAATATATCTATGAATGAATGAACAGCTCAGCTGAGCTCTAACATACCAGAGTCAGACTTATTTTTGGCACGTTCAGATTGGTTCTCTATGCGGCTTGACTGTCCCATGTCCCTCACGTCCTTAACAGCTCCTCTCGGCTCAGGCATGGAGAGGACCAACGGCCTCTGGTGGTGATACTTTAGTCTGTAGGTGTCTGTCATACAATTATCCACAGAGAAATAAGTGGTCAGTGCTACTCCAGATCCTGGAGACACTGAAGCAGATGGCTTATCCCACCCACAAGATCTTTCCTCAGGCTCACTGGACACCTGCTCCCCTCTTTCCTGGTCAGAACACGATTTTGACCTCACATCTGATGAGCTTGGACATGTGCCATTGATTTCCATTCTCTTGTAAACTGCGGTGGTGTGCAATGATGAAACGCCACGGTCGGATGCTCTGGAAGCTGTCTGTGATGGCTCCTGTAAAATTCTGGGACGGAAAGGTGGAGTCTTTATCTCAATCGGTCGCTGTGCGTGTTTGGAATGAGTTGGCATTGATGGAGCTATTGCTGACTCTTCTCTAGGCTGCAAAGGGTAAATGGTGCGATTAGGGCCCGGTGATTCGTGTGGAGCGACTTCACTGGTGCTAGAACGATAAGCACTGTCTTCTTGCTCTGAAAGAGGGTTAGTGAGTTCATCAGAACTGTTACACTCTGAACTGCTGATCTTGCCCAGGCGGCGCAGAAGGGGGCTTTCTGGGCTGTGGTGCCATCGCATAGAAACTTCCTGTTGCTCTGTTTGAAGGTCGCAGGCCAATGGGTCTTTCTCTGTGTAGCTGCCTTTCCTGGCACCACAGGATGAGTATCTAAGCTTCCTTCTGTGAAACATGAACACTCTTATTTAGATGTCATCTTTTTTCATCATATTTACATATTGCAGATATTTTCTTAACATACTGTATTGTCTAATTTAAACTAACAAAACGAACTAACAGCAATAACAACAAAAAAACTACAGAAATGGACTGTTACACAATTGCCCTATATACATTGATTTTAAAGCAGTCAAAGTGTCCATGATTAAGAGGTGGATAAGTCTTGTAAAAATCTAGTTTAAAACAAACGGACCAAATTTTTGGAAATGTACTGTTGTATAGATGTTGATTTTATATGGTTTCGAAAAACTTTTAAAACATGTTTAAGAAAAGTTTGCATTTAATGACTCAAATACCACAAATGTCATATATTTTTTTTAATGAGGCCTTTTTCTTCATTAGTATATCAACGTTACATCACCCTCACATTTTTATTTTATGCCCTTTAAAAAAATGCAATTCAATTCATAAATTAAAACATAAGGTGTATTCAAGTCATAGTATGCATTTCTTGAAAAAAGTAAAAAAAGAAATAAAAAAGAAAAATAGAGGCATGTCATTGACCAAACTGTCAAAGCATTATTTGTAGGCATAAAAACAAGTTAGTAATCAACTGGATTTTTTATATGTATTTAACCTTTCTTTGAGGGGTTTATATTCTTATATATTTGTCTTTTTATTATTCTGGTCAAACTGTAATTCAAATATCACCATAAAATGCTTTTTTAAATGCGAACTGTATATTGCAACACATTTGCAGTGTAAAGACAAAACCTGCAAATACCTTGAACTTGGGCTGCCTTTCATGAGATGTTCTGAGTTCTTTCCCTGAATTTTAACCAAATGTTTACCTGAGGAAACAAAATGCAAACCAGTCATTTATTTTCTGAGACATAGAACAACAGGCAATAAAGCCTAAAAGGTGGATTTTTCCATCTCTGCCATTGCTGTGTAGCAACAAAGGAACAGAACTGGCAAAATCCCTGTATCTGGATCACAGTGGGCACAGACACACTCACTAGGACACATCCTACTCACTTATTTATAAATAGACAGACTATTCATCTCTTTCCTGCCAACCTGCTGAGTTCAATGTGAGGATAAAGCCACAGGATACAACATGTGCTCTAAGATTTATAGTCTAAGATTTAGGCATTAGTTATAGAAAACATTTTACAACTGATGATATTTTTGTATTTCCACTTTCTCTGTACTCCTGTATTTGTCTCTTTACTAAGAATGGGATTTAAAATTCCATGACTTCTGGGAAACCAAGATTCGGAAATAGTACATGCAGATTTTAAAGACAGAGATATCAAGGGGCTGCTTTTGTGACTGTCACACAAGACTGATTGACAATGGTGCAACTAAGGCATTATAAAGAATTCGATTTATCTCTCTCTCTTCCTCCTACATCCCCATTTTCCAACCTAATATAACACTCTTTAGTGGTACAATGTGTTTTAAATTTTAAGCTGCCTTTAATTTTAAGAGGGATTTTCTCAGTTTTTAGTATGCTACCATGTGCTACCATGGAATTAGAGAGAATTACAGTTGCGTAAAATCACAAAGTATTCAAAAACATGACAAAACTGTAGAAAAAGTCAGTTTTTTGGAATGACTCCAAATGGCAGTCTATCTTTTGGGGTTTGAATGAGCTTAGTTTCATTTGTAGATTAAATTAAAACATCCTTTTGAGCACATGCTACTTTACGGGGTGCAAATTGTGACCTGAAATGCTCATTCTGTGAATTAAATATGTATTTAGTCCATGAAAGGGGGTTACAAATTATGTTCTCCAGAGAATGAGCATTTTGTAGTGTGCCGATTCATGAAATGTAATGCAACCAAGTAAGTGTTGCACCGCGCACTCAGAACCCACTTTGGGACGCTGTGCCTTCCAAGTCGGGGCCCCGCGTTCCACCTCGCTGCCCCACAGCGGGCACGTCTGTGGTTCCTCTGACCCCCCACTCCTCTAAAACACTACAAGCTGTGGCGCTTCCGGCTGAGTGTGCGGGTCCTTCCCATGGGGGCCAGTCGTCTCATTTGGGGCTCCGTCGGATGATCCGATGTCGATCGCTGCATCAGAGGGTGAGCTTGAGTCATCCGTGGATGAAAACCCGGCTGCGTTGTCCTCTTCGGGGAGAGTAGCGTTGCCCAAGCCTGACCCAGAGCTGACGACAATGCTTTCCCGGGCCGCCGAGAGAGTCTGGCTCGTGTGGAGGCCTCCGCCGTATCCCAAACCCTCAAGGTTGGATGATTTGTTTGTCGAGGTGGCTCGTGCTGGTTCCCAGTGCTCCACCCCAGTACTTTTCTTTCTGAAAGTGCATGAAGAGGTTACCCGATTGTGGACAGCACCTTGTTGAGAGCTCACTCTACCAGAAGTGTTGCTTCCTCTTGGGCGTTGGCGCATGGCGCCTCGCTAACAGATATATGTTCATCTGCGGGCTGGGCCACATCCAACACATTTGCTTTATTATAGCATTTGTGTAGTGCCGGTATCTTTCCGTGTACTGGCTTCAAATAGCCAGTAACAATAAATAAACCCGCTCCGTGTCTCGCTTGCAGAGCCATTCCACTCCTAAAGACCGGATAAGTGCACTATCCTGCTCCAGTAGAGTTCCCCAGTTGGCGAGCCACGTTGAGTTCCTCCAACACCACCATCGGCAGTCAGACCAGACCGGTGTTGACTCCCCCCTAACTAGGCCGAAACTACTTCAAAGACATACCATATGTTGCACTTCCCTAATGGCCAGTCTATATGTGTCATTTTCACATGATACCTCCCTACGGGTAGGATGTGGATTCCGCAGCATCGTTTTCCAAAACTTGAGAGAGGGCACTTTTCCAGTGTTATCCAATAGTCTCGCTAAGTAAGTCATACGGAACAGCAGTGTTTGACCCTCTTGCCATAAGCCGTCTCATCTTCTGCCCCAGAATGTGCGGGGGATTAGAAAGCTTATGCAGGGCATTGAAAGGGGTAGCAATAGTGACACTTTGTTTGGGATCCCAATTCGTCTGTAGGTTCCAACGTTTTGGTTACGTATGTAACCCTCGTTCCTTGAGGGAGTGAACAGAGACGCCATGTCCCGTCACCACAGTTGCTGTCCCACCACTGAGCAGCTGGGTCACCAGCTCAGCTCCTCAGTGAAAAAACTTGAATGTGAATTGCATCTTCTTACGGATTTATACCTGCGCTGCAGGGCAGAGGTTATGGTTATGGTTACATATGTAACCTGAGACGTTCCCTTTCGAGGGTACTCATGCTACGTTAATACCGCTTTGGGAACGATAATGCCCAAATGCCCAAAGTGACTGTCCCTGTATGTACTGAGAGCAATACTAGGACATAAGCACCTGTGAACCTGGGGCAGCACCCAGGTCCAGGTTGCAGAACCTTACGAATGTGAGTGGAGAGGACCAGTCAGCCGCATCACAAACGTCTTGAAGGGAGACACCCGAAATTAAGGTCTTGGGGGTCGCCATACTCCTAATCGAATGAGCTCTGACAGCTAAAGGCGAATGGTGATCAGAAACCTCATAAGCAAGATAAATAGCCTCAACTATCCATCTGCTGACTGCCTGTTTTGACCCAGGGGACCACTTTTTAGGCACTCTAAAGTAGACAAATAGCTGAACGATTTATCTCCAAAGGGCAGCTCTGTGGACATAAGTATCCAACACTCTCACTGAACACACAAGTTTCAGCTTTCCTGGTCCTGATTTCCGAAAAGAGGAGGACAGAAGGCTTGCAAAACGATAGGCCACGGTACAAAGGCCGGCACCTTAGGGACATAGCCTGGCTTTTGGTAAAGGAATGCCTTGACCATCCCTGGTGCAAACTCAAAGCATGTGGGGGTTACCGACAGGGCTTGAAGATCTCCTACTCTCTTTAGAGAAGATATGCCTAGAAGGAACACAGTTTTTAAAGTCAGAAACTTATCTGGAACCATCTCAAGGGGCTCGAAGGGAGCCTTCTAGCATAATAGCCAAGTCCCAACCTGGAACTCTGGTACGAATTGCAGGCCTCAGCCTCAAAGTGCCACGAAGGAAACATGTTCCTTCCCCAAAGATACACCGCCCAAATGCACGTGGTAAGAAGCTATGGCTGCCACGTACACCTTTAGTGTGGAAGGGTTGGTTGAACCAACCAACCACCCGGGCAGTTTACTGGATCCCACTGTCGCATTCTGCACCAAGAAGTAAAAACTCTCCACTTCAAAGCATAAAGTTTCCTCGTGGAGGGAGCTCTGGAGTGAAGTATAATCTCAACAATCTCAGAGTCTATGAGTAGGGCCCCTCTGAGGCCAAACCCACATGTTCCATATCTCAGTGGTGGGAACGAAACTGTTTCACAGTGAGTGACTGGCCTAGCTTTATCTCTTTTATGGATCTGAAGATTACAGCAACACGAGCAGGTGATAGGACGGCCTGCATAGTTACTAAACCCCACCAAGAAAAGTGGTCCTCTGAACCAGAGAAAGCACACTCTTCTTGGCATTCAAGTTCAACCCCAACTTTTGAAAGTGAGTGAGAATGACATCTCGATGACGAACCACCATCTGCTCCGACTCTGCTATAATAAGCCAGTCGTCTATATTGTACAGAATGCGAACAAATCATTTCCTGAACGTGCTGGGTGATAGAGCTAGGCCAAAGGGAAGAACCCGATACTGATATGCTTCGCCCCGGAAAGCAAATCTCAGGAAGTTCCTGTGTTGTGGAAGGATGAAGACATGGAAGAAGCCATGTCAGAAGCCTCCACTTTGCCAGATAATTTACTAAGGGAACTAGCCTCTCGAGGGTGGCCTCCGATTTACTCAAAGCAACCACTTCGGTGACCTGAAGCGAACTGGCAGGAAACAAACGACTTGACTGCTTTTTGGCCCTGCTCAGAGGGTGTGAGCTTGACACAACCCCTTGTGATGGACCTTGAGTTATAAGCTCGCTGGAAACCGCTGCCCCTCGAGGCAGGGTGGCAAGGTTGGCAGAACGGCCCTCTGAGGGCTCAAAAGTGGTGCGGGCACCGTATACTGAGGTATAAACCTCTCCACCCCGGGTGGGGCTGCCCTCAGAAGTTTGACACCAGTGGCGTCAGGACGAGAAGAACAGTCCTCAGATCCGCCTTCTGCTTAGGAGGCTTTGGCTGAGAGTGTCGTCCCAAGCCCCATGATTTTTGTGGAGGGGCACTAGGCAAATCTGTGGCCCGACACAGCTCTCCAACCTTGTCTGGTCCTAGCCCTTGATGACAGAAAGCGCTTGTCCAGATTGCTTTTCCGACGAGCACCTTGTTTCTCGGCTGGCTAATAACTGTTTCACTTAAAAATAAACATAATAAATACAAATAAATGCTGTTAATTGAACCTTCTATTCATCAAAAAATCCTGAAAAAATAATTATCACCCTTTCCACAAAAATCTTAAGCAGGAAAATATTTTCAAAATTGATAATCTTGGAATCTAAGATTCTGATAATTATTGAGCATATAAGAATGATTTCTGAAGGATCATGTGACACTGAAGACTGGAGTAATGATGCTGAAAATTCAGCTTTGCCAAATCACAGAATTCTGACTGAAAAAAGAGTAAGGAAAGACAGAACTCAGAAATCATGGGCTAGATTCATACAGTATAAGCACCAAAAGGCTCAACATTGGCATAGCAAATGTGCTAACTGCTAGGTCAAGACTATTATAGAACTTTTGATTGTAAAATATTAAAGAAGCAAATTAACTACACTGGCAATTTTTTATGTTAAATTTTTTTTAATATACATGAATTACCTATAGCAGATCTATACAGGTGGAGCTGAGGGTTTCTGAAAACATGCTGCACTGCTACAGCAAATGCTAGCTAAATATTTAAAGGTTGAGCACGCAAGCTCATTGGCTACTGATAAAGCAGGAACCAATCAGCTGTGCCATATAGAGAATTATGTGATTGCAAGCAGATTAAGTTAAGGACCTATTAGCTTGCGCCATCTAGAGTTTCAAGACAGAACTTTGTATTTAACTAATTTCATAATTGATGGACTTTACACAGTTATTGAACTGAACTGAATCAACAAACTGAACTGACTTGAGCTGAATAATGAAACTTTTGACTTTTTAGAGCAACTTTACAGCAGAATTTAAATTTGCCTTTTAAAAGACGCTTGTATCATTGATTTCTTTTATGTTCTTGTATATCACTGTGAAGCTGCATTGCAAATCTGTATTGTATAAAGCATAATAGAAATAAAGGTGACTTGACTTGATGCCATGGCATATGGGTAACACTCACTGTGATACAGCGGAGAACGCACTGCCTCCATTTTTGAGTCACCTTGATTATTATGGCCTTGATCCCTGAGAAAATACACCAATCCATTAAGACCAAGGAATCCAAAAGAAAAACTTCACACCAATCTTTACTTAATTTATCCTACCTGAGGTGCTGTGCTTCTTGACTGAGTTTGATCTCTTTGCCTGTGAAGTTCTCAACACCTGGTGAGTCATGATTGGTGGAACCACTGCTCAACCTATCACTGCTCTCGTATCCTGACTCTGTCCTCTGGATCATCCAATTATCACTCCGCTGTGCTACATTTGCTCCACCTTTAGGTCTGGTCACCATCATCTGTCGCTGAGACTCCTGGGAGCTTTGACTTTCAGTGTCCAAACGTGAGTCATCTTCGTAAATAGTCATTAGACCTTTTTGTTTCTCCTTCATCAGCCCACTCTCATGGCCAAAGCGGCGGACACATCGAGGGCTCCCACGTTGTTGCTGCTGCTGACGTTGTTCTAGTTCGCTCAGCACACTGTCCACATTCAGGACCTCTCGCACTGGTCTCCATGAGGGCTTGGACTTGCCACACTCTGGGAGATTTGTGGACCCACGATGGCAGAGAGATGATAAATCAATGTGACGACTGGTGCCAGTGGCCATTCCCTGGTTTGAGCGCAACTCCTGGGGTGATACACGAACATGTACTGTAGAATGCTCAGGTCGAGAGACTCGTGAGGAGAGAGTTCTCTGTCTCTGGTCAGAATGAAACCTCTGGCCATTTTCAGGGAGAGAAGGCGATAGAGTATATGTCATATCTAAAAAAAAAAAAAAATATATATATATATATATATAAACATAAATATACAGTGGTCCAAAATATATTTGGATACCTAAGCTACTTTAAATGAATTAATTTCTTGAATAACATAACATAATATAATTTAAAGAATGATTACAAATATACACTTTTCAAGCCAAAGCATTTGACAAAAAAAGTTTTATGTGTTAAATTTTGGAGTGCAAAATTTAACACATTCCACAAAAGCGGCGATGGGAGTGTCAAGTTTTGCGCATGATCTAGGCTATCTAATGCTGACGCACAAATTAAATAACACAGACGCAGTCTAATCATTTGCATAATGACCAACGCAATCTACCAAGAGCAGCGCAAATTAGTGTGGGGTCGCAATTAAGCAGAGCTGATGCTCATCAGGTACGGGTCGACACAGGCACTTGTTACATGTTACATGTAATCTGACAAACACGTACACATATATAGGCCTATATATATATGCAGATTTTATGCATATGCTTTTCTCAGGAAACAGCATGGCCTGCAACAAATTAAAAATAACATGGTTTGGCAAACGATATGTTCAGAAAACATCTTCCTCTGGCATTCCAAAGAAATTAATACGAGTGAAAAATATTTTCTACCACACGCTCTCTGTTCTCTGCGGTGTCTCCTCCTAGCAGCAATAATTGCAGTCATGTCGCAAAATGGGTTAAGACATGCTTTTTTTGGACATTAAATATTGGCACAAATATCAGTAAATTGACTAGCGCAATAATTAGCAAATAGCATTGCATGATTCATTTAAATACTGTCCTCCCATACATTTTGCGTCTGAAAGGGAAACTCCTACAAATGCATATGCAATAAGGTCAGCCGCAAAAACAACTCAGTCCATGCCTTTTCAGCGCTAATTTTGCACTGCCTCACTTTAGTAAATCCAGACAGTAGTTTTTTTAACGGCAAATAATTGTTTGCGCTGGCGCAAGCTGTTAATAAATCTGGCTTGTCCAAATGCTGTTTAGGGACACAGTAGATATAAATCATAGCTTCATGCTGTTTCCATTGATTTAAATGCAAATTAATGATGTAAGATAATAGGGCAATATAATGTAGTCATATTTACTAATTTAGTTAATAAATCTTCTAAAGTGTTACATATGTAAAAGTATGAGAGATCAGACATTTTCAGGGGACTCTATAATGTCTCTAATGTTATTATTATTTTGCTTTAACTTAACCGAAAAAAGGTTATAAAATAAGGTCCCATTAGTTAACATTAGTTAATGCATTAACTAATGCATTAAATAATGTTAATGTATTATGATAAAGCATTATAATAACGTCTTGGTTACTAATGAAACCCTCGTCCCCTGAAGGAGGGAACGGGAGACGTAACGTCAACGTGACGATGTAATTGGGATCGCCTTGAGAGACCAATCTACTTCAAGAGTATTAAAACAAGCGAATGCACATTGGCATGCAATAATTGCATCAGCTGCTCTGCTTGCAGCGCAAGCATATAACGAGCAGCAGGTAAGCCGCATATTGTTTTACGCTGAGGAGCCGAGACATGTTCGGCCGTACAGCAATGGTCAGCAACCGTGGTGACGGTACGTTACATCTCCCGTTCCCTCCTTCAGGGAATGAGGGTTACATTAGTAACCGAGACGTTCCCTATCAGTCGCTCATGTACGACGTAACATCAACATGACAGCGTAATTCGGATCCCTATGGAAAACACCACGGTTGCTGCCACATCCAACGCCCTACGCAAGACTCTCAGACCCCCAACTGGCTGGGGCGGAAGGCCTGTGTAGAGGGAGTTCAACTGCTGTTCCCTTATACTCCACACAGTGGAACTCTTTGGATAACACTGGCAAAGCATGCCTTTCCAGGGGAGAGGGTGCCGCGGAAGCCACAATACCTTACCCCCGAAGGGAGGTAACATGTGGGGATTACACATATAGACGTGCCGGAAGGGGCAGTGCAGCATATGGAATGTCACTGGGGTGGCTCCAGCCTGAGAAGGGGGAGGCTACACCAGACAGTGACGGCAGAGCGGACTCTGCCCAGGGAAAGACACGGGCTCACCGCAGGGAGCTGGTCGTGGAAGAATACGCATATGGGATAGCCGCAGGGATCACCACATATGGAAACCAGCCTAGCAAAAGTTACACAAGCATACAAGCACTAGGCCTGGCATTGGACGCTCTGCAACGTCCGACAGCCGAAGGGTTGAGGAGGAACTCTACAGGGTTCGCCTGGGTAGGGCTGAACTCGACTGGAGCAAAAAAATGCACGTATCCGCCCCATGTGGAGGGAAGTGGCACAACAAGCCGACACTAGAGCGGGAACTTCTGTGTTACCGGCTGGTTGAAGCGAGCACCTATAAAATCTAGCGAACATGTTATGTGTCGCCCAGCCAGCAGCCCTATAGATATCTGTCAGCGAGGCGCCGTGTGCCAGTGCCCAAGAAGAAGTGACACTCCAAGTGGAGTGGGCTCTCAACTCGGGCGGGCAAGGCACGCCTTGGACTTCGTAAACCAAGGTGATGGCATCCACTATCCAGTGCGCCATCCTCTGCTTGGATAAAGCCTTTCCCTTCTGCTGGCCTCCTTAACAAACGAAGAGCTGATTTGAGGTCCTGAGGCTTTGCATTCTGTACAGAGACAAGCCAGGGCTGGGTCTGCCTCCTCCGAAGGCAGCGCTTGCAGGTTCACCACCTGGTCCCGGAAGGGAGTGGTGGGAACCTTGGGCACATATCCAGGCCGGGGTCTCAGGATCATGTGAGAGTTAGCCGGTCCGAATTCTAGGCACAATTAGTTGAGCGAAAATGCATGCAGGTCCCCTACCATCTTGATGGAGGCCAATGCAACCAGGAGTACTGTTTTACAAGACAGAATTTTTAACTCAGCTGATTGCTCAAAGGGTGGTCTCTGAAGAGCCGAAAGGACCAGAGACAAATCCCAAGAGGGTATAGAGAGCGGGCGAGGCGGATTTAATCTCCTTGCCTTCCTCAGGAATCTGAGGATCAGGTCATGCTTTCTCAACGACTTACCTTCAACTGCATCGTGATGTGCAGCGATAGCGGCAAAAAAGGGTGGAGGGAGACAGCTTTCGCTCCAACCCATTTTACAGGAAGGAAAGCACAGCTCTGATCGAGCAAGTTCCTGGGTTCTCCTCGTGAGAAGAACACCAGTAAACTAATAGGTTCCACTTCAACGCATAAAAAGGCGCCTCGTAGAGGGGTGGAGAGACATGAAGTTTCCAACATCTTTCCATCTCTGAGAGAGCAGGTCCTCTCTCAGAGGAATGGGCCTGGGAGGGGCTGTAGCGAGGAGCACCAGTTCCGGGTACCAGGTCCGGTTGGGCCAATACGGCCCAACTAACTAGACCTGCTCCTCGTCCTCCCTGACCTTGCACAAGGTCTGTGCAAGAAGGTTCACAGGGGAAAACGAATATTTGCGTAGGCCCAGGGGCCAGCTGTGTGCCAGAGCATCCGTGTCGAGGGTCCCCTAGGTCAGGGAATAGAATAACTGGCAGTGAGATGTGTCCGGGGGGGCAAACAGATCTACCTGTGCGGTCCCGAAGCGCCTGAAAATCAGCTGGACCACCTGGGGATGGAGTCGCCATACTCCCAGTAGCACCGGTTGCCGTGAGAGTTCGCCGGCTGCACGGTTGAGCAGGCACGGAATATAAATGGCACGAAGCAACCTCAGATGCTTCTGACTCCAAAGGAGGAGATTGCGGGCGAGTTGTGACATGCAGCGGGAGTGTAGACCACCCAGACGGTTGATGTATGCAACGGTCGAAGTGCTGTCTGTATGGACCAGTACATGCTTGCCTAGTAGCGGCGTTTTGAAGCGGCCCAGTGCAAGATGTACTGCTAACAACTCGATGTGTTGGTGTACAAGTTGTACTGCTAACAACTTGGCAGTTGATGTGCCAATGCAGTTGAGGCCCCGTCCACAGACCTGAAGCTGCATGCCCGTTGTACGTGGCCCCCCAGCCGGTGGCAGAGGCATCCGTGGAGACCACAGAGTGCCTGGACACTTGTTCTAGGGAACGCCTGCCCGCTGGAGCGAAGGATCCGACCACAAGCTGAGAGTTTGTGGCGTTACTGCTGATGCAGATGTCATATGCCCCAGGAGCCTCGGAAAAGTTTCAGTGGTGCCGCTGTCCTGCGTCTGAGCGAGCTGACTGGACACGGGCCTCTGTGAGGTGCGCTGTCATGTTGATCCAGTCCAACTCCATACCGAGAAAAGAGATCCTCTGCCCGGTGGTGAGTTTGCTCTTTTCCCAGTTGACCTGAAGCCCTAGGTGGCTGAGGTGACTGAGCACCATGTCCCTGTTTTCGTACAACTGCTCTATCGACTGGGCCAGAGATAAGCCTATTGTCGAGGTAGTTGATGATACAAACACCACGCTCGCACATGGGAGCAATGGCCGCCTCCGCGACTTTCGTGAAGACACGGGTCGACAGGGCCAGCCCGAAGGGTAAGACTTTGTACTGATATGCCCGCCCCTAGAACACAAAGCGAAGGAACTGTCAGTGTCGAGGGAGAATCAAGACATGGAAGTACACGTCCTTCAGGTCGATCGCTGCAAACCAATCTTTGGCACAGATGCACTTGAAAATTTGTTTCTGCGTAAGCATCGTGAACGGCAGCCTGTGAAGGGACCGGTTCAGGACATGCAGGTCCAAAATAGGTCGTAACCCACAGCTTTTATTGGGTACAATGAAGTACGGGCAGTAGGAGCCGGTCTTCATATTGGTTCGAGGGATCGGCTCGATTGCGTCCTTCGCCAGTAGGACTACAATCTCTGCCTGGTGAAGGCTGGGGGACGCAGGGCAGACTGAGTCGCATAGCCGAGTCTGATGGTACGGATGAGCCAGTGAGACGGGCTGGGAAGCATTAGCCAGGCTCCCAGGCACCGTACAAGTGGGACCAACGGCACGACAGACGTACACGAGGTGGGCCAGCGGGGCAGAATGCAGGGACCCCAACTTGGAGGGCATAGCGGCCCGAAGAGGGGTCTGAGTGCACAACACTAACCTGACTCCACCGATCGGCAGGGGATGAGTGAGACGGCATTGGCTCGGCCTCGAACACATCAGGCTACCGCTGGTGAAACAAGAGGGGGCAGAGCGTGGCAAGGCATAGCGTCGCATACCGCCAACGTCGCTCTCTTGGGACCCAGAGATAGAGGCTGCTTTTGCTGAGAATTTGGTACCACTGGCTGAGACGGCTGAGCCAGACAGGCTGAGCCACTGGCAGAACAGATGGTTCAACAAAAGTTCTCCGCCCGGCCCAAACCGTGTATGCTCTTTCAGGAAAAACTGCTCTACCTGGTGCTGAAGCACCCACGGATGACCGCGGCTACACAAACAGGACGATAGTGCAAGCCTGATGTGAGCACTCACATTCTCATTGAAGTCGCAACATTCTGAGCTGTGAAAACAGCTGTTTTGCCGGCTCTCTGTGAGATCGCGGCCAGCGCTGTCTGTGCCGTAACACCAACACCAGCTTTGAAGAGGCGTTCTCCTGAAGAGCAGACTCATTTTCTTCTTTTGAAGTTTAATACTGTCAGAAGGTTGTAGAGCAGGAACAGTAGGATATGAAATGACCGCATCCAGAAACATACGGCTTGAATAACGTCTTGAAAAAGACGCAGTGTCAAACCGTGTATACTCTTTCAGGAAAAACTGCTCTACCTGGTGCTTAAGCACCCAGGGATGACCACGGCTACACAAAGATGACGATAGTGCAAGCCTGATGTGAGCACTCACATTCTCATTGAAGGCGAAACATTCTGAGCTGTGAAAACAGCTGTTTTGCCGGCTCTCGGTGAGATCGCGGCCAGCGCTGTCTGCGCTGTAACACCAACACCAGCTTTGAAGAGGCGTTCTCCTGAAGAGCGGACTCTTTTTCTTCTTTTGAAGTTTAACACTGTCAGAAGATTGTAGAGCAGGAACAGTAGCAATATGCAACACACCTGCTGGTCGTTATATGCTCGCACTGCAAGCAGAGCAGCTGATGCAATTATCGCATGCCAATGTGCATTGGCTCGTTTAAATACTCTCGAAGTAGATTGGTCTCTCAAGGCGATCCCAATTACGTCGTCACGTTGACGTTACGTCCAACGTGAGCGACTGATAGGGAACTAATGATAATGCATTAACAGTATTATCTTTTTTAATCTCAGGTAATACAAATACAACTTTTCATTGTTAGCTCAGGTGCATTAAATAATATAAACAGATACAACTTTTGATTTGAATTATGTATTAGTAAATGTTGAAATTAACATTAGATTAATAGTTAATAGATATAATAGGTGCTTTTGAAGTATTTTTAATTGTTAGTTCATGTGAACTAACATGTTAACTAATGTTATAAGGTATCTTATTGTAAAGTGTTATCAAACATAACTATGTGAAACCTAGTAAGACTAAGTCATTCATAAGGTTACATTAATTTTAACATAAATATTAAGCCTCTTTGAACAGATATATGCTTTCTGCAGCCTGTTTAATAGGACAGATGGTTTGCTATTATTTTGAAGGTTAGTCAGTACTCAAACTTTGTTCCTGTGTATAAGTTGCCCTTAGAAGCTCCGCCTGTCAGAGCAAGCGCCCCCAGCTGAAAAGAGAAATGTTGAATCACAACGAGCGCATGGCTTCTTTCATGTTTTCAAACTCCCAGAAAAATATCTGTAAGCTGCTATCTCAACTAAATAAACAGTGGTATTCTAAAAAAAAAAAAAAAAAAAATCATATAAGTAATTAAGTAATAAAGTTCACTAAAAGCAAAAAAAAAAAATCATTGCATTGATTAGTTAATTCATTGTAATAAAAAAAAAAGATTTGATAGTTCTGTGGACTCAATGATAGGATTTAAAAATTGTTAATAATATTAAAAGCTGATAGATTCAAAAATGTCTGATAGAATAACAACATTAGATGTAGGCCTATATATATATATATATATATATATATACATATATATTAGAGATGCGCGGTTGGCGGTTATAGCCGCGGACTCCGCGGATAAACCGCGGATTCGGGCGGATGACGTGACGAAAAAAAATATTTTAATTAAATTTGGGCGGGTGGTTTCTAGTCTCGCTGCTGTATCAGCAGATGGCGGGAGGAAAAATGGGTCAAAAACGTTGTTGCGGATGGATGGCGGATGGATGATGAGTTTTGTGATGCGGTTGCGGATGAAATAATAGCCCATCCGTGCATCTCTAATATATATATATATATGTTACAAAAATTTTATACAGCCTCAAATTCATAGCAAAAGATGCATAAATCCATACAAATTCTCATATGAAATCTAATTTCAGGGACATGAAGTAGCAAAAAAAAAAGGACAGTACTACAGTAGCAAAATAAAAGTCAGAAATCTGCTTATGTTAAAAGGGCTCTAGTGCTCATAAAAAAGGTTTAGCAATTATTTTTTGGTGTGAGGATGATTGATGCATATTACCAGTGGAAAATACCGTATTACCAGTGGCATATTACCTTTGTGTTGGAGAGAGTCTGATCTTCGGTA